>NC_134531.1:37843863-38146893 GCF_050624435.1 Tenrec ecaudatus | reverse complement strand
CACTTCTGGATATGAAGAAAAAGCTTGGGAAAGACACTGGTAATGTCGTTTGGCCAGGCAGTTGAGTTTGGACATGTTTGCTTGGGAAGCAGGGTCTTGTTTTAGGAAAAATAGCTTTAAACGCTTAACAGCCTCTTGGGAGGTTCTGAACTAGATTTGACTACTTTGGGTGGAGATGGAATTGGAAGGGGGTAAAAGTTCAGTATGGGTAGTGGGTGGTGACATTTGTACCTTCCTTTGAAATGTACCCCTCGCCCACAAGAAGATGGACAGAAAAATGGGCAGAAATACAATAAAGCAAATGCAAGTACAGCAAAATTCTGACAAGCGTGGTACCAGAGGGGAAAATGAATATGCAGGAACTTTACATTTTTCCCTGGAAATATGAATTTAGAAGAGAATGGAATTTTTCCATGAACTTTTGAAGCCCTGGCACATACTACTATATAATGTCATGCTTGATTTTTTTTTTCTAGGAAAAAAAATAACTGTGTGTGTGGCCGAGTTTAAGTGTTAAATAGATCAAATAAATAGAGCTGGGAACATTCTTAACCAGTGCATTTTAATTCTCTATTTGGCATAGTGGTTAAGCAGCAGGCTGCTAACAGCAAGGTCCGCAGTTCAAAACCATCAGCCACTCTCAGGAGAAAGAGGGCTTTCTACTCCTGTAAAGAATTGCAGTCCTAGAAACTCCCAGGGAGTTGCTCTACCCTGTCATATAGGGTCACTGTGAGTCAGCATCAGCTCTATGGCCATGAGTCTGGTTATACTTTGATTGTCCACTACATAAAATATGAACAATAACTCCTTCCACTGTGAATATAAATAACCTTATTGTTTTCTTCTCTTGTAAGAAAAAAGAAATGTGTGTGCTGATAACAGTTTTTGAAATAGAGAAATGTAGAGCAACTAAGTACACTACTGTCGAAGAAAATTGCAAAGAACATTTTGGTAAAGGTTTTTCTAGACATAGCACTAGGCAGAGTATAAGGTCTTCTTTAAAAAAAAAAAAAGATCTTGTCTGCATTTTGTAGCTGAGATTGGGCCAGTTCTTCACCATTTTCCCTGTGGGCTGGACATTTTCCTCTTTAATTCTTGGATATAACTTTTTTCTTCCAGGCTTCCCTCTGCTCCCATGTCACTGCTGTAATTCAGGTGTCCCTGAGGCAAGAAGGACTTGCCCAGAGACCCCTCCCCCATCCCACCCTGCACACAGCCAGAAAGCCTAGCTTGGCTCTACCACCACCACCCTTTCCCCACCCCACTGCCATTTGCATGGTGGGGTTTTAAAAGTTTCCTTTTCCAAGGGCTCAGAGGCATGGAAATTCCATCCTTGCCAAAGCCCCACCCCAAAGTGACCTTATGCACCAAGATGCCCATGGGCTGGAAAAATTCCAGACCCCAAAGGAGGATTGGGGCAGGGCCTGAGTTCTTGTCCACTGTCACCCTTCCACCAGGGACTGGCTCATAGGAAACTCAGCAGAGCGCACTTGTACCCCATAGCTGAGTCATTCCCAGGAAGCGAAGGTGAAAAAATAAAGGAATCCTAAATTTGAAAGTTAAAAGAAAAGAAACTTACATTTGACTCTCTACTCTAGTAATTCCTCCTGATTTGGCAATCAGCATTTCTCTTGCCAGTGCCTTGAAATTCTCATCAAGTATCTTTAATCTGCACGTCTATTTTCTCCACAATTACTATATTGTGTCCCACCTTGCTACTTTGCATAGTCCACAGCCACCACTGTATTGCTGTCAGACACCAATGATTTTTCAAGATTCAAATCTGGTTAAGACAAAACCATGCTTTTGCGTCGAATAAGAAGCTCACAGTTAAAAAAAAACTGCAGTCTGGATAGAAATAAAGATACGTATGCGATTCCATTTCAGTTAAATTGTGGGAAACACTGAGATCATAATTGTACCACTAAATTCTTCCTCCAGAAATATAAGCCATTTATCAGCCAAGCTTAGCTTATGCTTGTTTGACTTGGAGTTAGTCATTACCATGTCACAGGGCTTCTCAATGAACGAGAGATGGAATGTCGGAGGAGCACGGGCTCTTCCAGGATAAGCAGTGGCCCTACTGACGGACTTTTAAAGTCATGGTGACAAACTAGAGTTTGATTCTTTAAAAAGTATCCTTAATCATATCCGAGAGGTATCTTTAATGCATCTACTTCCATAAGTTCACTTTCTTACATTATACATTTTCTAGAAATATTTTACATAGTCCATGCTTCTCCTTTCAGGGACTCTCAAAGAAGAGATTCATCATCTACATAATCCAGGCAGTCAACTTACTTTTCCTAGGATTTGAAAAATGAATTGTTCCTAGTATAGCATTGACCTTCGCTATAAACCAAACTCACCGCTCACCAAAGTGGAATCAATTCTGACTTGTTCTGACCCTTTGGACCGGGTAGAATTGTCCCTGGGTGTTTCCTAGGCTGTAAATGCTTACTGGCAAAGAAAGCCTCCTTCTCCCACAGAGACGCCAGTGGGTTTCAACCACTGACCCGCAGCGAGGACCACACATAATCCATTACGCCACCCAGGCTCCTTGCCCTCGTTGCTGTTGTTGTTCAGTGCCATGGAGCCAGTTCTAACCCATAACAACCCTATGCACAACGGAATGAAAGAGCACCCCGTCCTACGCCATCCTCACACTTGTTCCTCTGCTTGAGCCCATCCGGTGCTAGGGCAATTATGACAATGCATCTTGCTGAGGGCCTTGCTCTTTTTCGCCTCTACTTTACCAGCCTGCTATTCTACTCCAGGGACTATTCTTTCCTGACAATGTCCAAAGTATGCAAGACAAAGTCTTGCCAGCCTTGCCTCTAAAAAGTACCCTGGATGTACTTCCAGGCCAGATTTGTTTGTTCTTTTGGCAGTGTATGCTACTTTAACTATTCATCTCCAGCACCACAATTCAAATACATCGGTTTTTCTATGGCTGTCCTTCTTTTGCATATAACTAAATCATTTTATTGGAGGCTTGTACAGCTCTTATCACAATCCACACATACATCCATTGTGTCAAGCACATTTGTATATTTGTTGCCATCATCATTCTCAAAACATTTGCTTTCTACTTGAGCCCTTGCTATCAGCTCCTCATTTCCCCCTCCCTCCCTGCTTCACCCTTCCCCATGAACCCTTAGTAATATATAAATTATTATTATTTTGTCATATCTTATACCATCTGACGTCCCCCTTCACCCACTTCTCCACTGTCTGGCCCCAGGGAGGAGGTTATATGTAGATCCTAGTAATCTGTTCCCCCTTTCTCCCTCACCTTCCCTCTACCCTCCCAGTATCACCATTCTCACCACTGGACCTGAGGGGTTCATCTGTCCTGGATTCCTTGTTTCCAGGTCCTATCTGTACCAGTGTACATCCTCTGGTCCAGCCAGATTTAAGGTAGAATTGGGATCATGAAAGTAGGGCGGGGGAAGCATTCAAGAACCAGAGGAAAATTGTATGTTTCATCGTTGCTACACTGTACCCTGACTGGCTCTCTATAGCCTTCCTTATTCAGTGCCTTACTTTCACATGCACATGAGGCAGTTGAAAATACCATGGCTTTGTCAGGCAACACTAAGTCCTCAAAGGAGCCTTCTTTTCAACATTCTAAAAAAGATCTTGCACCAGTTGTCAGACATCAAAGAACTAAAAACCATATCAGTGGGTGCTCACCTTCCTGACACAACCAGTGAAGACAAATGTGTGCATAAGCAAATGTGGTAAAGAAAGCTAATGGTGCCCAGCTTTCAAAAGACATAGCGTCTAGGGTCTTAAAAGCTTGCAGATAAACAAGTGGCCATCTAGCTGAGAAGCATCAAAGCCCACAAGGAAGAAGCAAACGAGCCTGTCTGACCACAAGGTACAGAAGGACCAGTTATCAAACATCAAAGAGCTAAAAACCATATCAGTGGGTGTCCACCTCCCTGATATGATCAATGAAGCCAAACATGTGCATAAGCAAATGTGGTGAAGAAAGCTGAAGGTGCCCAGCTATCAAAAGATATAGCGTCCATAGAGGGGTTTAGGAGAGGAGATGGGTTAATTAGGGTGTGAGGTAGTATCGATGAAGAACACAGCTTTCCCCCAGATCCTGGATGCTTCCTCCCCCCAACTACCATGATCTGAATTCTACCTTGCAGGGCTGGATAGGACAGAGGCTGTACACTGGTGCATATGAGGGTTGGAGGTACAGGGAATCCAGGGTGGATGATACCTTCAGGACCAAGGGTGTGAGGGACGATGCTGGGAGAGTGGAGGGTGAGTGGGTTGGAAAGGGGGAACTGATTACAAGGATCCACATGTGACCTCTTCCTTGGGAGAGGGACAGCAGAGAAGGGGGGAAGGGAGACTCCGGATAGGGCAAGATATGACAAAATAACGATGTATAAATTACCAAGGGCATATGAGGGAGTGGGGAATGGGGAGGGAGGGGGAAAAAAAAGAGGACCTGATGCAAGGGGCTTAAGTGGAGAGCAAATGCCTTGAGAATGAGTGGGGCAGGGAATGTATGGATGTGCTTTATACAATTGATGTATGTATATGTATGGATTGTGGTAAGAGTTGTATGAGTCCCTAATAAAATGTAAAAGAAAAAAAAAAGAGTGAATGATTATACGGGCCTACATATAAACTTCTCCCTGGGGGATGGACAATAGAAAAGTGGGTGAAGGGAGACGTCAGACAGTGTAAGATATGACAAAATAATAATAACTTAGGAATTAGGAAGGGTTCATGAGGGAGGTTGTAGTGGGCAGAGAGGGGGCAAAATGAGGAGCTGATATTAAGGACACAAGTAGAAAGTAAATGTTTTGAGAATGATTATGGTAACAAATGTACAAATGTGCTTGACACAATGGATGTATGTATGATTGTGATTAGCATTGTATGAGCCCCCAATAAAATGATTTTTAATGATAAAAAAAAAAAGATATAGCGTCTGGACTCTTAAAGGCTAAAAGATAAACAAGTGGTCATATAGCTCAGAAGCAACAAAGCCCACATGGAAGAAACACACCAGCCTGTGTGACCATGAGCTGTTGAAGGGATCAGGTATCAAACATCAAGGAACATAAAATCATATCATGAAAATGTGGGGGAGTGCAGAGTGGAGATTAAAGCCCAGGGGTAGCCAACTGAGCACCCGTTGCTGAGGGGTTGTGGGTAGGAGATGAACCAGACAGGGTGAATGGTAGCAACGATGAAACATGTAACTTTCCTCTAGTTCTTGAATGCTTCCTTCCTCCCCACCCCACCCCCCACTATCACCATCCCAATACTACCTTGCAAATCTGGCTAGACCAGAGGATATACACTGGTACAGATAGCAAACTGGAAACACAGGGAATCCAGGCCAGATGACTCCTTCAGGACCAGTGATGAGAGTAGTGATGCCTGGAGGTTGGAGAGAATGTGGGGTAGAAAGGAGGAACTGATTACAAGAATCTACATATAGCCTCCTCCCTGGGGGAAGGACAGCAGAGAAGAGGGCAGGGGGAGATGTCAGACTGTGTAATATATGACAAAATAATAATAATATATGAATGATGAAGGGTTCACGGGGTGGGGGGAGTGGGGAGGGAGGGGGAAAATGAGCAGCAGATATTAAGGGCTCAAGTAGAAGGCAAATGTTTTAAGAATGATGATGGCAACAAATGTACATATGTTCTTGACCCAATGGATGTATGTATGGATTGTGATAAGAATTGTACGAGCCCCCAATAAAATAATTTTTTTAAAAAGATCTTGCACCTCAGATTTACCAAATGCAACATGTCCCTTGCTCTCCTGATGCTTCCATGTGCATGAATTGTCCTTGGTTACACTAAGGATCAACTCACCTCTCAAATTGTGTGCTTTAGAGAATAAATAATCATCTAGGTATAGTAATAGCCAACAAGTGTTTCCTGCATACCAGATACTGCTCTTAACCAAAGCCACACCAATGTCAGTGTCACTGAGTCGATTCCGACTCAGAGTGACCCAGTAAGACAGAGTATAACACCCTGTGGAGGACAGTCGGTGCCACATTTTTCTCCCATATTGCAGCTTGTGAGTTCCAACTGTAGGCCAACCCATAACCCATCACCCCACCAGGGCTCCAGCAACTACCCTAGCTGCTTTAAACATGTATCCATTAAATTCATAACACTACCACCCCTCCTCACCCCACCCCACCCCTTTCTTTTTTAAATCTGGAAACTGAGCAAGAAGTAACGTGAACTGACAACTAGCTGAAAAGGTGCAGAACCAATATCCAAACATAGACTGTGTGCCTGGAGTCTGTGTTCACTCTGCTGACGATTGACTGAAAAGAATTCGCCTTACTCTCATGCAGAGATAGAACAAGAAGGGGCCTCGCTGCTTCTATGGGGGCATTAGTGCCAGTTTAATTGACCAAATTGATATTGCTCAGCATATTTCTTAAGACATATGCTTTGAACTTTTCAAAGAAAATAAGAATAATGTATATGACTCGTTTCTGTTTCTTTGCCTTTTCTCTTTGTGCACAGAATTTGTGGGGGGAAATGCCAGACCCCCCTCCCCCACAACTAACCACGGGTTCAATAGGCACAATTGTATGGTTGAGATATATAAATAGTATATTAAAGTCATAGAGAGCATGAAAGATAAAAGAGAGATTGAAATAATGGAGTCAGACACATTCCATAGTAGCATGCTCACCTCAGCCCTGCTTGGTGGTCCACAAGGAGATAGGGGGAGGGGAAGGAGGACCAGGGAAAAGGCAAGTGGGGACTGGGGAGAGGAAAGGAAGCCTATGAGAAGCCAAAGGGGAGCCAGAAAGTGCTCTTTATTCCTAACCCAGGCCTATATACTTTTTGGGGGGGGCATGCAAGCCCCCTAATTACAGGTAAAGACATATGTCACAGGAAGGGGTTGTACTATAGGTTATACAGCAATGAGAGGGGGACGATCTAGGGATATACATGCAATAGGAAGAGGAGGGATTGGGGGTATACATGTGACATGATGGGTGGATCCTAGGTTCAGGACAACAGCCTAACTTTGGATGTCACTGAGCCGGTTTGACCTGTTCTCTGAATCTCCATAGAAACCATTATCAGTAGGGTGTAAACCCCACCTACAGGAACCAGGCTAATGGTCACAAGCCTTTAGGGGGAAGTAGCACGTTGTCTTTAACAGCAGGGAGTGGGCCCTACCTGTGGTGGGACCAGACAATAGTCTGGCTACTGACTGACTGCCTTCAGGGAGGATGTCTCTAAGCATCTGACCTCCCACCACATGCAAGCAAATAGCCTCTAATGTTTGTCATATCTTTGGGGGAGTCAAAGCTGGGGGAAAGTCTCTTTATAACCCCACATTTGTTTTTCTTACTGCATTTGCTATCCAAAACCTACTAAAGGAAATTTGAAAAGCAAGGCACAGCCCCAGATAGATCTTTCCTTTGTGTCAAAGGCCTTCAGTCTTTTCCTACCAGGATATCTATTTTGCATAATTATCAGAACATCTAATGTATGAGTGTTCTTCACAGCTGCTACATGAAATTCACCTCTTTAATGAGGGTGACACATTCCATAAATTCAGGCATCATCATTTACTCAGGATTCTCCTCTGGCTGCCAGGATTTCTCCGATTAGAAAATGTACAATAAGTATTTTCCCAGAGAGTTGTTCTGGCCCTGTGAGTCATGCCTGCAGAATAAAGTCCTAGGGATGAGCCAGAGAATTAGATGATTTTGAAAATCACATTGACAGAATGGATTTTTGTAATTTTTTAGGTTAATTTGGCAGTGTGCAGGAAGAATTGGGAGGTGGTTAACATTTAGTACTGAGTTGGGTAAATAAATAAAATGTCAATGGAAACTTTAAAGTCAATTTTCTTAAATTGTGGTTGGATTGAACACTTCTAATTACATTAGGCAGATATTTTAATTTCCACTCCCACGGGATGTGTGGGGAGGGTACTCTCCTATATGTCAATTTTTCATTTAATTTTATTAGAATTTGATCCCATTTGTGCAAACAGTTTACACATTTTATTCATCTTATTACTTATTGAGATTTTGTTGTTGCTGCACTGCAGTTATTTTACGTATGAGTTTTTCTCTTTTGTGTTAATTTCATTAAAAATCAACTTTTTTATCCAATGGGTAGTTTATCATTTCATACAGTTAATACTTATCTAAGAACAATAAAAGGGGTACACAAAAAACAGATTAGGAGAGTTTAAAAATATTTTTAAAAATAAATAATACCTGACCAAAAAATACAATTGTTATTTAAAATGTTTCCATATTGTTTCTTTATTAAAAGGTATTTATTTATTTATTTATTATTATTTATTTGGAGCTGATACATATATCATTCATTCCATAGCACAATCCCATGAAGCAGTACTGTCCAATCGCTCCCACAACCAGTTTCCAGACATTCTTGTCCTTCCTGCACTCCTTGACATCAGCTCCCTTTTATCAGCCCCTCCAAACTCACCTCCCCCCACCACCAAAAAAAAAAACATCCCTTATTCTACTGCTCTCCCTATAGGTTCATCAATTCTGGATTTCACATATCAAAAACCAGAAAAACATATAACACAACTTCAAACATAATACTCCAAATGGCATAACACCTCTGAGATAAACCTAATATGAAAAACAACAACAAAAATACAGGAAATGTTTAAAAATGCTAAATGTTAAAATACAGAAATGTTAAAAAATGTTAAAAAAAAAACAAACCAGAAATACAGAAATGTTAAAGACCAGCATGCATCAGAACAGGAATCAACTGACAATGTTTTATCTATCTATCTATCTATCTATCTATCTATCTATCATCTATTTATCATCTGTCATCTACGTATCTATTGTTTCCCCCTCTCCTCAACTGGCAAAGTTTCAACTGTTCAAGTCAGGTTTTTCCTTTGATCTTCTAAACTCATCTGTCCAGTGCACTCTGTTTCCTAAAAGCTTTCCTCCCATCCCAATGTTATAGATAGAGGGTGATCACCAGGAGCTTATTTCCTGTGTGGTTCCCACAGATGTGTCTTGGGCTCCCACTGTCATCCAAAGCCTTCTGCAAACCCGATTTTTATACTTCAGGCTCTGATACCAATCCCTCCTTTGACTTTGGATTACATGATTTACAATCCTTCAGTGACTTATAATGGTATGCTTCTTCCACGTGGACTTAGTTGACATCTCACTTAGATGGCTGCTGGTTTGGAGACAAGCCTTTAAGACCCCAGACACTATTTTATCTGATAGTTGGGCACCATCTAATTTCTTCACCACACTTTGCTGTAGCACCATATCTTCTGTGTTCCCTTTCTGAAGGCAAGTATCAAGTATCAAATGAATTGTTCTTAATTTGGAGCTAGGATTTAGTGGAAGTCCAAAACTCATTCCTGGATCTATGTTTGTTTGTTTGTTTATCTGCCTTTGGCTCCCTTTCAAAACCTCCTTGTTAATTTCGGGTAAAGAGTCTTATCACTCATCTCCTTGGCACATAATGATCTTCTGTTGTGCTAATATTTTTTTTGTACTAATATTTTTTTTGTACTAATATTTTAAGGCTCTATTGAGAAAGGGATATTGGGCCCAAGTAAGCAAATTCCACATCATACTACCTGAAGCATTCACTTGTACAGAATCAGTCCTTTTGTGGCCCGATGCTATTTACAAAAACAAAAGGGGTTAATTATCAGGGAAATTTGCAATAATAATCACTGAGAATGTTCGTCACCGGTTTGCCACAACAATACACAGCTTAATACAGCATATGGGGCATTGATGTAGCAAGACCATGTTTGTCCGCCTACCAATAGTTCAACAATCTTGGTGGAGCTGTCTTCTGCTTCCTCAGACACCATGTATTGTCCAGCTTAGTTCTCAGGTTACAAGTGTGTGAGACAAAATCCAATTCACCTAGTAGAGAATCCACATCAGATCTCACTGATGCAGCATCTGGAGCATGCTGTGCATCTTGAAGTTCCAGGATTCAGTGTCCCAGCATTCCACAGTATCTGACCTGGGTCCCTAAGATGCACCCAGAAGCCTGGACTAATATGGCCCAGCATGTTTTATCTATCTATCTATCTATCTATCTATCTATCTATCTATCTATCTATCTATCTATCTTTTCTAGACATTTATTTTCCATTAAGGCCTTGGAATCAGCTTCTCTTCTTTTCCCTCCCTCCTCCCTGCACCCCAACCCTCGTGTCTCCTTGATAGATTGTAGATTGTTAATTATTTTCAAATTTCACACCAACCACTGTCTCCCTTCCCCTCTGATTTCTGTTGTTCTTCTCCCTGGATGGGGGTGTGTGGTTATGTGCCATTCATTGCGATTGGTACTCCCCTCCCTACAAGCCCCTCCCCACTTTCCCCCTACCCTTTTGGTGTCTCTAATCCCAGTCCTGTTCCTGGATTCCATGTATTGTGAGTTTTATCTCTTGCCTATACCTATGTCCATGCTCCCGTCTAGTCTAGTCTAGTCTAAGCGGCACTGGGGTCATGATAGTGGGGGTTAGGAAGCCTCAAGGGATCAGAGGTATATTGTGGTGTGACCCATTAGTGCTCTATTGCACCCTGATTGACTCAACCCCTCCTGTGACCCCTCTGTGGGGGGATGTTCCATTGTCCTTAGATGGGCTTTGGGTCTCCATTCCAACCCACCTCCATTCTCACCAATGCATTTGTTTGTTTGTTTGTTTACTGTTTGTTGTGACTCTTCTGATGCCCGATGCCTGGTCTCGATGACACCTCACGAAACATGAACTGTTTCTTATTTCTTTTGGGTATATGTCCACTAATGGTCTTGCTGGGTCATTATGTTATTTCAATTACCATCTGTTTCAGGACTCACCATATTGCCTTCCACAGTGGCTGTAGGTATTTACAAGTCGACCAGCAGATTATTGGAGTTACAATCTCACCACACCCTCTCCAATAGTTTTATTCTCAGGGTTTTTGGGGTTTTTTTTTTAATCAGGCTACAGCTATGGGTTTGTATCTCGTGGTTGTTTTGCCTTGCATTTTCCAGAGGGCTAGTGAACAGGAGCATTTCCTCATGAGTTCATTAGTAATTTGAGTGTCATCCTTTCTGAGTCGTTTGTTCAGTACTTTGCCCACATTCTCAGAGCATTACTAGCTTTTTTTTTCTCTTGTTGTAGATCTTTAAAATACTGTAGGTTTTAGTATTTAGTCCTTTGTCCATTATGTTAGTACTAAATATCTTTTCCCAATCTGTGGTTTCTTTTTTCGCTGTTTTAATAGGTCCCACTCATCTACTTTGTCTTCCATGAATTGTGTTTCCTTTTTCATCTCTGATAGCCTGTGTATTCCCTGCCTTTGTCCGAAATCAGTTGTCTGTATGCAGATGTTATTATTTCTGAGCTTTCTGTCCTGATCCATTGCTCTGTGTATCTATCATTAAAAAATAAATCATTTTGTTAGTGCTCTGAAGATAATTGTTCTTAATGTTACAACAAACTCTATGATGAATGTATTCTAATTTATGGTAGGAATTCAGTGTGACACAAAAATAAATGTTCTCCTATTTCTATAGTCTCTTTCCCCATTTTAATAGTCTTAGAATATAATATACCAGGGGCATTTTTTCTGAGCTCTACGAGTGAAATGCATCAAGTATCGGGCCACTAATAGGTGGGTAGTTGGAGTCCACTAGCTTTCCATGGGAGAAAGATCAGACAGCCTGGTCTCTTCCGTCAGGAAGGGATCTAAGCTGTCCTATAAGGCTGCTGTGAGTCAGGATCCACTCAACAGCAGCGAAGAGGGAAAAAGTACTCATTAGTGCCATCTGCATTTTATTTTCACATGATTATTTACATGTGCCTTTACATTATTATCATGCCTTTATAATTATTATTTCATCATTGGTTTTCCAAGAGTGCTAGGCTTCATCATCTCTTCCATTATTGCTCCTCTCTCAGTGTTTATTGATTTCCTTATCCACGTGTTTTTCTCAATACATTCTATAATTTATTAGGTCCTTTTTTGAAAATTACATTTGTGATTCTAATTGTGATGTCAGATTTTGAAAAGAAGAAGAACTCACAGTACCTAGTATTTTTCAGGAGTGTTTGTCTAGTGCTCAGCTTGCTTTCATGCCCGACATATCTGAGATGTTTCCACCCTACTTAGTCTCAGGATGACTTGTGCAGGTCAGGGGCATGGACTGGCTGAGGAGTAGACAACCTGGAGCCCGCTCAAGCTGAGACCCATCACCCCACAATAAAACGATGCTAGAGGTATGGTCAGTGCCTTTGATTCAGCTGTACCCCATGGTGACCTTACAGCACAGCATTGCCCAGTCATGTGCCGTCTTCATGATGGTTGGTATGTTCACATCCCTGAGGTTCTTGTTTTGGTTGCTTTTGCTGTTGTTGTTGTTGGGCCACTCCGTGCCACTGCTCCCTCACTGTCATTTTTTGAAAATTACTGTCTTTTCAGGGGAAATTTACACAACAAAATCAGTTTCCATTTAACAATATCTGCTCAAATTGTTCAGTGACATGCGTGACATTTTTCACAATATATCAACATTCCCTTTAATTCCACTTGTGGTTGTTGCAGAATCATATTGTCGTATCCTTTACCCAAAACATCTTCTTCGGTTAAGTACTTGCGAGTGACATTATTGGTTATGGTCAAACTGTTTGCTTCTCCCACATTGGACGCTAGCTTCCTCGTCACCGAAAACTAGCGAGTGCTGATGATGGTCCCTCTCACCCTCACCATCTTCACCACCCGCCTTGGCAGCTGCCAAGGCACCTTGGTTTCTTTCTGTATAGATGCCTATACCTATTCTTGTCTTCTGACAAAAGTGAGATACAATTCTTTTCCTTTTGCGATTGACTGATTTCACTCAGCACAATGTCCTTCTAATTCCTCTTTATTAGACTATCCTTCAAGAACTCCTCAGGATTCTTTATGTCTTCATGGGAGTCCACTGTGTGCATGGGCCACAGTGTGTCTATGGGCCTGAGGTTGTTTCCAACTATCTGCTATTGTGAGTAGTGCTGCAATGGATACAAGTGGAAACATGTTTTAGTTGATGTGGCTTATAGAGATAAACTGATTTAAAGTGTTCATAACTGCGTTCCTCAGATTTTCATGCTCTGAATTAAACAGTTTTCTCAAAATCAGGATTCTTATTCATTCATGAAACATGTTTATTGTTTCAACTTTTCCATCTTCCAAAACAAAATTGTAAGCAACAACCACTCAAGGATTCATCTGCAATGCATTCATCCAGAAGGCATAGAAAGGATTTTCCTAATGTAGACCCTTTCAAAGTGACTGCGAATCATCGTTTGAAACTCCTCCTTGATGTTACAATTAATCCATTGTTCATTACAATCAGAAATGGGTCACTTGCTAAATGAAATGACTATAACATTCTTAAGGCATAAAGAGGACAACATTGATAACGTATCAAGAGTTAGTATTGGCGAATCTCTAGGATCCCTTGTCCTAAAGGACTCTACCATTTTTGTTTTCACCGATCTTAAAATAAAACTGTCACATAAGAAGGTTTGCTGACACGGTGAAGCTTACCTTAGCAATTTGCCAAGGACTCACCCCCCAGGCACAGACCAGCCCTCACCGGCCTCCCATTGACAACTGGGCCAGGTCATTCACAAGGTGAGGCCCAAAGAACCTCTACTCCCCATTTTAAGTACTCCTGTTTACCACTAATGAAGGAAAGATGAGCCTAAAAACCATTACTCTCCATAAACTACTTTTTAAAAGGAGGTTTCAGACTCAAAATTTTGGTGTTTTGTTTACAAATTCTATTTTGATTGACTTTTCAAAATTCCACCCCGCCTCCAGTAGCTACAAGGGGGAAGAACATCACACTCTGCTATCGAGTCGATTCCAACTCCTACTAATCCTACAGGACTAAGGAAGCCCCTGTGCGTTTCCACCGCTATTACTACAGAGTTTCTACTCCCAAAAAGGGGAGTAGCCTTTTCTTTCTCCCTCGGTGAGGCTGGTGGTTTTGAACTACTGATCTTGTGGTTGGCAGCCCAAAAAGTGGAGTTTTTTTCCCGCCTTCTCAATGGCATTGGAAACTCTTCCCTCTGTTTTTACAAGGTCATTCTTTCCTGGTTCTCTAGCAATTTTATCTCAATCTTTAACGTAATCAAACCACTTGCTTATTCTGACTCTTGGCAGTCCCATCTGACCTTACAGAGGCAGATCACCCGGCAGATCAGGTGGCGTCTCTGGGTGGGCCTTACAGAGGAAGATCAGGGGCGTCTCTGGGTGGGCTCCGCCTGCCAGCCTTTCAGTTAGCAGGGGGCTACTCACCTGTATCTGCCCTACTCAGTCTGATGATAATCACGGTGCCATCCTTCCTTCTCCTGTCCCTCTGCCCACCCTCCTTGGCGGTTCGCTATGCTTTTCAAAGCTTCAGCTTCTACCCTTCTGCCACTGACTCACGTATCTAGCACCTCCTCTGCCTCATGACCCCAAATGAAGTCATCAAGTATCCATACATGCATCTTCCTCCTCCGTGCTAGGATGAATGCAGCCTTCGTGCCCAGTCCCTCCGTCTTAAACTGCATGCAAGTCATTTGATTTCTCTTCGTTGCCTGCAGTGTCAACGGCCCAACCTATACAGTCCTGCACATTCTCTTCTGGAACCATATTCATTAGACTATATTTTTCCTCTTTGTTGACCAGACTATTTTAATCTTGGTTCTCACACTCCTTAAAATCATTTTCCCTCTGCTATTAGAATTCCCTTTCTAAATCACACATCAAAGCATGTAATGTTATGGCTCCTAACCCTCCAAGTGGCTCCTAATGACCCAATGCAGTGATCGACAAACTATGGACTACATGCTAAATCCAGCCTGTTGACAGCTTGCACATGCGAAGTGTGCTTGGAAACGCAGCCATGCCCTGGCTCTCCACGTGCTGTTTAGGGCTGCTTTTGAGCTACAACAGCAGAGCGGTGTGGTTGTGGCAGAGGCTGGGTGGCACAAGAGCCCCAAATACCTGGCCTTTTACAGTAAAAGCTGACTGACACCTGACCTTGTGGATATAGTCCAAACTCCGTGATATGACAGATAAAGCTAGCTGTTCTTTGGCCACCACCCTTAACCTACCCCTTTAGACCTTCCACTCTAGGAATGGTTTTCCAGCTCTGCCCAGTAGACCTCTCTCTTACAGTGAAGATAGCCCCGTATCGATGCTGTCCAATAGTGTAGTCACTAATTGTGTCTCGCTGCTAAACACTTCAAATGTGGCTAATGCAAGTAAGAAAGTGAATTCAAAATTTTATTTCATCTTAATTAGCATACATTTAGGGACCGAGATATGGCTAAGTAGCTAGTACACTGGGTAATACAGCCCTGGGCTGATCCTCTCTTTGTTCATTCTAAGGGGCTCTTACAGCTTTTATCACAATCCACACATCAGGTGTGTCAAGCACATTTGTACGGATGTGGCCGTCATCATTCTCAAAACATTTGCTTTCTTCTTGAGGCTTTGGTATCAGCTTCTCTTCGCCCCTCCCACCCATGAACCCTTATAAGTTATTATTGTTTTCATATCTTATACTGTTCACAATGTGATTTTCAACACATATATCCTGGCCTTCCTTTAGAGTTCTTTCACAGATGGTTGCTTGCACGCATTCTAAGATATCCGCCCTCATGGCAGCCTGCGCCCCCCCCCCCCCCACCATCCACAATCTACCTTCTTCTTCCCATGTTGGCGTCTTCATTCTGGGAAAATAACTGCTCGCTGTGCCCTAGATTCAAGCATTATTCACACATTTCAAAGTTCCCCTTCATGCTGGCATCCTTGACATTTAGGGTCAAAATGCCACATTCCTCTCAAAGTGGCAATGAGGAATCTGTGTCCCTCTGCCAGTATACTTGCTTGGATTCTGTGAAATTAATTTAACTTTGCCCTTTTTGTGTGAGAACACAGGTTACTTCTGGCTAATGAGAACCCTTAGCTACCATAGCAAACTTGCTTTGTATTTAGTCATAAATAACTTTTAATAGTATCTAGACCAGTGGTTCTCAACCTTCCTAATGCCGCGACCCTTTAATACAGTTCCTCATATTGTGGTGACTCTCCAACCATAAAATTATTTTCGTTGCTACTTCATCACTGCCATTTTGCTACTGTTATGAATCGAGCGACCCCCGTGAAAGGGTCATTGGACCCCCAAAGGGGTTTTGACCCACAGGTTGAGAACCGCTGATCTAGACCAATGGCCTACAGGAAAATCTATCAGGCTGATCCTGGGGCACAAGCAACCATCACCGTCAGCCTTCAGAGACTGGAACTGCCGTGGAAGGAGGAACTGCCTATTTTGATGACACTTCTGAGGATGTTCAGGCATCCAGCCCCGTCAGGGAGATCTCAAAGCCTGCCAAGAATCTAAACCAGCACATCTTTGCAGGATTGAGAGTCCCAGAACAAGGCTCTTCTATATTTCTTTTCAACTTTCCAGTTAAACATTGGTTATTTTTAGTGGTCCTTTTGTTGTTGTTGTTGTTCTTAAAGAACTAAGAAGCCTGTCCTTTAAGAAAAACATTTCCAAACGCTGTTAAGGTTTTCTCACCACTGACAGCTGGGTTGGATTGGTGGTATTTAAAATCAGATCAGTGTAGTCCGTCTAAACGCTCTACTATCTTATTATGCTCTGGCGTCTTTCCCAGGTCAGCTCAAGGAATGTGGATAAAGGAGGAGATTCAAGTAGCAGTGAGAGTGGTATTTACTTCTCAAGAGACCCTGGGTAACCCGAAGAGTCGTGGGTTCCTATACTAGTGACAAGTGTGCCTTAATCCCACCCAGAGGCGCTTCAGAAGACCAGCCTGGCGTTTGGGCTCCGGAAGACCACAGTCTGTGCACCCCTGGGGCTGCCATGAGGCAGTCTCATTTGACGGCAACCCTAACATCTATCAGACCGCCTCCCTGACCCTGATGGTGAGGCTTCCGTGCTGCCTGTGCAGCCATCGTAGGGATCAACTGCCCAAAGCCTTCATACGGTATTTGTGAACCATCTCTGGAGCCAGACCGCCCATTTATATGTTCTGCAAATGCAGGTTCTTCCCTCTGCACCCTCAAATGCCCATCCCCCTCTGTAAAATGGGGATCGCGACGGTCCCTCCCTCACACAGCAATTTCTATAGGTATCTAATGAGCCAATTTTGCATGGAAGGGATATTGCACCGTGGGCACCACAGAAGCACAGGCCATGGAGTGTGTGCTCTGCTTTGCGTTCCTTACAACGCGTAGCCCCTTTCAGAGCAGATGCTTTCAAAACTTTCATTTAAAATTGAAAGGCTCTTAGTCCCTTCCACGTAGTTTGAAATGACTCAAATGGCTTATGGTTTTGAAAAACTGAATAACCTACTTGCTTAGACACATCGGGGCTTACTCTGGGGAGACAGGGTGATGGAAAGAAGCACGTGGAATCTGTGAATCTGAGAAGGTCAGAGGTCTGGATGATGGAAAATGAATTGCTGTTGTAATGAGCCAATGTTGCATCTACCCTGAAGAGTGGCAAGACGTAGATCTCTCTTTAAATAGGAAACCTTTCTCTCCACCTGGAGCTGAAGAGGCTTGCTTTGCCCCCTTTAAGCTGAGGGATGGATTGATTCCCCAGACCTCAGTAGAGAAAAAACGGGCCCCTGGAACAGAGAGGGAAGTACACTCCAAGCGAGGGAAAGAAGGAACCACTGCCCTGGGACTGGCTTTAACATGTTGAGTAAGTGCAAATGTTTCTAAACGCTAAACATGCTAGATGTCCCATCATTCTTTGTTGAATAAGTTTGCTGAAATGAACCACGGGCATGTTCATGTCCCCCTGGAAATGGTTCAAAAGTGGTGAAGTAGCCCGGTTTCCTGGGCTGCTGTAATAAAGTGCCACCAGCCGGGGCTGAGAAACCAGAGAACGCTGTCCTCGCACACTGCTGGGGGCCAGCAATCCGGAATCCAGGGGCCAGCAGGGTGGTGTTCCCGATGGAAGTTGGTCAGGTGGGTGCTCATCCATTCAGACCCTTTCTCTTAGCTCTGGTGTTTGCCAGTAGTCAGGGCACTGCTTGGCACGTGCAAACCTCACTGCAGTCCTTGCTTGTGTTGTCACCTGAGGATCGTCCTGTGTGCCTGGTTGCCCCATTCTCTATTTCTTTCTTTTTTTAAAAATCATTTTGTTGGGGGCTCAAACAGCTCTTATCATAATCCATACATATATCCACTGTGTCAAACACATTTAAAAAAATCATTTTATTGGGGGCTTTTACAACTCTTATCACAATCCATACATACATCCACCTGTCGTATTGGATGACGGCCCATTCCAACCCAGTCTGAACTCACCGTTAACTTGATCACTGCTACAATGACACTATTTCCAAATCAGATGGCGTTATCAGATTGTAGGCAGGGGTGTGGGGCAGCAGAGCAAGACGGACAGAGGTTAGGACTTCTACAAAGCTATGCAAAGGGTACAAATTCAACTTGTAGAGTGGCCTATAAAAGAAAAATAACTATAAATATATTTCTTGGGTAAAAAATTTCCAGTAAAAATGTTATTTCAAAGAGGTTCTAATTTTATCCCTTTGACTTGAGAAGAATTTCCTTTTTAGATTCTAATCCTTATTTTGCATGTTAACTTGATGACATGAGTCCAGTTGGCTGAATTGCCTAAAATTCTAATTTATTTTTGTACTGTTCATGCCTAAGTAACAATCTTTTAGAAAGAGCTTAAGATACATTAAGTAGTAGGCTCCACTTGCTAGTATGCTAGAACTAGACGGAGATGCATTTTTCTTATATACTCTGTATGTTATGTCAGGGCGTTATGATGGGAAATACTCCCAGCTGTACAAAGCCAAACAAGGACGTCCAAAATAAACAATCCTGTACTATTTCACCGCCTCGAATTGAGGAACTATACTTCATTATGCAAATAGAAGTGACCTTTTCATCAGTTTCCTTTTGGGGGGAGTATTTAAAACTTCATAATTTATTTGAGTGTGCATATATGGGGACATTGTTCTACATAAATTAACTCTTGGAGATAAACCTATGATCATCCTTGTTCCTGCTTTCAGATGGGAAAAGGAAGCGTTGAGAAGTGACGTGCTGAAGGTCTCCCAGTTAGTACGAAGCAGAGGGGATGTCCAAACCCAGGCCCTCTGGCTCAGAGGTCCAGGCCTCTACATGATTGCTCTCTCTCTCTCTCTCTCTCTCTCTCTCTGTCTCTCTCCTGATCATGCTCTTCATTCTGTTGTTCACTCTACCTTTGTACAGTGACATTGGCAGCTCTCTCTTTCAATTCACATGGGTCTGTGTCATTTTTAAAAGGACAGGTAGTATTTCCTTGACTGGATATACCACTCCTTGTTTAACCTGTTCCCCGACCCTGGTCTTCCCTTTTCAGCTGTAAAAGCCACTTTCAGTTCTCAGAAGTGTTCCCTGGGGCCCAAGAGAGTCCAGCATGTCAACCCCACACGTGCAAAGAGAATATAACTCGGGATTCTCACCATGATACTTTCATCTCCCCAAGAAAGGGGTACTGATAAGGAATTCAGATAATACTTTGTGATTGTGGACAATATAGCTAATCAGGTCTGATTGTCATTAGGACAGACAGTGAATGAGTAGGCTCTAGTCTCAAGCCGGATCGTAATCATGCAGGACGTGTCATGAGTGGCCGGCCTCAAAAGTTCCTGGAAAGATGGAATTAAAAGACAATGGCATTTCCCTACAAACAGTTTGATGTGCCCTTGTAATTAAGCCCCTCACACATTTACCCTTTCTACCCTTTTCTAATTAATGTTCAGTTTTTATCCTTGACAAATTTGAGAAACCCCCTAGGATAGATGGAAAAGCATGGCAGCTCAGGCGGTTTCAAGTAGAGAGGGCAACTCTCTGGAATATGGAATAAGATGTAAGGCGTTTCGAGGGTTCTCAGAAGCATACTCTTCAGGGTTCCTGGGGTGGGGGTGGGAGGCAACTTTGGGGAGATTGTGGCTGAGAGGAAACGTAACATAACATGTCCGTCTGGATAGAAACTTCCTGTTGGGCTTTAATGAAAGTTTATAGGAGAGAAATGTTTTAGATCATGGAATTCAGAATGACCATAAAATAATCCCCTTATCTTTTCTTTCCATTTATCCCCAAATGTTTTGAAAGCCTCTCATCTACAGATGCCCTCTGGAAACAAGAGGAGTGTTGGCATTAAGATCAGATGGGCCCAAACGATAAGGCTCCTTTGCAGCGTACCTGCTTTACAAATAGGCTCGATGTTCCTCATGTGGCGCTCCACAGGACACTCCTTGTTAGGAATGACCCATCTTAGAGTGGTGCAGGATACAGTCAGTCATAGCTGCCCCTTTGTCTTCACCGAGCCATTCTTACAGAGGAGAAGAAAAAGGAAGTTATATAGAACCCCAACCCCACTTCCAACCTTAAACACACCTGGCTCCCTATTCCTTTGACCACTTGTCCCACCACTCCTTTTGTGGAGGGAGAGGAAAAGGGAAGTGGAAGAGAAGATGGGACTAAACAGGAAGCAGGGAGAAATGTGGTAAAGCTACAAAACTAAGGAGTGGGACCAAAGCTTATATCCCCTCTCTCCCAAGATTCCCATCTCCCAGACTTGAAGCCTGACGACCACCTTTGGAGAGATGACTGACTATCCTCGGGCTTGATATGTGACCTGGACTGACCGCAGACACTCATTGGCACATGTCAAATATAGGGCATGTTCTCACACGCAGCATTTCAGGTTAGAAGGGGAAGTGGTTTGAGAACTCAGCTGTTGGAGGCAAGAGGCAAACAGTACATAAAACCCCACCCTGATACCCACTTTCCTATGACCTTACTGACTTTTGTGAATGATATTATTTAATCTTTATTTATTGAGTCTTTCTGGATAAACCACTAGACATACTTTACGCTAATTTGATGGTGCCTGTTGTCCATATGACATACAAATATTTTGAGGACCCCTTTTTTCTCTTCAGGCACCTCTGGGGAGAAACAGTTCCCTGCTTGTCTACAGAGACGTCATTGTCCTCAATGTAGCTTTCTTTCAAGAGCTGCTCTTTGCCATCGCATTTTCAGGAGACAGACTGCGTGGACTGCACAAGTCGTACTGTAATTTAATATCCTGACTTTTGCCAGATCACAAGTAGGGGATGTTCGGTGTTAGGCTGAGAACTGCAAGGCCAGCAGTTCAAACCCACCAGCAGCTTCACGGAAGAAAGATGAGACGATCCACTCCCATAAGGATTTACTGTTTCAGTCATACATGTAGGGTGAGTCAGAGCTGTGAGTCAGAGCTGGTGACATATATATATTTGCCTCTCTGGAGTCCTTAAAATTGACCCTAGCAATAATAATAGCAGCCAATTGGTATGAAGCTCTGATTTAATGATTTACATGCATTATTATCATTTTACCACCATTTTTCTGTCAAGTTGTTGCAGTGGTTGTTGTTATTCTGGAAGCTCTGTCACTGATATTTCAAATACCAACAGGGCCGCCCAAAAGGAACATGTTGCAGCAGAACTTCCAAACTAAAAACAAATGGATAATTTAAAACATTGTCAGATACAGAAGACACCACAAATAACAGCAGAACATTGTCAGAGATGGTGCCAGAAGATTAGCTCCTCGGGTTGGAAGGCATTAAACTTTAACTGAAAAAGAGCTGCCTTCTCAAAGTGGAGTCAACCATAATAACTTGGATGGAGTAAGGCCTGGAGGAATCAAGCCTTTGGAACATTAATTAGCTGGTGTGGCACTACTCAAAATGAGAAGAAACAGCTGTGAATACCATTTGATAATTTGAATTTGGAGTATACAAAGTATGATTCTAGGAAAATTGGAATTGTCTAAATGAAATGGAATGCATAAAAATCAACATTCTAGGCATTAACTGTAATTAACTGATATGGGCCATTTGAATCAGAAAATCATATGGCTTACTGTGCTGGGAATGACAGATTCAAGAGGATGGTTTTGCATTCATCAACAAAAAGGACATTTCAAGATCAATCCTGAAGTACAATACTGTCTGTGATAGAATAGTATCTATCCACAATGCAAGGAAATCCAGCCAATACAGCTGTTATTCAAATGTATGCACCAACCATTAAAGCTAGTGACATAACTGAAATTTATCAAAACTTGCCATAAAAATGCATTGATGATTATTGGCAACAGGAATGCAAAAGTTGGGAACAACACAACGAAATAAATGGAACAATAACTGGAAAGTATGGTCTTGGTGATAGAAGCAAAACCAATGGCTTGTTCATAGAAAACTGAACAAACAAAATCAGGGACAAGGGAACAACAAGAGATCTAAAATCAATGGCAAGAAAGGTATAGAATGCCTGGTGGGGTTGGATCACGTGCAATGTAACTGAGGTAGTAAGTTTATTGTGCCAAAGTGACTCATAAACACATGTGGGGTTAATTGAAGGGCAAAGGGATAAATGGCTCAGTGAGCGTCGCCTTTCTAGTTCTCGGGTCTCTTGCTTTGTGATGGTCGCACCAGGGTATAGCTGCCTTAGCAGTTCCTTGCTTCAGCTTGCAAGACTGACTTCCTACAAGACATCCCCAAGGAGAAGCCACATGGACCTACCCCGATTCAGCCCTGGGTGCTGGAGCTGCCATGTGGAGACCCCTGCCAATGCTGAGATGCTTACACATTCACTGACTCGGCTTTCCATCTGCAGTCGGCATCATTGCGTCTGTTTTGTGAGATGGAGGAGGACTTTGTGGATTGGTGTTGGACATATGGGTTAATGTTGGACTTGTGAGCTTGGGCAGCACTGGGTTGGGATGTTTTCTTGGTGTGCACTTAACCATTATATAAAACTCTCTCTTATACATGAGTTACTGTGGATTTGTTTCTCTAAAATACCCAGCCTAACACAGTAACCAAGAGGAATTATCGAAAGCCGAATGAAGAGAGAATGTAATAGTGAGACAAAAGAAAGTAAAAGGAAATAAAGGAAAGAACTAGGAAGCAAAAGCTATTTATAAAGGTATAAATAGAAGCATCTATATATGTAAATATATTAATTTATAATGATGGGGATATGAGTCCATGTAAATATATTTATATGTTAAGCATTAAGATAGCAGATGGACTTTGGGCCACTACTGAAGTCCTCCCTAGACACAAGAACACTTTGTTCTAATAATCCGGCATTCTGTGATACTCACCTTCCTGACACAATCACTGAAGACAAAATAGGTTCATAAGAAAATGTGGTGAAGAAAGAAGATGGTGCCCTGCTATCAGAAGATAAAGCATCTGGAGTCTTAAAGGCTTGAAGGTAAACAAGTGGCCATCTAGCTCAGAAGCAACAAAGCCCACATGGGAGAAGCACACCAGCCTGTGTGACCATGAGGTGCCGAAGGGATCAGTTATTAGGCCTCAAAGAACAAAAAAAAACATATTGTGTGCTCACCTTCCGATACGTTCACTGAAGACAAATGGGTGCATAAGAAAATGTGATGAAGAAAGCTGATGGTGCCCAGCTATCAAAAGAAAAAGCATCTGGGGTCCTAAAAGCTTGAAGGTAAACAAGTGGCCATCTAGCTCAGAAGTAACAAAGTCCACATGGAAGAAGCACTCCAGCCTGTGTGATCACAAGGTGTCAAAGGGATCAGGTATCTGGCATCAAACTACAAAATAATCAAATCATTATGAATGAGGGGGAGTGCAGATTGGGGACCTAAGAACCATCTCTAGGAAACTGGTCAACACCTTACAGAAGGGTCCTGGAGAGAAGACAAGCCAGTCCGGGTGCAGTGTAGCAATGATGAAACATACAACTTTCCTCTAGTTCCTAAATGCTTCCTATCCCCTCCCTGCCCCCCACCACTATCATGATCCCAATTCTGTCTTAAAATCTGGCTAGACCAGAGGATGTACATTGGTACAGATAGGAACTGGAGACACAGGGAATCCAGAACAAACGATCCCTCCAGGACAGATGATCCCTTCAGGACCAGTCATGAGAGTGGCAATACTGAGAGGATGGAGGGAGGGTTGGGTAGAAAAGGGGAACCAATTACAAGGAGACAGACAACAGGGAAGTGGGTGAAGGGAGAAGTCGGATAGTGTAAGACATGACAAAATAATAATTTATAAATTATCAAGGGTTCATGAGGAGGAGGGGCGTGGAGGGAGGGGAAAAATTAGGAGCTAATACCAAAGGCTCAAGCAGAAAGCAAATGTTTTGAGAATGATGATGACAACAAATGTACAAATGTGCTTGACACAATGGACGTATGTATGGATTGTGATAAGAGTTGTACGAGCCCCCAATAAAATGATTTTTTTTTTAAAAAGACCAGGAGGGAATACAAGATCAAGATGGATGTATGGATGTTGGAGACGATGAAACTTGCTCTCAAAAGTAACTTAGACAAATGGAAGAAATGGTGGAGTCAAAGAGCTGAACTGAACATTTCAAAGGGTAAACTTCAGAAGATGGAGTCAAATATTATAATGAAATGTGCAAAGACATCAATCAGAAAGCCAAAAGGAAGAGCATGCTCCACATATCTTAAATTGAAATAACTGAAGATCAAGTTCAAGTCTCAAGTGGAAATATTGAAAGATTCAATGGGCCAAATAATGAATAATGCAGGTGGCATCCAAAGATGATGGAAGGAATAAGCAAAGTTACTTAAAAAAATTAATCAACACTGACACATTTCAAGAATCAAGAACAATGGTACGGAAGGAAGAAGTTCTAAAAATATTAGCTAAAACCCAGAGTCCAGGAATACATGGAATATCAATTGAAATGCTTCATCAAGCTGATGAATCATTGAAATCATTTACTCATCTATGCTAGGAAATTTGGAAGACACTTGTCTGTCCAACTGACTGGGAAAAATCCATATTTCTCCCCATTCCAAAGAAAGCCAGTCCAATGGAAAATACAAATTTTAGAATAACATCTTTAGTGTGACATGCAAGTAAGATTTTGCTGAATATTATCCATTAACTATTGTTTCATGGACAGGGAGCTGCTGTTTCAGGCCAGATTCAGAAGAAGATGAGAAACAAGGGATATCATTGCTGATGTAAGGTGGAACTTGACTAAAAACAGAATACCAGAAAGATGTTTACTTGTGTTCATTGACATGCCAAGGCAGTGGACTGTGTGGATGATAAGGAGCTATGGGTAGCCATGAAAAGAGTGAGATCTGTAGAACATGTCATTGTGCTCAGACATGGGGTAAGAGGGAGTCGTGCTAACAGAACCAGGGAACTGCATGGTTTAAAACCAATAAAGGTGTGCCATATATACTCGAGTATATGCCCACCCGAATATTAGCCCAGACACCTAATTTTACCACAAAAAATGCATTTAAAATGCTGGAAAAACTCGGGTTGTACCTGAGTATATATGGTACATCAAGGTACTATCTTCTCACATATTATTTATTTAATCTGTATGCTGAGCAATTTATCAGAGAAATTGGATTATATAAAGCAGAATGTGGCATCAAGATTGGAGGAAGGTTTACTACCAACCTGTGATATTCCGATGATATAACTTTGCTTTCTGAAAGTGGGGAAAACTTGAATCACTTACTGATGAAGATCAAAGATTGCATCCTTCAGTATGGATCGCACATCTATGTAAAGAGGACAAAATTCCTCACAATTGGACCAATAGGAAACATCATCATAAACAGAAAAGGTTGTACTTGTCCAGTTTCATCTTGCTTGGGTCCACAATCAATGCTCATGAAAGCAGCGGTCAAGAGATCACATGATGCATCGCGTTAGGTAAATCTGCTGCAGCACAAGGTCTCTTTAGCCTACTGAAGAGCCAGGATGTTCCTTTGAGGACCAAGGTGCCCAAGCCTTGGAAATCTCAATCACGTCAGATGTGTGCAAAAGTTGGACATCGATAAGGAAGGCTGATGAAGACTCAATGTATTTGAATTATGGGACTGGTGAAGAACATTGAAAGTTCCACAAACTGCTAAAAGGACAAACCAATCTGTCTTGGAAGAAATATGGCCAGCATGCTCTTTCGAGGCAAGGATGGCAAGACTTTGTCTCATCTACTTTGGACTTGTCAGAAGAGATTAGTCCCTGGAGAAAGACATCAAGTTTGGTTAAGTAGACAGGCAGCAAAAAAAAGAGGAACCCCCTGGCAGGACAGGTTGGTAAAGTGACTGCCATAGTGGACTCAACCCCAAGAATAGTTGAGAAAATGGACAAGAACGGGCAGTGTTTCGTTCTATTGTAACCAGGACCACTATGAGTGGGAACCAACTCAGTGGCATCTAATAACAACAAAATCCTATCAGTTAACACCTGACCATCCTGAGCAGGAGAGAGGAGCATTACCTACATTTTAAAGCAGGGAATCTAACTTCAGTCACTCATCGACCACTGGATTTAATTATGCTCCTTGTACTTCTGTCTCCGAATTATTAGTGTTCACCAACACTGTTTTCAAGTTTCTGCTCTTCTGGGTCCGCTTTTATTAAGTGCTGCCCAGATGAAGTTGCTTCCGACCCACAGCGACCTTGTGAGCAACAAAATGAAACACTGGGTGGTCCTGCAACATCCTCACAATTCTTCCTGTGTTGAGCCCATGGTTGCGATTGTTTCCCTTAATTAATATTAATTTGAAGACCAGTAGGATCCAATTCTTTTTCTAACATCAGTAGTGGGAACTCTAGAATTTCTATCCCATATATAACATGAATCATTATTTAATCATTTTTTTTAAAAAGAAAACTTTGACAATTAACTCATTCACGTTTTTGACATGAGAAAGTTCTATTTCATATTAATTCATTTCAGCCTTCCTATATTTTTCAGTATTGGATATTGTCGAATGTTTTTTTCACACCCGTTCATATGATTACGTGGTTCCTATTTTCATTTATATGGAAGACTACATAGATTTTTTTTTCTAATGTTGATGAACCCTTGTCTACCTGGTATGACTCCCACTAGATCATGGTGTATTCTTTTTTTAAAATATATTTTTGGATTCTATTAGCCAGGATTTTGCTGAGAATTTTTGAGGCTATGTTCATAAGGAATATTGATCTGAATTTTTCTCTCTTTGCAGTCTCTTTGCCTGGTTTCAGTTTCAGAGTTCTGCTCACTTCATAAAATGAGTTTGTGAGCTTGCTTCCCTTTACTACATTCTGAAATACACTGTGTAGAATTGATGTCGGCTCTTCTCTGAATACTTTCTAGAATTTCTTGGTGAAGCCATCGGAGCCTCGGCTGATTTAGTTGGGAGATTTTTACTGACCTGTTCTATTTCTTCCTTTTTTATGAGTCTGAGGTTTTCTACCTCCATCTTCATTAATGTAGATAGATGATGAGTTTCTAGAAATTTGTCAATTTCATCTAAGCTTTTAAATTTGTTAGACTATAGTTTTGGTAGTAATGTGTTGCTATTTCTATTTCATTCATTTCTTTTGTGATGTCACCCTTTCCATCTCTAATTCTTGATATTTGTACTTTCTCTTTCTTTTCCTTTATATTTGCCTGTGGTTTGTGAACTTTGTTAATCTTTTCAAAGAACCAACCTCTTTTTTTCTTGTTGATTTTTTCTCTTGTTTTTCTGGTCCTTCCTATATTATGTTTATTAATAGGCGTTTATTATGTTTATTAACAGATGTATTCTATGATCTTTGTCTAAGAAAAAGTTGGAAGTAATTCATAAAAAGGCACCAAGACAAAATGATAGACACATTGAAATAAACCCTGTAATCACCACGCTCTCCCTCTTTAGTCAAATGTAGTTGGCCAAGTGCCCATATATTTCTTCATTGTCAATGCAGATAACCTCCACTTCTTAAAATAAATCTCACCTTTATTCCAATCTTGTTTTCCCCACTGTTTATTTATGTAAATATTTCATATGCACAGCAACTGAAATATCCCAAATAGAATTTTCCAAACTAGTACTATCTAACAGCTGTGCCATTTTCATAAACATGACAGGTTTGTCTCGAAGAATAAAAGCTTTGTCATCCTTTTACCTTTCTTTTTTCTTTCCTTGTGCACGGTCTGGCCTCATGCATTTCATTTTGGAGATTATCATAGTTGTTTGCATCACATCCCGCATAAGGAATTATTATATTTGCTTAATCAGATAGGAGTAAGCAAAAGAGGCTGTTTATGTCTAAAGTGAGTGGCTCAGTGGGGGTGCTTTGGGATCCTCACTTCCTTTACTGCTATAGTGGATCCGTATCTCAGGCCATGTGTCACACCTGAGCATACAATTTGGAAAACTCAACTTTAACCACCTTCACTTCAAAAAGTCTCCAATCGTCGACCTTTTATTTCCATTTTTGCAGCTACCATCTTCATCGTGGTGACTGCTCTGTCTCCCACACACTCCCTACTTCTCAACTCTCTCGTTGCCATGGAGTCGATTCTGACTCATTGTGACCCTATAGGACAGGACGGAACTGCCGCTGTGGGTTTCTGAAACTGTAAATCTTAAAAAATATATATTATTAATTGGGAGTTAATGCATGTTATATTATTCCATAGTTCAATCACATCAAGTAGAATTGTACAATTGCTACCACAATCAATTTCCAAACATTCTTTAACTTCCTGAACTCCTTGACATCAGCTCCCTTTTATCCCTTCCTCCTCCCAACACCATTGTATTACCCTACCTCCAACTCTTGTTCTACTTGCTGTCCCCATAGGTTCATCAATCCTGGATTTCATATACCTAAGCACGGGAATAAAACATACAACACAACCTCATGCGGGTGACCTCCAATGCCATAACATCTCTGAGATACACCCTAATATGAACAAAACAAAAATACAAAAAACGTTGAACCGGATCAGGTCCAGCATGCATCAGAGGTCAGATTAACTGACAAAGTTTCAGCTGTTCAAGGCAGACTAATGCCCGTGATCTTCCACACTCATCTGTTGAACGCACTCTGTTTAGTGACCACTTTCCTTCCCAGCCCTCTACTATGCAGAAAGGGAGAGCACCAGAGGCTTATTTCCTGTGTGGTTCCCATAAATGAACCTTGGGATCTCACTGTCATCCAGAGCCCTCTGCAAACCAGATTCTTATAATTCAGGCTCTGATACTCACCCACCTTCGATTTTAGATTACATGATGTGCAATCCTTCGGTGACTGATAATGGTGTGCTTCTTCCATGTGGACTTAGTTGACACCTCACTTAGATGTCAGCTTGTTTGGAGACAAGTCTTTAAGATCCCAGATGCTATTTTATCTGATAACTGGGCACCATCTAATTTTTTTTAACCACATGTTACTATAATATGTATCTTCTGTGTTCCCTTCCTGGGGGTGAGTATTGAGCAAAGCCATGACGTAAAAACCAATTCTTATATCATGGATTTAGTGAAAGCTCAAAGCCCACTTTTATATCTATGGTTTTTATTGCCTTTTAAAAAAATTATTAATTTGGAGCTGATACATATGTCATGTAATTCTATAGTTCAGTCATATCTAGCAGAATTATACAGTTGCTTCCACAATCAGTTTCCAAACACCATTTTTCTTCCAGGACTCCTTGATATCACCTCCCTTTAACCCCACCACCCTCCTGTAGCCCTCGCCCCAGGCCCTTCTTCTACTTGTCCCTATAGGTTCATCAATCCTGGGTTTCATATCCTGAAACACAGAGAGAAACATATTACATAGCTTCAGGAGGGTGACCCCCAATGACATAACACCTCTGAGATACACCCAAATATGTACAACCAAAAATGAAATAAAACAGACTGTCACAGGTTTGCCGGAACAATACTTATCTTAATAGAGCATACAGGGCATCGATGCAGCAAGACCATGTTTGTCCGCCTACCAACAGAAACTGTAACTCTTTAGGGGAGTAGAAAAGGTCATTGTTCTCTTGGAGTGTGCCTGGTGACCAACACTGGCCAGTGTGTAACCATTTCACGTATGACACTTCTACAACTCATTGCAGTGACCACACAGAGCTAACAAAACACACTCAAGATGAGGGGTTTATTATGAAAGTTAACAGCTTCCAATTCTGAAGAGAAATGATCAAGATAGACTTGTTCCATTAAAACATATTACAAAATTCTTTTTGCAACTGAATTCAACATCATAGAGCCCAGAATACACACTCTACCACTAGCACTTGCCACTAGTGAGCTACCTGGCCTTGCTTCAGAGATGGCTCGTTGTATAGCCTGCGGGATGGGAGCACACTAATAATGGATCCTGGTAACAAGCGCTCACCACGGAATCCTACTGGTATCTTCCCCCAGACTCTCTGACAAAGACACATGAAGACAAGGCCATTTCATGGGAGTCGCTGAGACTGTGTGGCTTGAAGAGTTGCATTTAATAATCCACTGCCCCACGTGACTATCAAAGGGATTATCATACCTGGTTGTTGAAAAAGCCTCCTAGCTGTTGTCGGCGATGCTGCCTCTTCTTGTCTATATTCGCCTTTCATAATGCTCGTGACTAAAATAGCTGTTGGCATGAATCTACAGGCTTCCCTATTAACCTAGGACAGTCAGCCCATTAACCTGTCAGGCTTTCAAGGAAAAGAAATACATTTTAACTGTTAAAATGAATTTCCTACCGTCTACTTTCTATTCCAGTCAAATTCACTTACTCACTGCCTACTACCCAAACCAACACAGATTCCTTAATTCGCTTCAAATAAACCCTAGTAGTAGTAGTTATAACTCGATGAGTAGTCTTGACTGCCTCTTGTACTGTAGGTCCTCTGCCAGTCTTCTTCATTCAGTGCCATTGAGTGTTGCTCACATGCTACCTCTTGAAAATGGTTGAGTGTCTTTTGGTACAGCGACCTGTGTGTTGTTTCCATATCATTTGGATGCTTCCTTCATCGTTTCGTATTTTGCCCATGGAATCTTTCAATGTCCTCCCACTATGGTGACCCTAATTCTACCTTACAAACCCGGCTAGACCAGAGCATGTACACTGCTACAGATAAGCGCTTGTAACACAGGGAATCCAGGACAGATAAGTCCCTCAGGACAAATAATGGGAGTACTGATACCAGGAGGGGAAGGGGAAAGTGGGGAGAGAAAAGGGGACCCGATCACAATGATCAACATATAACACCCCCAAGGGGTACAGACAACAGAAAAGTAGATGAAGAGGGACAGTGGTTGGTCTAAGACATGGAAAAAACTGTATAAAGTACCAAAAATTCATGAGAGAGGAAGGGTGTGGGAGGGGGCAAATGAGCTGATACCAAGGGCTCAAGTAGAAAGAAACTATTTTGAAATTGATGATGGCAACATATGTACAAATGTGCTTGACACATGGATGGATGGATGGATTATGATAAGAGCTGTAAGAGCCCCCGATAAAATTTTTGTTTTTTTTAAAAAAAATATTCAGTTTTGCAACCTGAGGCCTGATGTTTTTCTTCAGTTCTTTCAGTTTAAGATACACTCTGCATGTTCTTCCTATTTGGTTTTCCAACTCTAGGTCAGCCGAGTTCACTTAAAATTTTCCCTTTGTCTTCTCAAATTTCCCTTTGAAGTTTTCTATTTACATCTTTGCCTTCATCAATTCTTCCGTGTGCTATGAGTAAGAGTAAGTTGCAGAGTCTCTTCGGACATCCCCTTTGAGCTTTTCTTTCTTTCCCATCTTAGTGTTGAAAAGCAAGGAGGTGACTTTGAGAACTAATGTTCACCTGCCCCAAGCCAGGTATTTTCAGTTTCCTCCTGTGCATGTGTTAATTGGACAGGCAATAAGAAAGCCCCCAAAAAACACCGATGCGTTTGAACTATCGTTTGGGTGAGAAATACTGAAAATGCCATGAATTGTCAAAAGAACACACAGATCTGTCTTGGAAGAAGTACAGTCAAATTTCTCCTTAGAGGCAAGGATGGCAAGACTTCATTTCACTTACTTCGGACATGTTAGCAGTAGTGACTTTTCTCTTGAGAAGGACGTTGTGCTTGGCAAAGTGGAGGATTGGCAATAGAGGAAGTGCCTCGACATGATGGGTCGACACAGTGGCTGCGACAATGGGCTTTTACACATGAGGACAATTGTGCAGACCACTGTGTTGTACACAGGGGCTGCTGTGAGGCGGAAGTCACTCAACTGCACATCAACCTTCACAGTAACTTTCAAAGACAAGGAGGGAAACTGGTGAACTATCAGGAAGGTGAGACTTCAAATCTTTGCCTGACCCAAACAGCCGTCTCTTTTGACCACTTTTGTTCACTGTGAGAGCTTGTCAGTGTTGGCACATGCCATCAAGTAGGTTCTGACCTGTGGTAACACTCTGTACAACATAACAAGACAGTGCTCTGTCCCGCATCATCCTGCATCCAAAAATGATAGAGGAAAGGTTGAAATGGTCAAAGAGTCAGTCTTGCTTGGACCCATAATCAATGTTCATGGAAGCAGCAATCAAGAGATCAAAAGAAGTATTGCATTAGGTAAATCTGCTGCTCAAGAACTCTTTACAGCAGTGGTTCTCAACCTGTGGGTCGCGGCCCCTTCGGGGATTGAAAGACCCTTTCCCAGTGGTCACCTGATTCATAACAGTAGCAAAATTACAGTTAGGAAGCAATGAAAATAATTTTATGGTTGGGCATCACCACAACATGCGGAACTGTATGAAAGGGTCTCGGCATGAGGAAGGTTGAGAACCACTGTCTTCGAGCAGGCATCCTCAAATTACGGTCTGCAGACCACATGTGGCCCGCCAAGGACATTTATCCAGCCTGCCGGTGTTTTTGCCCTGTTTGGTTTTTGATTTCAAAATAAGATATGTGCAGTGTGCATAGGAATTTGTTGATAGTTTGTTTGAAAACTATAGTCTGGCCCTCCAACAGGTCTGAGGGACGGTGAACTGGCCCCCTGTTTACAAAGTTTGAGGACCCCTGCCTTAGTGTTGAAGAACATGGATTTTACTTTGGTGACCAAGGTGTGCTTGACCCAAGCCATGGTATTCTCCATTGCCTATATACATGTGAAAGATGGATGTTGACTTAAGAAGACTGAAGAAGAATCGATGCATTTGAATGGTGGTGCTGGAGAAAAGCATTGAAAGTGCCATGGGCTGCTAAAAGGACAGACCCAAAGGGAAGGCTGCAATACTTGCTCTTCACTTGAGCAAGTGCTTCAAGTCCTCCTCCCTTTCAACAAGCAAGGTTGTGTCATCTGCACGTCTCAGGTTGTTAACAATTCTCATTCCAAATCTGGGGTAGTTACATAGTGTCACATCAACTTCATAAATAAGGTCTAGGGCTGGAGTCTGGCCTGTCAATCTGGTCACAGCCTGATTGATGCCTCCTTGTGGGCATGGTCTTCTCAAGAGTGGAAGTGGGACGCTGTCAGTCTGTTTCACCTTTCTGTTGACAAGACACATGGAGTCATATGATAAAAGCCAGGCCCTGGAAATGTGTCCACTGCCATTGGATCTACAGGACTTTCCACCCACCAGTCGGTGCTCTTCCTGCGTTTGGCAGGCATCATTGCATGTGCTGCCTGAGTCTAAAGAGGAATTCACAAGCTAATATTAGACATAGGGGATAATAGAGATCTTTTGAACTTGATCTGAACTGGGCTGGGATGTTTAATTGATGCATAATTATTTCTTGATATAAAGTTCTGTCTTATACATGATTTGTTTCTCTAGTCTACCTGGACTAACACATTATGGTACCTTGAGAGGGGGATATTAGAGAAACAAATCATAAAGATGGAGAGTGGATGCTTGTTTGACTTCTGCCTCATGGAATTTTTTCTTCTTTGGCTAGCCAGAGGTCAGATATGGCTATGCCGTTTACTAGGTTATTTTCTGGAAAGAATATCGGAAGTCAAAGTTTTGGTTATCTTCTTTGGTTGTTGTCTTTGGTTATTCCTGCTTGAAAGGAGAAAATGAATGTGATTAATATGTATTTTGAGCTCAGGTGGTGAAAAATCCCCTTGAATTTCTCAGAGACCAGGCTGCTTAGTGAAAATTGCTGATAGAAAGCCCCACCCTGACTGGATGCCGTCAAAGGTCAAAGACCGTATGTCTTAGTTTAGAAAGGATTAACATAAAATAGGTATGGGAACTTGACTGTTTTAAGACTGAGTTTAAGACCTGGCTCTACTAGGTTTATACTGTTTTTTTCTGCCTATTGTTACTGATACAATGATTGATAGAAATTATTATTAGGAAGTATAAATAGAGAGTTTGTGAACTTAATGTTTTAGCCATCCATTTGAATCTTTAAATGGGTGTATAGGCCATTCTTGCAAGAAGGCTCCAGAAAGGTAAGCTCCACCCAGTGCTTTGTAATAGTCATAGCATTTGCTTTAGAAGACCCTTGCCTAGGGGCCTTTGACAGACTGAATAATAAAAAGAACTCTTCTGCTTTTTGAATTTTGAACTAGTAGTTTGTGCTTGAGGCTGGAAAAAGCTGGGGTCATGAAACTCTCTTCTCTAGGACTGAATGTTAAAGGGAACCTATGGCCAGCCTGAAATGCTTTCTAGGTGACCACCTGGATCCACTGGTTGAATGGAAGTGGAAAAATGCAACAATAGAAATGGGTTGAGCCTGACCACTGATGCCAGTGGACCTGGTTCACAGGGACTAGAGGAGAAAAAAGAGTGGGTTGTCTGGTTTGAAGTTCATGACCAAGCACAAGGGGGCTGGGGTTATTGAGAATTTATGATGGGGTCATGGTCTATAGGCAAGGTGACCAATGGGTACCCTGGTGAGGCAAAGTGAGGCAGCCCACATTGAGTTGACCAGACCAGAGCAGAAGAAGATAAGATTTTTGCACCTGGGAACTGGTGTATATTACTGCTGTTGACTTATGGATGGCCTGTTTTGATTTGACTTTGCTGATGGATGGGGACTCACAAATTGCAACTGGAATGAAGATTCTTCACATCAAAGAATATGATTGTCTCCTCAGAGCACTGGGTTGATGTAAGTGGACAGTACAGAAATTGGATACCCAAAATGAGGAGATAGAGGCATGAAGTTGCTGGCTTACAAACTTTCATAGGTAGGGGAATATATTCATAGGATTATAGGATTAAGTTGTAGGTGTTCTCTTAACTGCAATTGTTAGGCATAGAATATTGTTGTTTGACTCACTTATAGAATGTTATGCTTAAATGAGGCTGATACATATCCTGTTAGGCACAAATGTGGTTTTACTGTTGTCCTTGTTTTAAGAACTATATATGGCTAATGAGTTGTGGAAAGGTGTCACGTTGACAAGGGTGGTCTGTGGTAGTTACATAATTTCATGTCAAGTTGATAAATAGGTTATAGGGCTGGAGTCTGCCTGTTTATCTGGTCACAGCCTGATTGATGCCTCCTTGTGGGTGTGGCCTTCTCATGAGGATTCTGGGAGTTTTCCTCTCTTCCTCCTTGGAGGCGGGACACTTTCAGTCTGTTAAGCTATGCTGATGGCAGCCAGAGCCCTGGAGATGTATCAACTGCCATTGGATGTACAGGACTTTCCACCCACCAGTCGGTGATCTTCCTGCATTCGGTATCATTGCATGTGTTGCATGAGTCTGAAAAGGAATTCATGGCCTAATATCAGACTATGGGCTAACATCGAATTATGGACTTGATCTAGACTGAACTGGAATGTTTTATTGATGCATAATTATTTCTTGATATAAAGTTCTCTCTTACACATAGGAATGTCTCTGGATTTGTTTCTCTAGTCTAACCAGACAAACACAAATCCTGACATTAAACCATGCAGTTTTCATTTGTTCTGTTCTCACAACTACATCTTGATCCATGTACAAGTTCTGCATGTGCACAGTGAAGTGTTTTGGAATTCCTCAAGTTCATTTTGCTTTCCAGACCCTTAATTTAGTAAATAGTAATTTCCTACCATAAGAAAATCATTTTATTATTCTTTATTTTCCTCTGACTCTTGAATTGCTACAGAAATGCCTAAATGTTTTTGAGAATGACAAGGGCAATGAATGTATAAGGGTGTTTTACTCAATTGGTGTATGTATGGATTGTGATAAGAGTTGTATGAGCCCCAATAAAAAGATTTATTAAATTAAAAAAAAGAAATGCCTAAATGTATGCCTATCACTGTCCAAGGATGGAAATCTTTGAGGAGAAAACCTGCTGTTTAGTTAGGTACCATCCAGTTGGTACCTAACTAGTTCATAGCTACTGAAGTAATGCAGAATGAAACACTGCCCGGTCCTAGGTATACTCACAAGTGAATGTTGTTATGTTTGAGCCCATTGTTGCAGCTATGGTACTAATCTATTTTAGTGATGGATTTTGTCTTGTGTTTACGGGTTGGGCTGATAACCACAAAGTCATTGGTTCAAAGCCACGAGCTGCTCCGTGGGTAAAAGAAGAGGCTTTCTACTCCTATAAAGAGTTTCAGTCTCAGAAACACAGAGGGGTGGTTCTTGATCATCCTGCAGGGTCACTATGATTCGGAAGCGACTCGTTGCCCCAAGGGCAGTGCGCGCATGCACATGCGGTAACTGAACATAGCATTGTCTGGGTGGCGCAGGCAGACATCGTCCTCAAGGTGACGCCCTTTCTCTTCAACACTTGAAAGAGGTCTTGTACAGCCAATCTGCCCAACATACCAGGATGTTTTCTTTCTTGCCTGAGCATTGACTGTGGATTCAAGCACAATGAAACCCTTGACAACTTCATTCTCTTCTGCATCCATTTATCATGATGTTACTTATTGGTCCACTTGTGAGGATTCTAGTTAGAATTCTTCAATATTATAACTTCAGGCATTAGTTGTTCTAGTGTTTTTCCCCCCAGTCTTTTCAGCTGGAGAGATGCTGAGTGTGTTCTTTCCTTTTGACTTCCTAACTCCAAGTCTTCCCACATTTCAGTGTAGTGCTTTGTCTTCTTGAGCTGGCCTTCGAAATTTTTTTCCCGCCTATTTGACTTCTTCATTCTTCAACTTGCTTTAGCTACTCTATTCCAAGAGCAAGTTTCAGAATCTCTTTTGACATCCACTTTGATCTTTTCTGCTTGTCTTTTGATGCTTTTTTGTATATTTTTGCAATTCATGCTTATTTTCTTAGATGATGTTCAGGATGTACATCCACACCTGTCATGTCTTCGGTCATTTGTGTTGAATGTGTCAAATCTATTTTTCAGATAGTCTCAAAGTTCAGGTGGGATATAGTTAAGGTTATATTTTGGTTCCCATGCATTGTTTTAATTTTCTTCAATGTTAATTTAAGCTAATATATAAGCAATTGATGGTCTTTTACATAGTCTGCCCCATTTTGGCTGCTATTATTCTGCTCCTCCATTGTCTCTTTCCACAATTTAGGGAATGAGATTACTGTGCCATCTGGTAAAGTCCATGAGTAGAGTTCCTACTTATGCTGTTGGAAAAAAAATTTCAATGAAGTCATCATTGCTCTTGCAACATTCTATCATGCTGCACCCAGTTCCATTTCTGTCACCCAGGATAGATTTTCCAACCCCTGGGCAGACTGAGGAGTGTTTGATTCTGTTGAAAATAGGGTTGCTATGAGTTGGAACTCAATCGATGGCACATAACACAAACAAAATCCTATTACATGCCTGGGATTCATTTAGTCACTCAAAGGATTAGAAAACAAAAGTATGTTGCTTGCTCTGGGTTTTCCAGAGTTGTTGCTGTTAGATACCACCGAGTTGGCTCCCACCCATGGCAATCCCAGGCACAACAGAACTAAACATGGCACAGTCCTGCTCCATTCTCATAATTGTTCCTATCCTTGAGTCCACTGATGCAGCCACTGTGTCAATCCATCTCACCAAGGGCCTTCCTCTTTTTAGCTGCCTCTCCACCTTACCCAACATGATGTTCTTCTCCAGGGACTGGTCTCTCCTGACAATATGTCCAAAATACACATCCTCTAAGGAGCACTCTGTCTTACTTTTTCCAATACGGACTGGTTTGTCATTTAACTAGTACATGGTACTTCCAATATTCTTCTCCAGCACCACAATTCAAATGCATCTATTCTTCTATCCTTATTCATCAATTCCTTATTCAATGTCAAACTTCCACATGTATGTGATGCAATGGATCAAGCACACCTTAGTCTTCAAAGTAACATCCTTGTTCTTCAATACGCTAAAGAGGTCTCGTTCAGCAGATTTACCTAATGTAAAACATTTTTTGATCTCTTGACTGCTGCTTCCATGAGCACTGATTGTGGATTCAAGTAAGACAAAATCCTTGACAACTTCAACTTTTTCTCTATCCTGATGTTACCTATTAGTTCAGGTATGAGGATTTTGGTCTTCCTTACATTGAGTTGTAATCCATACTTAAGGCTACAATCGTTGACCATCAGCAAGTGCTTCAATTCCTCCTGCCTACCAGCAAGCAGAATAGTGTTATCTGCATACAGCAGGTTGTTAGTAGACTTTCCTCTGATGCTGATGCTACCTCTTCTTTATAGAATCCAGCTTCTCTGAGGGTTTTCTCAGCATACAGATTGAACAAGTCTGGTGAGGGAAATACGCTCCTGATGGACATGAACTATTCTCTTCAATACCAGTCACATGTGACTACTTAAATATCAATGTTAACTAAGAGTAAGTAAAATACAAACTTTATTTCCTCTGTTATACTAGCAACATTTCAAGTGATCAACAGCCTCATGTACCTACTGGCTAACACTAATACAGAACATTTCTATCACTACAGACAGTTCTACTAGACAGCTCTAGAAGCTTATCTTTGGTTGAGAAAATATATGTTTGATGTAATTCACAGCTGCTGCTAATAATATGTTAAGTTCAAGTTACCATATGGGTTCAAATGCTGTATTTTAAGTTTCGTTAATCATGTATCCAGTCAGTGTAACACCTAATAATAAGTGCTCACGAAAGTCTTGACAAGTGTGTGCTGAACAAAAAGGACAGCTTATATAAACCGCCCAGCTGGCATCACAACTCTGAGAACAGAAAAAAGAAAGAAAGTCTTACAAGCAGCAGAAGGTGAATCAAGTCATCTACATTTTTTGCTTTCTGCCAAAATGTTAAATGTAAATTTGTGACCAGTGGTTGACGCCCCTCTGCTGCTGCTTAGACAGCTGTAGATGACATCTGTATTAACCCAGCCAGGAGTTATTTATTTTCAACATGTGCACTGACCCTTCTCAAAGCCCAAAGGGTAAAAATGTCACCTTTGTTCATTTCTCAAAAAAAGTGTTCTTAAGATCCTGTGCTGATTGTGAAAGAAAAAGCCATTCCTTTGGGGCACGATCCATAATTCCCTCTTCATTTCAAGCTTTCTGACAGTCATAATCTCTTGCCTTCATTTCTGGGTATCATATGAACAGTAAAGCAATTCCATTGCCCCTCAAGTCACAGGGTACTCTTTTTCTTTTAGGATATTAAAATTGATTACTGAGTTAGTTTTATGAACTCTGTGATTTAATGACTGTTCCCTTGTGTTTCAAGAACAAGGAGCTTCTTGGCATAATAGAACTGCTGGATTTAGTCTTACGAACTCATTACCTGGGACATGGAACATTGATGACAATAGAGAAATATGTGTTTGCAGACAAATTAGCTATCGGTAATGAGCTTAACCAACTCCAGAGTTTTCAAGTATTAAGAGTACTTTAATCAGTCACACACAGAAAAAAATTTCTAACTTTAAAAAGTGACTTTTTCTTAGACTCTTCTTAGTCTCAGACATATAAGCAAAATTAGACTACCTGGTATAGGCATGCAATGGTGAAGGGAAAATGACTCTGGAACTGAGTGAAAGATACTAGCAGAAGATCTAGAAACAAGCCTAGATACACGCATTTGGAGTCTGCATAAAGACTACTGTCATTCTGTGTATTTCAGGAATTATCCATGGATCATAGAAACCTCTATGATCCTTGGAAATCATTTGGCCCAGGCCTAAGTTAGATAGAGACTAGAGCAGTGGTTCTCACAATCGGGTCCAATCCATTTCAGGGACTCCACAGGTCAACCACAGCTGCACAATACTACTAGATGGTACTTACCTTTATCATGATCATTCTCTTGCATGTCTTGGAATTTTCCATGGAATACACAATCTGAAAAGACTATTAAAATAACCTTCTCTCTTTTTGTTTCAATGACATGTTTGTGTGTGGCTGTACCTTCAAATACTTTATCTAAATCCAGCTATTTTCACTGTTAGCACCACAGTGTAACGTCCAGATGTTATACTGGCCACTAAAGACATTTGGGGGAGTTGGGGCACAGAACTAAAGCAATGCCATTCTCTTCATGATTTTTTTTTGAGAATACAGTATTCATAAAAATACTTTATCCTATATGCAATTAGTGTTATTTTTTAATGAATTGGTAAAAACTTTTTTAGCAGTTATCATTATCACCTTAACAAAGACTTCTTGGACATCTCCAATAACTTTTAAGCATGCAAAATGGTCTTGAAACCAAACAAATGAAAAATCTTTGCTCTAGAATAGGTCATGTCCTGATGTAAGATAAACGAGCTCTCTGTAGCTAACTCTGAAAAAGCAGAGAGCCGCCCGCCTCAAACGTGCACTGGATACTCTGTGAAAGATGTTTGCAGTGATCCTTCGCCCAACCAAACACTCACAGTTTACAGGAGACTATTGTTTCTCATAGATTCTGTTGCCAGGACAAATACAAGGGGTCTTCAAAAAGTTCTTGGGGGGAAACATAGAGCAAAAATGATAATAGAATTTTCCCACAAGCTTTTTGTAATCGCCTTGTATTTGCTAGCTCTTCCCAATAGCATAGAAATTATTATTTTCTCTCACAAAAATTTTACTTTGAAATCTTGGAACTACAGTAGTTTCAGATGAGGAGGTATTTTTTAAGAAAACAGTTGGTCTTGGCAGCCTGGGCTGGTGTAGCGCATGTGGTAACCGCCCATGAATAACATTTCTGAGGCCTGCTATACATCATCTATAGGTTATTACAACTGGAAAGGGTAAACTGGTGCCCAGATCACCTGACACCACTTTCTAAAGCCCATTAGCTTGTTTATTTTCACGTGATTTACATTTTTAGAGACAGAAATCCACATACACCATAAAAGGGCTTCAGAAGTTCATTGCTCTTTTCTTGGAGGTGTGACCGGGGCAGTCATAGAGAGCAGGGGGAGCTAATGAGAATGAGTACAAGACAGAAGAAAATCGATGGTGGTGATGATTGTACAACTCTTCTTAATATGACTGAACTGTTGAATAGAAAGAAATTTGAAGTGCATGTTAATAAAATTGTTTTAAAATTCCATTATCTCTTCATTCCATTTTTCCACGAACCTTTTGAAGCCCTCTAGTGTGTTTACATGTGTGCATGTTTGATTATTAAGTGTTAACAGGTTGTTTCTGACTCATAATGACTCTATACATAATAGAACAAAACACTCCCCAGTCCTGCACCAACGTCACAACCACTGCTGCCTTGGAACCCGTTGTTTAAGTCACTGTGACAGTCAATCACCTGAGGGTTTTCATCGTTTGATGGACCTTTACTTTACCTAAGGTCTATCTCCAGGGACATATCTCTCCTAATAATATTTCCAAAACACGTTAGACAGAGCCTTGCCACCTCCACTTTGAAGTAGCATTCTGACTGTACTTCTAAGACAGACCTGTTTGTTCTGGTGCAGTCCGTGACATGTTTAATATTCTTTGCCAGCACGTGAGTCAATGAAACACCTCTTCTTCTCACTTAATTATTCATTAGCCCACTTTCCCAAGCATCTGAGGAAACTGAAAACACCACAGCATGAAACAGGTGCACCGGAGTCATCAAACTGGCGCTTTCATCTTTTTGCAGCAGATTTGCCCAATTCCACGTGTTTCCTGATTTCTGCCTCCATCTTTGACAGCATCAATCTTGATCCTGAGGTGTTTATTAGTCATTTTTGTTTTATTTATGTTGGGAGGTAAGCTGCACTGACACTAGTGCCTTGCTCTTCATCAGCGAGCGCTTCCAGTCTTCCCATGTTCAGCAAGCTGACTTGTGTAATATGCACCTCGCTTGCTGCTAGTGAGCTTTTTCCTCCAAAGGTCTTGCCACATTCTTCTTCAAATAGCCCAGCTATCAGAGACATACAAACTTACAGTTTGAATAAGTATGCTGAAAAAACATAATACTTATGCACACCTTTCTTGATTTTAAAGCATGCGATATCCTTTTATTCAAATGTCTCTGTATATAAATAGGCCTCTCATGAGCCCAATTAAGTGTTCTGATGTTTCCATTCTTTGCAAATTTTATCCATAATTTGTTATAATCCACACATTTGAAGGTCTTGGCATAAAAAATAAAGCAAAGGTAAACCTATTCCTGATAGCCATTCTTTTCAGTGAAGGTCCATCTGACATCAGCAAGGATATTCCTCATGCCGAATCCTCTCCTGAATCCAGCTTGAGTTTCTGGAAGAGGAGATGATTTCCTGGAGGGGAGTTAACGGTGGTGACGTGAGTCAGGTACAACCTGTGGGAGTGGAGCCTTGAGGATCTTCATTTGCTGATGGGACACGACTCAAGGGAAAGAGGAGGAACAGCTGCAAAAATCTTCTAATGATGGGAACTTGGGATGTGCGAAGAATGGATTCAGGAAAGCTGGAAGTGGTCAAAATTAAAAAGGAATGGATAAAGATCGATATCCTAGACATTAATTTAGCTGAAATGGACTGATATTGGCCATTTTTAATCCAAAAAACATATGAGGTACTATGCCAGGAATAGCACAATCAAGAGCAATAACGGCATTCAATGTCAGAAGGGATCTTGCAAATCCATCATGAAGTACAGTGCTGCCTGTAATTGGATTCTATCTATCTGCCTTCAATGAAATCCAATCAATACAACAATTACTCAAATTTATGAAGCAACCACAAAAGCTAGTGATGAAAACAACTGAAGAACTCTACACAACTTCAGTTGGAAAGTGATCAAACATGCAATCAAGATGCATTGAAGATTATTGGCAATTGGAATGCAAATGATGGAAACAATGAGAAAGGAACAATATGGACTTGAAAAATATGGACTTGGTGATAGAAATTAAGCTGGAGATCACATGATAGAATTTTACAAAACCAATGACTTGTTAATAGCAAATACCTTTTTCACAACACACAAGGTGTCTGAGGCAGTTACGTAATCTCCTGTCAACTTAAGCGAAAGGGTGGAGTCTAGTCCATCAATTAGGTCACAGCTTGATGGTCTCATTTGGAGGCACAAAGGAGATGGATGAATAGCTCAATGGAGGCCAGACCCAGTCTCTGCCTTCCCTTTCCTGCAGTTGAGACACTCAGAGACCTGGAGGAGACCTATGGAGACCCATGCCAGTGTTGAGATGCTTCCACCTCTACTGGATCCCCAGGGCCTTCTAACTACTGGCCTGTGATCTTCCTGCATTTGGCATCATTACATGTGCTGCGTGAGTTCAAAGAGGAATTTATGGACGAGTATTGCATATGGGCTAATATCAGCCTTATGGACTTAATCTGGACTGGGGTGGAATGTTTTCTCATTTAAAAATTGTTCTTTGATATAAAGCTCTCTCAATATATATATATATAAATGTTCCTGGATTTGTTCCTCTAGTGAACTCAGACTGACATAGTGTCCATACATATGGACTTCCCCAAATGGAATACACAGAAAATAAAATTGACTACATCTATGGGAATATATGATAGAGAAGCTCAACATAAGCAGCTAAAATGCTAATTGTGCATATGTACGTTCAGAATAAAGTTGAATAAAATTAAAATAAATCCACAAGCTTCAAAATATGACCTTAAGTCTATCCCACCTGAATTTCTAGAACAGCTCCAGAGCAGGCTTGATACATTGAACACAATGAAATAAGTCCTCGTGAGCTGGGAGGACAGCAATATCATCACTCATGAATAAAGCAAAATGCCATCTAAAAGACAGGAAAGAAAAAAGAGATCAAAGTGGCTGTCAGAAGAGACTCTGACATTTGCTATTAATCAAAGAGCAGCTAAAGCAGATGGAGAAAAAGATGAAGTCAAGGAGCTGAATTTTCAAAGGGCAGCTAGAGAGGGCAAAGTCAAATATTATACAAAATGTGCAAGGACCTAGAGTTAGACAAACAAAAGGAAATAACATGCTCAGCATACCAGAAACTGAAAGCACTCAAGAAAAAATTCAAGACTTGAATTGAAATTTTGAAAGATTCTAAAGGCAAAATATTGAGTGACGTAGGAAGCATCAAGAAGATGGAATAAATAGAGCCTTGTACCAAGTGAACTAGCTGACATTCTGCTTTATCAGGAGATCGCATATGAGAAAGAATCAATAGTGCTGAAGGAAGAAGTTGAAACCGCACTGAATTAATTAGCAAAAAACAGCTCCAGGATTTGATAGAATACCAATTGAAATGTCTCAGCAAGCTGAAGAAGCACTGGAAGCACTCACTTGCCTATGCCACGACATTTGGGAGACCAACTGACTGAAGAGATCCATGTTTGTGCCCATTCCAAAGAGAGATGACCCAACAGATTTCTCAAGCTACCAAATTATATCATTGATATTGCATGCAAGTAAAATATTGATTGAGATCATCCAACAATGGCTACAGCAGTATATTTACAGAGAACTGCCAGGTGTGCAGGCTGGATTCAGAAGAGGACGTGGAATAAGGGATCTCATTACTGATGTCAGATGGATCTTGGCTTAAAGCAGAGAACACCAGAAAGGTGTTTACTTGTGTTTCATTGACTATGCAAAGGCATTAAAGGGTGTGAAATATGATAAACAATGGATAACATTGAGAAGAATGGAAATTCCAGAACTCTTCATTGAGCTCATTCACAACTTGTACACAGATCAGGAGGCAATGGTGCAAACAGAACGAGAGAATAATGCATGGTTCAAAGTCAGGAAAAGTAGACAGCAGGGTTGAATTCTCTCACCATCCTTGTTCAATCTGCATGCTGATTGAATCATCGGAGAAGCTGCAGTGTATGACAAAGACTGTGGCATCAGAATTGGAACGCTTACTAACAGCAGTATGCAACACCACTTCACTTGCTGGAAATGAAAAGGACTTGAAGTACCTGCTTATAAAGATCAGGGATTGTAACCCTCGGTATGGATTATAACTCAGTATAAGGAAGACCCAAATCCTCACAACTGGACCAGTAGGTAACATCGTGATAAATGGAGAAAAGGTTGAAGTTGTCAAGGACTTTGTCTTACTTGGATCCATAATCAGTGCTCATGGTAGCAGCTATTGAGAGATCAAAAGATGTTGCATTAGGTAAATCTGCTGCATAAAACCTCTTTAGAGTGTTGAAGAGCAAGGATGTTACTTTTGAGAAGTAAGGTGCATCTGACTCAAGCCTTAATATTCTCTATTGCAGCTGTTCTGAACCTGGAGGTTGAACAACCCTTTCACAGGGTTGCCCCATTCATAACAGTAGTAAAATGACAGTTATGGAGTAACAATAAAAATAATATTATGGTTGGGGGGGGGTCACCACAACATGAGGAATGGTATTAAAGGGTCATGGCATTAGGAAGGTTGAGAACCACTGCTCTAGTGCATCCTATGCATGTGAAAGTTGGACATTGAATAAGGAAAACTGATAAATTGATGAATTCTTTGTGATGCTGGAGAAGAATATTAAAAGTACCACAGAATGCTAAAAGGACAAGCCAATCTGTATTGGAAAAAGTAAGGGGCCACAATTCTCCTTAGAGGCAAGGATGGCAAGACTTTTCTTATAGACGTGGGACATATTTTCTGGAGACAATAGTCCCTGGAGAAGGCCATCGTGTTTGGTAAAGGGGAAGGGCTGTCAACAAGAGGAAGGCTAAGAAAAAGAAGGCCCTCAATGAAATGGATTGCCCATCCATGGCCTGACCCTCAATGGGCTCAGGCATAGGAAGAATCATGGAGATGGTGCAGGGCTGTGCAGGGTTTCTTTTCTTTTCAACTTAAGTATTAAAGTTTATAGATGGTTACCCTCTTTTTTTTAAAACATTTTTTGAGGGGCTCATACAACTCTTATCACAACCCATACATATACATACATCAATTGTATAAAGCACATCCGTACATTCTTTGCCCTAATCATTTTCAAAGCATTTGCTCTCCACTTAAACCCTTTGCATCAGGTCCTCTTTTTTTTCCCCTCCCTCCCCACTGCCCCCCGCCCCATGAGCCCTTGATAATTTATACATTGTTATTTTGTCTTATCTTGCCCTATCTGTAGCCTCCCTCCCCGCCCCCCCTTCTCTGCCATCCATCACCCAGGGAAGAGGTCACATGTGGATCCTTGTAATCAGTTCCCCCTTTCCAACCCACTCACCCTCCACTCTCCCAGCATCGCCCCTCACACCCCTGGTCCTGAAGGTATCATCCACCCTGGATTCCCTGTGCCTCCAGCTCCTATATGCACCAGTGTACAACCTCTGCTCTATCCAGACTTGCAAGGTAGAATTCGGATCATGGTAGTTGGGGGCAGGAAGCATCCAGGATCTGGGGGAAAGCTGTATTCTTCATCGATACTACATCGCACCCTGACTGACTCATCTCCTCCCCTAAACCCCTCTGTCAGAGGATCTCCAGTGGCCGACAAATGGGCTTTGGGTCTCCACTTTGCACTTCCCCCTTCATTCACTATAGTATTTTTTTTTTTTTGGATGATGCCTTATACCTGGTCCCTTTGGCACCTCGTGATCACACAAGCTGGTGTGCTTCTTCCATGTGGGCTTTGTTGCTTCTGAGCTAGATGGCCGCTTGTTCACCTTCAAGCCTTTAAGACCCCAGACACTATCTCTTTTGATAGCCAGGTACCATCAGCTTTCTTCTGCAGGGTTTCTTTCTGTTGTGGAAAAGGTATGTATGGGTCACAGCCTCCTTGTTGGCACCTAAGAATATCAAGCTGGTAAATGTATATGATGTTGTTTTGTGGTATTAGTGATATTCAATAATTTCCACATTTTGTTGAATCACCTTTCTTTGGAAAGACACAAATAAGGTCCTCTTTAAGATGTTTGGCCAGGCAGCTGTCTTCCAAATTTTGTGACAAAGATGAGCAAGTGCTTCCCGTGTTTCATCCATTTGTTGAAAGATCTCAATTTATCTCCCATCAATTCCTGGATCTTTCTTTTTCAGCAATGCCTTTAGGGCATCTTGGAATTCTTCCTTAAATACCATTGGTTCTTGATCACATGCTATTTCCTGAATTGGCTGAGCATTGAACAATTGTTTTGGGTTTAGTGACTTTGTGTACTCTTTCCATCTTCTTTCAGTGTGTCCTGCATCATTCAGTATCCCCCCCCCCATGTTGTTGTTAGGTGTTGTCAAGTCACCAGAACAGTGCTGACCCTCCTCCATCGTCAAGTCATGGCTGTTCTGCAGCCCATTGCTGGTACACACTGTGCTCTTGGTAGTCATGCGGGTGATTGGACCAGCTTTCCCGCATCAAGCTGGGTCCGAAATGAGGCGTGCGGGTGAAAGGAAAAGAACGAGAAATACAAAGTATGGGACTGGGAGGACGACAGTCTGATGGACTGAAGTTCCGAGTATATTTGAAGTTTGGTTTTTATACTCTTCTTACGCAGGAATGGTTACAAAACAAACATCAAAGAATTTGTTTTAGAAAACATTCTGAACCTCTTATCTAAGCAGGTGTTACTTAACTAGGCACACTTTCTAAACACTTGAATAATAACAGCACTATATTCTAAGATAAGCACAAGGACATGCAAGGTTCAAAAGAATCTTAAAGGGGTCTTAAATAACTGAGTTATCTCGCAATGCTTTTAGCTGCAAGGTAAACAGAGGCACAGGAGACTAGTCACCCATCAATAAACACCTTGACCAGCAGACCTCCTACATAGTCACTATCTCCCTCTCTCAGGGTCTCCTTTTGTGGACCCTTTACTTTACCAAGCATGAACTCCTTCTCCGTGACTAGTTCCTGTTAATAACATGGCCTAAATATGTGAGTTGGAAGCCTTATCATTCTTATTTCTAAGAAGCTTTCTGGCTGTACTTCCGAATCAGATTACTCTGGCCTACCAACGTATGGTTACTCTGCTTCCCCAAGTCCATGATCCGAAGGCATCAGTTCTTCTCTGGTGTTCCGTATTCATTGTCCACCTTACCCTGTTTTACATAGGGTTCTCTAGAGAAACAAAACCAGTACACTTATAATAATATTTATATAAGAGAATAAGTTTATATAGGGAGCAGGAATATCACAGCTAGTTAGTCCACACAGCGTTGCCGAGGGCTCAGTTCACGCTCTTTCTCGGAACAGTTAATATCCTGGAGGTCCTTCAACTAGCGTGGGCTGCTGGTCAAGAAAGTAGAGATCAGAATCCGCCCGCAGGCGAGACAAGCAGGGTGGGGCAGCCACCGCAGGAAGGTGAGAAGCTGAGGAGCAGCAGCGGTCAGTAGCACAGGAGCATAGTGAAGTGGTTCCAGTGGATTCTCAAGAAGCTTGACGAAGCAGGTCTTGATGGAACCTCAAGTTCTATCAATGCACACACAACAAGGTGACACGATCCGCAAGTTGGATAGGCCCACAGCAGTGCAGCACATGGTTGAGACAGGCAAGAGAGCACTGGTTTCATCACCAGGGAGAAAGAGGTTAAAGGGCCAATCTTAGAAAGCCATTTATCTTGTCACCCTCCAATCAAACTACCACCTGAGTAAATTCTACCCTTTTTTTTTTTTTAAAAGGTATTTCCAATGAATAATTAATTTGTTGGCATTACAAAACAGTGTCATGTAATATCCATGGTCATTTCTATCCTCAAGGTCATATTTTCCAACCACGTATACTTCCTCTTTGTTTTCCAGCTTTGCATCCCAATTACTAGTAATTATCAATGTATCTTCATTGCATTCTAAAAAATCAACTTCAGAATACAGACATTGGCAAAAATATTCCATATCTTAATCTTTGGCATTAGTGATTGGTGAGAAAATTTGAATGATAGTCATATTAACTAGTCTTCCTTTAGGGCATCTGGATATTTTCCTATCACTGACAGCATTTACTTCACGGTACATTTTGAAATGTTCTTTGTGATAATGAAGGCGACCTTTAATCTTTCATTCCGGCAGAGTAGGTCAGACGATTGTCCAGTTCAAAGTAACCAGTACCTGTTCATTTCTGCCCACTAATGCCTGCTATTGATTTCATTTTTTCAATCATTTTTTATATTTTATTGGGGGCTCATACAATTCTTTTTTTTAGATCAGTTTATTAGGGGCTCATACAACTCTTATCACAACCCACCCATACACCAATTGTGTAAAGCACATTTGGACATCCATTGCCCTTGTTTTTTATTACTTCCAGTTTTCCTGTATTTATACTCCTTACATTCTCAGTTATGATTTTTAAGGGACATTTGAAGCTGTTTATTTCCATTTTGAGTCACGCTACATCTGCAAACAAAGGGCCTAAAAGATATTTCTCTATCCTGCCATGAGAGCATCTCAACGCGAGGGGACAGCTCTCTCCCCAGAGGCTTCTGTGTTTATCTTACAGCAGTCTGTCGGGCAATGTTCTACTGCCGTCGGCAACGTTTGGGACTCTTTTCTATTTCTCTTCTTTTTCTTCTTTCTAAGAAGTAGATCACCAGACCCTCCTTCTTGATTTGTCTGTCTGAAAATCCCATGAAACTAGTCCACCACCGATGACCCTGCTGGTACTGAAAATACCACCGGGCTAGCCTCCAGCATTATAGCAGAGCATGAGCTACTACAGTTTAGCAAAGTGACAGACAAGTGGTTGTGTGTGTATTCACAAACATCTTTCATCTCTCTGTGTCTCTTTCTGCCATTATATCTTTTGCTCAGAGATAGACTGCTAACTTACTATTGCTAATTGCTCTACAAGGTTCTTTGCTCAAAGCTAGGAGCCAGACTGTATTGTTTAATGATACCATTCCCTGTGTTCCTACAGCTTCTTTTCTGTCTGCTATTCTGCCTACAATCACTGTCAAATTCTATCACCTATGAAAAAACCTATTATAACTTGGATGATCCAATTTAAGATAGACATCCTCTCCCAGGCATTCCACAAAAGATTGATAACAATGTAGCTTCATGACCATAACCCAGCTAAATAGGGACAACTAGGAATCATGGATTCTATAGGTACTTTGACTTATCTATCTCAGTTTCCTATCTGTGCTTATGGTACCCTTTCACCCATATAAGAAGGATTTGGAGAATTATTAAGGACCTGAGTTCTTTGTCCCCAGCTCCATTTCCCACACTTCTTACATTGCTTTCCTGGCCTCACCTCCTACCTAGGCCTCAAGTCATTTTCAGACACACTGCAATACACAATAATTTCTCCAGCCTTGACTCCTTACGAAGTGCTTGAGATATAGGCTATGTAACGAGATATATTCCATGGAACAGTCTTTAGGTTATGAACTTTTTCAGACTTTGGGTATTTTTTTTGCCCCAAACAACCTTCACTTTCTTGAGAGCAGAGATTTTTTCCATTCCAATCTGGGGTCAAGCATTATGGTTACGTGCTCCCATATGCATTGCCTAATTTAGTCCTTGGGCTGGAGGTCTAAGTGGTAAAGTGATTTGTGTAAGGTGACACAGTTATCCTCATGGCAACAACTATCTAGTCTGGTGGCTAGAGCTGTTAGACTCTGTGAGCTAAGCAATGTTTCTGTGAAATTGTTGCCCTAGTAAAAGTTGTTGTGTTTCTGTCCCATTTGCCCTGACTCATAGGGATCCCCTGTATAACAGAATGAAACGTGGTCCACTCCTGAGCCGTCAGGATCATGGGTATCCTGGAGCCCATTGCTGTGGCAATTGTGCCAATCCATCTCACTGGAAGTTTCCCTTGTCTTCACTCTCCGTTTGACCACTCCCAAGGAATACTTCCTAATTGATATGATTCTCTCATAATCATGTTTATCGTTCCTTCTTTTCCAATCAATATTGGGGCATAAACTTGACTACATTATCTTTTTAAAATAGACAGATATTTGTATCAGATGATGCTCTTCTATGAGAATCATTGGATTCTTATTATGGTTAATCAGTTATTTGCTCCCTCAGCTAATATTCTAGACTGGTATTTTCAAGATGCTCTGCAGAGTCCTAGAGAGTCCATGGAGGTGCCTCAGAACTTTGAGATAAGGGCAATGGGAGGAGGTTCTAAGGTCCCCTCCCCTGCCTCTACTAGAGTGACTTAATGAAATATCTGGTTGCAGCGAAAACATGATTTCAAAGTATGTCTTCCCACAGTTTTTAAACATTGAAAATCTGTGATAGCCCAGTCTCTGAGTTCAAATAGTAGGTTGTTATGGATGTACTCTTAGCAAAGAAGTCAAATGCTAGCTTAATCATTTCTAGAGGCGGAATACATTAAGGCAGGAGGAGACTCCAAATATTGAGCTTCCAAGTTCTTGCCAGGACCTCCTCATATTCAGCTGCAAAACAAATACATTCACTTCACCAACTCTGTACCATGATGCTACCGAGTACTTCAAGCACTTAAGTACTCCCTCTGTTGATCAACGATATCACTGCCCTTCTTACTCACCTGCCTGGAGTACTAACAAAGAGAAATCTGAAAGATACCATATTAGAGAAACAGAGGACTGCACTTAAGGATCAGAAAACTAGTAGTCAAATTCTACTTAAATTTTTCTAAATGCCTCTGTCCATCAACGAAATAGATATGGAAATCCCTGCTTCATACTTTCAGTCGATATTCAGTACATGTTTTCTAAATAAATACATAGACGGGTGTGTGATTGAGAGGATGGATGGATGGCTGAGCAAACAGGGTGATGGATGGTTGAAAGATAGCCATCGATCACATCTAAAGCTGTGTGACATACCATTCACAGTACAGGAAAAATGGATCGTTGTAATTCATTTACGTTTACTGACCATTGCAAATAAAGAGCTCCCCAAAGGAATATGACTCAAGACAAAGGAAATTGAAGAAGCAAAATTCTCTAAGAGCCTAGTACCAAGTCTGGGCTGATCTTGGCAGGATAGTTGTTCAAGGGTAGATTTTGAAGGACAGACATACATAGACATTTGCTAAGGAATTTGGAAGCTAATGGCAGTTTTCATTTGCATCAATATTGGCTGATCTTTTGTAAGGAAAATCAGAGACTCTGAGTTCACAGTACAAGAGGTCAGAGAGTGATCAGAAAGCTTTCATTTCAAAGTTTTCCCTGTGCAGTAATGTGACTTTGCTCCTGTACCCTCACCGAATAGTATAAGCAGGTATGGAAATGCTCTGGCCTATTTCCACAAAGACCATTCCATTTCTCTGAGTTTATTCACACATCCTTAGGGCAGATGATCTTGTTTTCTGTATCAAGTTTCCTCTTGTTGCGATAGCCGATGACCACAAACTCCAAAGACGTAGTTGCTTAAAACAACACAAATCTATCTTCTCATAGCTCTGGAGATCGGGTTACGGAATGGCTCTCACTGAGCTAAAAGCACGGTGCTGACAGGGCTGTGCTCATTCCACGGGCTCCAGGGAAGAATCTATTTCCTTGTCTTTTCCAGCTCCGAGAGTCGGCCCACATCACTGGGCTCATGGCCCCCTTCCATCTTCAAAGCCAGCAGTTACCAAATGAATCTCAAGTTGCATCTCTCTAACTCTGATTCCACACAAAAGTACCCTTGCATTTACATTACACCCACTTAGATCCTCAAACATGATCTGCCTGTTTTAGGATCCTTAGCTTAATCATATTGGCAAAGTCGCCTTTGCCGTGTAAAGTAACATTACTCATAGGTTCCAGGGATTATGATGTTATCGTATGTGAGTGTGGAGCATTTTTCTGCTGGCAACACTACAGGGTGCGTTTGGTTCTATTGGAAGCAGTACAGAGTAGTTCGGCGATCAACATTAGTTGCCCATTGGAATCATCTGGGGAGATTTGAAATCTCCAGATGCCTAGGCATCTTGCCTAGATCGAGCCATTTAATTGGATGTGTGGGTCCAGTCATCGGCAGTTTTTAAAAGTATTCTGAAACCATTATCTTGTGCAGTTAGGTAGAGAACAGCCGATGGCTTTAGAAGAAATGCTGCGGACTTAATTTTGAGTACCTCTTCTTTCTTTTATGTCACTCTACCTTTCTAAATCCCAGTGTCCTTACTTCACTGTGGGACGGATGCAATGATCACCTTAGTGGTATTGGAAATATCAAATTACATAACACACAGAAAGTCCTGCGTCCCCAGGCCTGGATATGTTAATCCCATAATAAAAGGTAGCTATAATTATTATTTTGTACAGACATGGAATGAGGGATATCATTGTTGACATGAACTGTATTTTTGCTGAAAGCAGACAATATCAGAAAGATGTTTTCTTGTGTTTCATTGAGTGTGAAAATGCATTTAACCGTGTGGATGATAATAAATTATGGATCACATCAGAAAGAATGGGAATCCCAGAACACTTGATTATGTCCGTGTGGAATTCGGGCAGAGACTAAGAAGCAATTGTTTGAACAGAACAGGGGCTACTTCACTGTTCAAAGGCAGGACAGGTGTTTGCAGGTTGCATCCTTTCACCTTACGAATTGAACTAGCATGCTTGGCAAATAATCCAAGAAGTGGGCCTGTGTGAAGAAGAACGAGGGATCAGGTTTGGAGGTAGACTCATGAACTACCTGCAATAATGTGGTTCACACACGCTTGCTTGCTTAAATTAAAGAGGAGTTGAAGCATTTATGGTTGAAGTTCAAAGCCTTCAGTATGGATTGCACTTTCATAAGGAAAACAAAATCCTTCCCACCTAAAGCAACAAGCAACATCTTGATCAAGGGAGAGAGAAAAACAAAGTTGCCCTGCTTTCACTGTACTTAGATCCACAGTCAGTGCCCAAAGAAGCTTATTTTGTTGTTCGGCCCCATAGAGATGATTTTATCTTTATAGTGACCCAGTGCACCACAGAATAAAACACTCCCTTGTCCTGCACCATCCTCATAAGTGTTGTTAAGTTGGAGCCCGTTGTTGCAGCCATTGTGCTGGTCTATCTCATGGAGGGCCATTGTCTTTTCCATTGCCCTTTACCTCTGTCTCTTCTATTAACATGAATGCAGAGACAGTGGCAATAAACGCAGTGCCATTCCTCTTGATTATGTCATTCCTGGTGTAGTAAAACATATCTTTTCTGATTCAAAATGGCCAATGGCAGTCCATGGCAGCACACCAAGGCCTAGAATATTGATCTTTATGCGTTCAATTTCATTTTGAACGATTTCCAATTTTCCTAGATGCATCCCTTGAACCTTCCAGGTCCCAATGATTAAATGATGACTATAGCTGTTGTTTCTCATTTGGAGTCGTGCCCCACCAGGAAATGAAAGTCCTGACGCATTTACCCTGCAGATTTTACTCTAGCTGTGTCATTGTGGTGCATTCTACTCTGAGAAAGCAGTTCTTCCTCAGTCACATTGCGAATATCCTCCAACCCGAGGGGCTTGTCATCTGGCACTGTCTCTGACAATGGTCTGCTTCTATTCATGAGGTTTTCAGGAAGTAACACGGTTTCAGTGCCATCTGTGGGGTTTCAGTGGCTAATTCCTCTGATGTAGACAGCTTATTCCTTTTTCATATTCTGTTCTGAGTCTAGAAATTCTGCTGAAAACAGTTTACTTTAAGTAAATCTTCTGGTGTTTGAAATACCAGTGACAGCACCTTCAACATCACAGCAATTAACAAGTTACCACAGTATCAAAAAGGTATTTCAAGATCTTGAAATACAATGTTGCCTGTGTTAGGATAATGTCTATCCACATTCAAGGAAACCCAGTTAATAACACGATTCAAATTGATGCACAAAGCACTACAGCTAATGATGAAGAAATTGAAGAATTCTACCAATGCGCTCAGAATTAAATTGATCCAACATGCAATCAAGATGCATTGATAGTTCTGTCCTTCTCTCTTCCTCTCTCTCTCTCCCTCTCCGTTTTCTGCTTCCTCTCCCTCTCCCATGCGCATGCGCCATACGTTCTTGTGTAAAAAAAAAACATTGATAATTATCAGGAATTGGATTGCAAAAATCGGAAACAAAGAGGAAGGAACAGTAGTTGGAAAACATGGTCTTTGTGATAGAAATAAAGCTGAAGATAGCATGATACAGTTTTTCAAGACCAACAACTTGGTCATAGGAAATACCTTTTTCAACAACGCAGTGACTATACACATGGACTTCTCCAGATGGAATTACCCAAAAATCAAATTGACTACATCTGTGGGAAGAGACAATAGAGAATCTCAATGTCAGCAGCTAAAACCAGACCAAGGGCTTACTGTGAATCAGAACATCAATGCTATGTGAAGAAATCTGATGGTGCCCAGCTATCAAAAGATGTAGCATTTGGGGTCTTAAAAGCTTGAAGGTAAATAAGCGGTCATCTAGCTCAGAAGCAACAAAGTGCACATGGAAGAAGCACACCAGCCTGTGCAATCATGAGGTGATAAAGGGATCAGGTATCAGGCATCATCAGAACAAAAAAAATCTTACCATAGTGAATGACTGGGATGTACACTGGTACAGATAGGAACTAGAAACACAGGGAATCCAGGGAAGATGATCCCTTCAGGACCAGTGGTGTGAGTGGCGATACTGGCAGGATAGAGGGAGGGTGTGTTGGAAAAGGAAAACTGATTACAAGGACTACATGTGACATCCTCCCTGAGGGATGGACAACAGAAAAGTGGGTGAAGGGAGACGTCAGGGCAAAATATGAAAAATAATAATTTATAAATTATCAAGGCTTCATGAGGGAGGGACAAAAATGAGCAGCTGATGCCAGGGGTTTAGGTAGAGAGCAAATGTTTTGAGAATGATGAGGGCAATGTATAGATGTGCTTCACACAATTGATGCATGTATGCATTGTGATAAGTGTTGTATGAGCCCCTAATAAAATTATTTTTTTAAAAAGAACATCAATTGCTTATATGTAAGTTCACATTGAATAAAATGAAAAGTCTACAAAGAAAAATTTGACCTTAAGGATATCCCACTCAATTTTCAGAAACATTTTAAGAACAGATTTGAAGAATCAAGCACTAATAACAGAAGACCCGATGAGCTGTGGGCTGACATTAAAAATACCATCCATGAAGAAAGCAAAAGGTCCTGAAAAAGACAGGAGGCAATGAAAAGCTTAAAGTGTTTGTTGGAGACTCTGAAATTTGCTCTTGGTTGTCAAAGATTTCATTTTATTTAGATTCACAATCAATGCAATAGGAAGCAGCAGTCAAAAAAAAATCTCAGAAGATGCATTGCTTTTGGCAAATCTGAAGAGGAGTTTTATCTTTTAAGCCTCTTCTTTAACAAAAGAGTGGTACAAATGCTTAAATACTTAGTTTGATGTTCAAGTCAATGCACCTGAAAAGTAAATCTTAGTGATCAATTTCTTGAAAAATCAACAACTGCAAACCCTAAGGAGCACAGTCCTATTCTGACACACACGGGGTCACCATGAGTCAAAGTCAACACGACAGCAGTGGGTAGATTTAGGAAGAGAGTATTAGCCCTTAAGGAGCAAAGATGCCATTTTGAGGACTAAAGTACACCTGACCCATGGATCCAACAATTAAAAAATCAGACAACAGAGTGCATTGGGCAAATCTTTCACAAAAGATCTATTAGAGCTATTAAAAACCAAAGATGTCCTCTTGAAGACCCAGGTGTGCCTTATCTAAACCAAGGACTCTCCCTCTCTACAGACTGCATGCCAAAGTTGGACAAAGAGTGAGAGAGACAGAAGAAGAATTGATGTCTTTGAATTATGCTGTTGACGAAGAACCTTAAACATCAATGGACTCTCAAAAGAATGATTAAATCTGTTCTGAAAGAAATGCAGCCAGAACACTCTTTAGAAATGAGACTGGTGAGGCTTTTCTCACACACTTTGGACATGTTATTCAGGAGAGACTAGCCTCTGGATAAGGACATTATGCTTAGTAAACTAGAGGGTCGGCAACAAAATATGGTCTTCAATGAGAGGAGTCCACTGAGTCAACGCAGTGGCTACAACAATAGGCTCAAACTGCATGATTGCTAGGGTGGTATGGAATCCGAATCTAGCCACATAATTTTGAATTTTATACAACAGGCCATAGATATCCTTCAACCATAAGAAATATAATTGCTCAAATAATTTATCAAAGGGTGAAACTTAGGTGTACCCTCTGTTGTCAGACTAATCTGCTTACATTCTCTGATAATGGGTGCAGTTCTAGTGAGCTCATGCTTGCTGTCCTTCATGCCATCCTGAGAATAGGCTTCTTGGCTTTCCTCCTTTTGTTGCCACTTGATTCCCATGGCAGAGACTGGGTCTGCTAGACAAATCAGTTCGGCATCACGTGTGTACAGAAAGTCTCTCAACCTGTGGAATGTTGTGTATCTACCCCCAGTCCATCAAACTCGGAGTCCTCTGTATCTTTTAAAGCTCTCCTTATATAAGAGGGTGGGTCACATGATTAAATACACTCAGATGGACCTTCACGGTCGATTCCAGCGATCTACCTCTTGTAAAAGCAACCATTGGAAATGAAATGGAGTACAGTTCTACTCTGACACACACAGGATCACTAGAAGTCAAACCAACTCAATTGTTTGAGTTGTAGTAATTGGGGAGTTTTAGTATGAGAGTGTTAGGTTTTCTTAGTCCCCAGGGTCCCTAAGTCCAGAAACCTTCAGCATCCTATCAGCACTAATATTAATCAGCGCCTGTGGTGGCAGCTAAAACCTGTTCGACAGGAAGGGAAAAAAGTAGGCATGAGGCCACTACATCTTTGAGATGCCCCTGGTCTATGCTGCTTTGTTTTTACACATACCTGAAACCATACAAATTTTATGGTGAGAGTATTATATTTAACCCAAATCCCAAGAGTCATCCATTGTAGTATTTCATCTGTAGTTTTTTTTAAGTTTCCAGAATTTAAAAAAAAAAGGTGGAATGATTACATCATGAGTGAGAAGTCTAGTTTCATTAACTTTAAGAAACAGAAAGGTAAAAAAAAACAGATGAGAATAATCTCATATATAAAAAAGTCTCATACATCTTTTATCCTGGACTTTCTTGGCTGGTCTCTCCTGTTACCTGCTGGCAAGTCAAGGGGGAAAGTAACTGGATTAAGAAATGTTACTCTGGCAATTGAAAATGAAAGTTTCAGGTGGTTAGTATTTAGAAACTGTGGTAGTTACATAATCTGTTGTCAATTTGAGACTTAAGAGTGAAGGGGTGGAGTTTAGGCTGTCAATTAGGTCACAGCTTGATAACTTCATTTGGAAGCACTAAGGAGATGAATAGCTCACTGGAGGCCGGACACATACTCACTTCCTGCGAGATATGCTTGCTGACAAGACACATGGAGCTACACTAGAGCCCTGGAGCTAGAGGAGCCATGTGAAGACCCCTGCCAGCGCTGAGATGCCTCTACCACTATTGGATCCACAAGACTTTGCACCCACTGGCCTGTGATCTTCCTGCATTCAGTGTCATTGCATGTGTTTCATGGGTTCTGAAGAGGAATTTATAGATAATATAATTTTGGACATGTGGGTTAACATTGGACTTATGGACTTGATCTGGTCTGGGCTGGGTTGTTTCCTCAACATCAACTGCTCTTGTCTATAAAGTCCTTTCTTATCCACATATGCGTCTCCCAGATTTGTTTCTCGAATCTACCCAGACTAGCACAGAACCACTCGTGCCCGCTGGCTCTTTTTCCTCGTCCTGCAGCTGCAGTCCCGACTCTGACAGCATGTTACTATTGATGACAACTTCCCATGTTTTTGTCAGATTTGCTGGAGTGTTTTCTAATATAAAATAAAAACACGATGCATAACCCCTTTCTTACTCAGACTCATTTCCCATCCTTGCCTCCCAAAGGAAATCTCATTCATGATTTTACCACACCTCTTCTGAGCTTGCTTCTTCACTTGTCCACCGGGATCACTTCTGCCCGTTCTAATGTGTGTGATCAGACGGAAAACACCAGGACGATTTAGAGGTTGAGCATTGCCTTGGAGAACCGCTGCAGCTAGTTAGAGGCAGGAAGTGGTAGAGGCAGTGAACTGAGGAAGAAGGGTGAAAACAGATTCAAAACCGCTTGAGAGATGGAAGCATCAGGGTGTACTGGTTAGATATGAACATGTGAGACAGAGCAAGGAGTCTAAAGCTGGCTCTTCACCCAGGAGTTCGTCTTCCATGTAAATGGATCACTGAAGTTGGTTGTGCTGAATATGAAACACCTGTTGGCCGGTCCAGTGAGCACACTTCAGCAAGAGTCCAGCTAAGAAGATTAGCAGGCAAGAAGCAAGAAGGGATGTTTTAGCTTTGACTACAGATTCATGAGAAGAGGTGTGTGTGTGTATGTGTGTGCGTGTGCTTGTGTGTAGTGGGGCTGTTCACAAAGGAAACCAGCTGTCACTGAGTTGATTCTGAGTCATGGCAGCCCCAGGGGTACAGAGTGGACCTGTGCTGCGTAGCGTTTTCATGATGATTTTTTGAAGGAGCTAGGCCTTTCTTCTGAGATGTCGCTAGGTATATCTGAACTGCAAATATCCAACTAAGCATGTGAACAGTTTGTATGACCCATGAACTCCAGGCTCTAAATGAGTAGCTATAGATTAGGGGTGCATGCTCCAATATGCCCTGCTCCTCTATAACCATGCACCCTCAGCCAGTCTCTGGTGAGCACTGCTCTGCGTGACCAGGTCAGGAGAGACTTGAGTGGGGAGAGGGGCCAGGCACCTGGGTTCACCTCCACTCCTGAAACTGGCCTGCATCAAGTGTTGTTTCTGAAGAAAACCTCATGTCCTAAGACTCCGTGGAAGGAATTCACATCCATTTTACTTTTTCAAGGAGCCTGGTGGTATAGTGGATTTCCTGTTAGGCTGCTAACCACAAGGTCAGCAGTTCAAACCCACCAACCACTCAGGAGAAAGATGAGCTTGCTGCTCCCAGGGAAAGGAACAGCCTCAGAAATGGGTCTCCTCTGCCTTAGAGGGTTGCTGTGAGTCAGAACTCACTCTGTGAAAGTGAATTAAACCTTTTCCTACTGTGAGTGCATCTTCCAAATCATACAAGCTCAGAGGCAGGGAAACCTAAGGTGTTCATGCTTTCCTGAGGACAATGAGGAAAATGATCGAGAGCCAGAAGGAGGTGAGTTAAGAAAAATAGAGAAAAGTCACCTCTTTCCCATATTCAACAGGAGCCAGGTTGCACCTGGCAGATTCGAATCTCTCTCGGATATGTGCCCGGTGGCTGGTTCTTATCCGGCTTGCGTGGGGGTTGGGGAAGCTTTTCAAGTCCAGGAAATAAGCAGAACCCGCTTCTTTTCTTCTCTCCTCCAGTATACATTCTCATTCTAGCTACCAACGATTTCTGCTGCAGTATACATTCTCATTCTAGCTACCAACGATTTCTGCTGCAGTATACATTCTCATTCTAGCTACCAACGATTTCTGCTGCAGTATACATTCTCATTCTAGCTACCAACGATTTCTGCTGCAGTATACATTCTCATTCTAGCTACCAACGATTTCTGCTCACACACAGTGAGCTCACTCTGGGAATCCGCACTTTGAGAGAAGTGTGATGGGAATACAATGGGCTGCAAGACAAAATTCTGAGCCAAGTACTGTGCTAGCGGGCGGGGCATGGTCACCCTGGTGAAGAGTGGGGTCATTGAGCTTACTTACTGCTCCTTAGTCGAGAGGGTGGCAGGGCCGACACTCCAGCCAACCCCACTCCCTTGCTGAGCAAGCAGAGGGTAGCAGTCTTCCCTCTACCCGACCGTGGTGCCCAAGCATCCTCACTGGGCACTCAGATCCCAGGAGTAAAGGAAGCTCCGGGGGCCTTGTTAAAGCCCAACACAGAGCCAGAATCTCCACATCCAAGCACACTCATGGTTTTATTCTCTGAACCACTCCCTGGAGCCTTTAAAAATCCACAGCAGGGCTAGCATGGCTACTGGGACCAGATCTCCTTCCCTTGAAAGGTGGCGAGTTTGGTCCTTGACTGGCTTTATGTTATTTACTCCTTTCAGAGATAGAATGTTAACCTGAATGTTGTTAAGTTGGAGGTAAATCAGCTTTGAGATTGCTGCTGCTGTTGCTAAACACGATGTCCTTCTCCAGGGGTTGATCTCTCCTGACAGCATGTCCAAAGTCTATAAGATGAACTCCGATCATCCTTGCCTCTCAGGAGCCCTCTGGCTATCGTTACGATCTTGAAGAATGTGTAACAACAACATTGTGGCTGTGAGCTGCCATCAAGAGCCTGCCAACTCACAGTGAGCCCAATGTACAAAGAAACAAAATCTCTACCTGCATCTACATTGTGTGTCCCCATAATCAGTGGCAGATCAGACTATTGTGATCCATTCATTGGCTTATTTCTGATAATAGGTCATAGGTCATGAGGTCCTTCTTCCTAGTAGGTCTTTGTTTCAAAGCGCTACTTAAAGCACCTGTCCAGCACCATAGCAACCTTCTAGCCTCCACTGACAGACAGGTGGTAGATGTGCATGAGGTACGTTGGCCAGAATTGAACCCTGACCCCTCGAACAGAAGGCAAAATTTCTACCACTGAGCCATCAATGCGCCACAGAAGTAATCAACAAAGCCAAACTTAGTGCCATCGAGGCAATTTTGGCACATAACCACCCCATGGGACAGGGTTTCCAAGGCTGTCCTATTGATGGTAACAGGTTTCCATATCTATCTCCTGCAGCGTGGCTGGTTAGTTTGAACTGCCAACCTTCTGATTAGCATTCCAGTGCTCAACCACTATGCCACCCGGGCTTCTTACAAGAACCATAATATGTGCAAAATGCTAATATATACAACCAAGAAGCATGTATGATGGGCCAGTCCCTCCAGGTAGTAAGTCTGCTGATCAGAGAGAACTAGAGTAGGGCTTCTCAGCCGAGGGTAAAGGTAAAGATGGAATAAGACAAGATGGTAGAAAGAATGGGAATGTGTTATAAAGACAGAACTTCTGACACTGAGCAGATGGTTGATGCTGGTAGCAATGAGATAAGAGTAACTAGACTTCCCCCATTTCCCACTAAGCCCTTCCATTTACCATTTCTCCTACTTTAGGATCTGATTTGCTTGTGTCACACAATAGTGCTTCATGCGGCAGGAGAGAGAAAACATACTCACGCGCACAAAGAATGAGCCTTTCATGGCGATGGTCATCATTTGCTTAGAATTGCTCTTGTGGAGGGAACCAAAAAAATAAAGCTCTGAATAGTTCTTAAAACAGCTAGACACACTGAGATGTTAGCTCGGAGTCTGTAGCAGATGTAATGTAAGACTGGACATTTTTCTTAAGAAACATTTGGACAATTTTATTTAATTGCTCTGAGTTCCCTATCATTTTATGGAAAGTTTTAGTAACTACAAAAATAGTAAGTCCACAAATAACCCAATATTGGTTTTCTACGGAAACATAATGCAAGTAATTATTTCCAGCTTCCTCTTCTATTGACATTACCTTGAATACAATTATATGTATTCAATTATATGTAGGGGTATGTTGGGTTTTTAAAAATTATTTTTAACATTTTATTAGGGGCTCATACAACTCTTATCACAATCCATACACATACATACATCAATTGTATAAAACACATCTGTACATTTCCTGCCCTAATCATTTTCAAAGCATTTGCTCTCCACTTAAGCCCTTTGCATCAGGTCCTCTTTTTTTCCCCTCCCTCCCTGCTCTCCCCTCCCTCATGAGCCCTTGATAATTTATAAATTATTATTTTGTCATATGTTGCCCTATCCGGCGTCTCCCTTCACCCCCTTCTCTGTTGTCTGTCCCCCAGGGAGGAGGTCACATGTTGATCCTTGTAATTGGTTCCCCTTTTCCAACCCACTCACCCTCTACTCTCCCAGTATCACCCCTCACACCCCTGGTCCTGAAGGGATCATCTACCCTGGATTCCCTGTGCCTTCAGCTCCTATCTGCCCCAGTTTACAACCTCTGCCCTATCTAGACTTGCAAGGTAGAATTCGGATCATGGTAGTTGGGGGGGAGGAAGCATCCAGGATCTGGGGGAAAGCTGTATTCTTCATCGGTGCTACATCGCACTAGGGGTATGTTTTAAAGAAAAACATACCCCTCCTATTTTTATCCTTTCCTGAAATGAAAAACGTGTGCTGTGTGTGTGTGCATACACACATATCCACTCCTGCTGTATGAAGACCTCCGGTGATGTAATGATTCTTTGTTTAGCTGTGATCAGCAAGGTTAGCATTTGGAAGCTACCAGGGCCAGGTGCTCTGAGGGAGAAAGATGGAGCTTTCTACTTCCATGTAGAGTTAGTCTCTCCGAAACACACAGGGGCAGGTCTGCCCTGTCCTATGAGCTCACCATGAGTCAGAATTGACTGAATGACAGCGAATGTGCTACTGCTGTACAGTGCTTTTGTTTTTAAGTCTCGCCTTAATTTGCTGGTTCGGAAAATCAGTTGTGTTTATCCAGATTCACTCATAGCAATCCTAGTAGACGGAGTAGGATTGACCCTCTGGGTTTCCAAGCATGTGAATCTTGACAGAAGTAGAAAGCCTCACCTGTCTTCTGAGGAGTAACTGGTAGTTTCGAACTAATGACCATGCGGTTACTAGTCGCATACATAACCAAGGCTTTTGATATCACCAAGGATTCTAATCCGGAGCCTACACTAAAAATGGATAGCAATGTTTTCACTTTTACTTTTATTGCTAAAAAGTCACATAACTTAGAGGGGTATGTGAGAAACAAATGGGATTTCTATCATCATCATGCTAAGTTACCAAATAATTGATTCATGCATATAATGAATATGCATATAATTCATGCACATAATGCAAACAATATTTTTGTAAAGTATAATAGATACATAGGGCAAAATGCACAAACCATAGCTATAAATGCTCAGAGTGTAGCTCAATGATGTGCCCAGAATGAAGATACCCAGGGTCCGGCAGCCAGGTCAGGAACTAGAAGGCTACCAGTCTCCCAAAGAGCCCCTTCGAAGCCCCACGATTTTTCATTAACAGGCTATGCGCACTCCTGTGCATGGGATTTTCTCGTCCATGTTTCTCGTGGGTGTTACTGGGAAGGTTTTGCATTTGGAACTAGATAACATTCAAGGAAATACTATTTCCAGGCCTGGTCCTACCACCAGAATCCATTGGAGCCTATGTGTTCATCCTAATATTGACCAAAATCCACATCTAACAACAATTTTTAAACATTCAATGATTCAAAATATATTCCACTAGTGAAAAAAAAAACCCTGCACGATCTTACAAACAAAAAATACGTAATCAAAAGGTTTTGAGAGCAAGCTGGTATTTTCCTTTTGAGAAAAAGGTTTATAAATAATACAAGTGGAGTGTTTCTTACACAATAATAACACCAGCCCAGTCGCTATTGCTTTTCACTTGTTCTTACTCAGCCTTCCTTCTTTCCAGCCTTCATTTAGTCCTTACCAGTAAGCTTAGCTGCTCATCCAAGTCAAACAGTAAATAAATGAACTCCGTTTTTAACTAAGTTCTTCTTTCTGCACACACCTCTTCTTCCCAACATTGAAAAGCAAACTTTTAAAAATGGTATGTTTTTATATATAGGGGATGAGGAGTATACATTTCTGGGTTAAGCATGGAAAATCATAAAGCAAAACCAACTGCCCCACAAACAGGGAAACTATCCTGTCCTATAAAAATTAATTCAATATATATATATATATTTTTTAAGCTACTCCTGTATGCCAGGCAGTGTGCTAGAAGACAGAAATAAGACATGAACTAACCACATTTCCCAATTTAGGAAGTTCAAAGTCTCACAGAAGAGACAGACTTGTCAAAAAAAAAAAAGAGGACCTGATGCAAAGGGCTTAAGTGGAGAGCAAATGCTTTGAGAGTGATTAGGGCCAAGAATGTACAGATGTGCTTTATACAATTGATGTATGTACATGTATGGATTGTGATAAGAGTTGTATGAGCCCTAATAAAAAGTTTTTTAAAAAAGAGAGAGAGACAGACTTGTCTCCAACAATTAAAAATTACTAGAAAAGCCAGCGGACTCCCTAAGTAGCCCAGAGGGTTAACTGGCCTGGCTGCTAACCAAAAGGTCAGAATTCCCAGTCTACCCAGAGGTGTGTCATAAGGAAGCCCAGAAAATCTACTTCCAAAAAGTCAGCCATTTAAAGCCCTAGGGAGCTCAGTTCTTTTCTGACACAAGCGGCCACCGTAGTTTGAATTGGCTCAACTGAAAACTTGTGGGTCATAGGAAACCAGAGGAGGGGCACTCATGCCCAGTCTCGGGGGACTGAGCTAAGGAGGAGGTGATGACGAAGCCAGGCCCCGGAGCAGGAGCAATGATGAAAGACAGAAGGAGGAGGCTCAGTCCATGAAGGCAAGGCGTGCTGCTGGGTTTGACGGATTGAATGATTTAATTGCGTTTTTGACGTGACAGAGAGATTGTAGGAGTGGAGGAAAAAGCCAACAAGCCATATTCCAGACTCCCATTAGGACCCTTTCACGGTCCATGCTGGATGTTCCACATTGGCTGAGGTCTTCCTTAGTGCTTCTGTATCTACACAGGATAATAACTTCTTCCTGTGCACTTAGCTCATACCTGGTTTGGGGTTTTCTTTACATTGAGTCATATCCATACTGACGGCTGAAATGCTTGATCTTTATCAGCAAGTGCTTCAATTGCTCCTCCTTTTCAGCAATCAAGGTGGGGTCATCCGTGTATTTCAGGTTGGTAAAAAGCCTTTTTCCAACTTCTTTGATTATTTGCTCAACACACAGATGGAACAAGTATGGTGAACGGCTACAACCCTGACACGCTTTCCTGACAAAGAAGTGGTGGGAAATTTCTTTGAGAACATAGCAAATGGGAGGAATAAAGAAGTAAAAGAGCTGAACAGAATTGTAAATGGCAGCTCGAAAAGATCAAGTAGAGTGGTATAATGAAATGTGCAAAGCCTTGAGTTAGAAAGCCCCAAAGAAAATACAAACTCCACGTATCTCAAGCTAAAGAACTGAGGGAAAAAATCTAAGCCTCCAGTTGTGATATTGGAGAATTCCCTGGGCAAAATATTAAATGATACAGGAAGAATCAAAGAAGATGAGACAAATATAAAGTCTCCATAGCAAAATGAGTTGGTCAACATTCAACCATTTCAGGAAGTAGCAAACCATCAAAAGCCAGTGATATGGAAGTCACAGGTCCAAGCTCCTCTGAAGCCGTCAATGGAAAAGAAACTGGTGGAATTGAAGGAAAGCTAGTTGAAATGTTTCCACAGGTTGATGAAGCCCGGGAGGCCCTCACTCACTGATGCCAAGACCTGACCCACTGCCTGGAAGAGAAGCATGTTTGTGTCTATCCCGAGCATCAATAATATAATCTGCGAGTGAAATGCTGTTGAAAACCATTCAACAACAGATATAGGACTCCATGGTCAGTGAGCTGCCCGACATTCAAGTTAGATTCAGAAGGGACCTATGGTACAGGGTCATCATTGCTTATGTCAGATATATCATGGCAGAAAAGCAGTAGAAAGATGTTTCCTTGTGTTTGACTGACTATGCCGGGGCACTGGACTGTGTGGGCCATAACAAGTCTGGATAGCGACAGCTTCTCATACTAACAGAAGCATGGACGGAGCGGATGGACGGAGCGGATGCATGCGGGGAGAAAAGTGGTCGGTCATGCCTGTCCACGATCACCAAGCACCGGAGAAGAAGCGCCTTGACGGGCTACCTCTCTAGGCTGAGCTGGGTGCTTGACGCGCTCCCAAGTGCTCAAGCATGCTTATGACGAATCCATGGGTGACTAACTAACAGAGTAGACGATAGGCTCAAACCTAAACCAAACCCTGCGGGCCCAGGTAACTCTGACTTATGACAACCCCGGGAGTGTCCCAGAAGAGCTGCTCCCCCAGGGTTTTCCGTGGTTGTAGAAATCAGAGCCCTGGGGTGTAGTGGTTATACATTGGGCTGTGAGCTGCATGGTCAGCAGTTTCAAACCACCAGCAGCTCCAAGGGAGAAAGACTGGGCTTTCTACTTGTGTAATCAGTTGCTGTCTCTGAAGCCTACAGGGGGTCTCTATAAGTCAGGGAATATTTAGGGAAGCATATTGCCAAGCCACATTATGCTGTATGGATTCAAACCCTCCCCCTTTCTGTTTTTAGCTGAGCACATGCCATATAAACCAGGGGTCCTCAAATTTTTCCAACAGGGGGCCAGTTCACTGTCCCTCAGACCCAGTTGAACAAATTCCTATGCACTCTGCACATATCTTATTTTGAAGTAAAAAATCAAACGGGGCCAAAAACACCCGGCGGGCTGGATAAATGTCCTCGGCAGGGCGCATGTGGCCCATGGGCCATAGTTTGAGGACATGTAAGCCATCCATGGACCAGATGGAAGATAAACCTGTTACCATCACATCCATGTCAACCCTTAGTGACCTTGCAGGACAGAGTAGAACCACCCCCCGAGTCTCCAACGCTGGAAATCTTTACAGAAGCACACTCCCCTCTCTCCCTCAGACAGGCTGACTGTGTCTTCCGCCAACTTGTCATGATCAAACAAGCCACGGCCACCAGACACCTCAGAAGGAGCTGAATTTCCCAGTTCCCATTTGATACGATCCTATTTTGTTCCAGTGGCAGTTTCTTAGCATGGGCTTTCGTTAGAATGCTGCTTTGGGGAGTTTGAAGAAAGGCTAACTGTGAACAGAGGATGGTCCGCCGACCTTCAGGTGGAGGTCGTCATCCCTGACTTGGAGCTTCTCCCAGAGCTCCCTGAAGTCAGCCAGCACTGGGGGCCAGGACCAAGGACCTTTCAGCTCCCAAGCCGTGTTTCTCAGAGGTGGGGGAACTTTGTTTGGGGAGGAACTAGTGCATATGTTTGAGGGGAATGTCAGCAGAAATTCCAGGCTGAATAGACACTTTTTAGTTCCCCTCTTCCTCTCCCTGATTACTCAATATCCTCAGGGCATAATGGAAGCAAAGTGAGCCTGGTTGGGGAGGGAGGGTCGGGAGGGAGGGTGGATTACTCAACTATGTCCTTGGGGAAACCCCTGCCAGGAGCTGAGAAAGGCCACAGTCCTGGGAGGACTTCATGGACAAAGCAGACACAGGAGCCAAAAATGAGGGTGGGCCCAGGCCCTGGCCCCTGCCTCACAAGAACCACGCAACCAGGCCATCCCTCCCACCTATTCTTCAGGGATCAGGTAACAGCCACGCTCAGGTGACTCCTTTCAAATAAACGTGCGCATTTTATAGCAGGTTAGGCGTGCCACCCCAGGGTGCTGGCAGCGCAGACAGTGCAAGCGACAGTGCAAGGGGAAGGAAGGCGTGTTCTGAAGGGTGGGAACTATCTAGAGAGAGATGGGGCCCACACTGAAACTCAGGCTGATGAAAACACTGCCCGGAAGGTGCCTACCACATGGTCTTTCCCAACTTAGTGTGTGTGTGCGCGCGCGCGCGCACCAACACCTGGTGCCTCTGGTGCCCACAACAGTGACCAGATATATGGCCCTGCCGACCCGGAGAGCTGGGTGCAGGCAGCCATTGTGACAGAGTGCCCATCCATCCTGGGGGGAGGAAGGTGGAGCTGCTTCCCATGCCATGGAGCTGGGTCTGGCCAGGGTGGAGCGAGCCGGGGAATTTCCACCCAGAGAAGGGAACAGGGCTACCTTGCTGGCAACCCTGCCTCTGGCAAGCGGACAAGCCCGGACAAACAGCCGTGAATCAACGGAGAAAGCCTTTCAGAGCAGCGGTCTCTCCCTTTTTGCTGGGAGCCTGTGGCCCTGTTATAAAGATCGCTGTCTCTTCCGAAGGGTTCGCAAGGCCTCGCCCTCCCATCTGGACCATTCATTCAGCTAGACTTTATGTGAGCTGGTTCCTGGGTTGTGCAACGAGATAACCCATTCAGCTACTGGCTAAAAGAGGTTGGAGGTTCGAATCCATCCAGAAGCAGCTCAGAAGCCACACCCTGGAAGTTCTAGTTTTGAAAACTCCCTCCTTGAAAACTTCGCCCTGGACCCTGTGACCGCTTTGCAGAGCAGTCACACTGACATCTAGTGGCATGAGGACAAAGTACACGTGATTGCTTTGAAGGATGGTCCAGAAGTGGTGCATGACACTTGTGGAGCCCGGTGGCGCCGAGGTTCAAGTGCTTGGCCACGAACCCAGGAGTCCTCAGCTGCTCCACACGTGAAAAATGTGTTTCCGTAAAGATGGGCAGCCTTGGAAACCCCGTGGGCCTGTTCTCCTCTGTCCTGTAGAGTCGCCACGGAATTGACCCAGCAGCTCCCTTGCCCTGCAACATGGATCTCACGTCCATAAGAGAGAGCGGTCAGGGGAAACAACCGAACTCCGTGCCTTAGCCGGGGGTGGCCGTTCCTAAGAATAGGAACAATGCGGGAAGAGTGGGGAGAGAGGACGCCTGGATTCCTGGTAAACCTCGGGCTGTGGTCCCAGAGCCCGGTCTGCGCTGCCGTTTCCAGCTGGGCGGCCATGCACCCGTGGTTCCCGTTCTATAAAATGAGGGTAAGAGTTAGGCTTCAGGACACGGAGTGGGGATGCCTGTCAGGGTCCCAGCCTGGCCCCTGGCACAGCAGGAAATCCACAAGGGTATCTGTCATCGGGGTGACTGTATTTATAAGCCAATTGCTGCAGAAGCTGGAAATTGATGTCCGGGCACAACAGGCCACCATGATGAGAAGTCGGAGACCCAGAATCGGCAGGTTGACTCTGCCCTGAAGGAGCTCTGTGCCTTTGGACAACTGGCTTAACGTGCGTTCTTTCCCAGGAGCTTAAGGGCTCGTGTTTCCAGGTTTGTTTGTGTTTCTTTCTTTGTCAAACATCGGTAAACACTCATGCTGATGGGGATTGTCCCTAACTTTGTTGTTGGCTTTCTGCGATGACTTTGGCAGAAGTTGGTGAGAGAAGACCAAGGATAAGACTGAAAAGTACCTCGGGCCTCAATGGCTCATAGTCATTTTGCATCCCAACATGACCAGGGTGGAGGAGTCCTGGCGGCCTACTGGCTACCGTGGGGCTGCCAACCGCAAGGATGGAAGTTCGAAACCAGCAGAAAGATGAGCCCTTCTACGCCTTCCAAGAGCCAGTTTCACGCTGTCCTATGGAGTCACTGCGAGTCAGAATTGACTCAATGACAGTGAATTTTCACCTAGGTTTTATCCTGGGGTGGTAAAAATTCATGAAGCAATCTTGTGTTTTTCCTATTTCACCTCAAAGAAAACCAACCAAAATACCTGATGCTACCCAATCGGACAATAAAGTCAGTTTAGTTAAAGACAGGGGTGTCCATGACTCCCAAGCAAGCTTTTGTTTTTGTTCCATGTAACTGTTTGATGCTAGTCCACTGCTATATCTTGGAGCTGAAAGTAAGTAAGTCCCCTCACAGTAGGTAACTGAAAACCATTAAAAAACTCTTTCAAACCAAGCACAATTTCAGCTAGGTGGTAAAATGTGTACTTATCAGCCAGGTTTCATTAGAATGGCATCATCTCTTCCCTCCTGAGCCGTTTCCATTTTCCATTTCCAGTGGCTGCAATTCAGACAAAATGTGTGTGTGTCAGTGGGGCCTGGGGTAGGGAGGTGGGGGTGGAAGGGTAGAGAGGCTACTAGAGGACACTATCAAGCCAATTTTCTCTCCTACAGAGTTTTCATATTATTTAACAATTCTTCAAAAGCTAGTTTTAACCATTCTTCCTCTTAAACATTTTGATTAAAACATACTCTTATTTTAAAATGACAGATGATTCCTTTTTGTGGCACTTTTAGGCTTTGGGAAAATAATTTCACGTTTAGAAAATCATTAGAAGAGAGTGAGATTTTGATGTCTTATTGCTTTTGATTCTTGCTCCTTTATCCAAACAGAAGACGGTTGTTGTTTTTTTAACATTTTATTAGGGGCTCATACAACTCTTATCACAATCCATACATATACATACATCAATTGCATAAAGCACATCTGTACATTCTTTGCCCTAATCATTTTCAAAGCATTTGCTCTCCACTTAAGCCCTTTGCATCAGGTCCTCTTTTTTTCCCCCTCCCTCCCCGCTCCCCGTTCCCTCATGAGCCCTTGATAATTTATAGATTATTATTTTGTCATATCTTGCCCTATCTGGCGTCTCCTTTCACCCCCTTCTCTGTTGTCCATCCCTCAGGGAGGAGGTCACATGTAAATCCTTATAATCAGTTCCCCCTTTCTAACCCACTCACCCTCCACTCTCCCAGTATCACCCCTCACACCCTGGTTCTGAATGTATCATCCACCCTGGATTACCTATGCCTTCAGCTTCTATCTGCACCACTGTACAACCTCTGCTCTATCCAGACTTGCAAGGTAGAATTCAGATCATGGTAGTTGGCGGGGAGGAAGCATCCAGGATCTGGGGGAAAGCTGTATTCTTCTTTGGTGCTACATCACACCCTGACTGACTCATCTTCTCCCCTAGACCCCTCTGTCAGGGGGTCTCCAGTGGCTGACAAATGGGTTTTGGGTCTCCACTCTGCACTTCCCCCTTCATTCACTATGGTAAGATTTTTTTTTTTTTTTTGGATGATGTCTTATACCTGGTCCCTTTGGAACCTTGTGATCACACAGGCTGGTGTGCTTCTTCCATGTGGGCTTTGTTGCTTCTGAGCAAGATGGCCGCTTGTTCACCTTTAAGCCTTAAAGACCCCAGACACTATCTCTTTTGATAGCCAGGCACCATCAGCTTTCTTCGCCACATTTGCTTATGCACCCGTTTGTCTTCGGCAATCGTATCATGGAGGTGTGCAGCCAATTATATGATTTTTTGTTCTTTGATGCCTGACAACTGATCCCTCCGGGACCACGTGATGACACAGAAGACGTTATTTTTAATAAACATGTTGCCATTGATCTGGTTGGTACCGTAGGCTAGGCAAAATCATAACCGCTTCCCCCATTGCACTTGTTGAAGTTCATCTTTCCTTTTCAAGGGTTATACATTTTCAGCTCCAGTCAGGGGAGCAATAAACACTTCCCCAAGGCAGCAATAGACAGACCAGGTGTCCCCAGGCCCCTGAAGCCACTGAATGAATGACCCGCATCACTGACTCAAGGCAATAGCTGCTTGGGGCTGGTATGGGCTAAAAGAAACTTTACAAAGCGTTCTACCTGAACACTTCCCACCCCCCACCCCCCAGAACCAACACACACCGACCAAACATCCAGAAAAGCAAATGGAATTGCCTGCCTTCCGTTTGTTGCTTCCCCTGTCCAGCCCGTGGCAATGCAAAGCCAACCAGGATCATTTCACCTTGAGCCCTGCCTCCCCTAGGTCTTTCCCAATTTCCTTGCTCTTCTCAGGTCTTTATTGATCACAATTATACTTAAAAAAAAAAAAAGCAAACTGACCGTCTCGAAGTAAAGTCTGATTCACAGAGACCCTCCAGGACATAATAGAGTCTCTGAGGATGTAGCAGAGAGCAGAGTTTCATCTTTCTCTCTTGAAGCTGCTGGTGGATTCAAACTGTTGACCTTGTGGTTAGCAGCCCCATGCTGAACCCACTAGTGCACCCAAACTCCTGGATCTTGACCAGTGGGTAAACAAACTCTTAGATAGGAATTAATTGCTAGGGTCAGGTAGGGAAATTTTAGATCAGAATACAAAGCTATTTTGTGTGAGCCAAGAATTTTAAACTTGAATATGTAGAAATCATACCAAACATTTTTGGGTCGTTTTTTTTTCATGTGTGTTTGTTGGTGTTATTGTTTGCAATGGATAATTCCTGTTCTTTAAGGGGGTGAACATAGACTTTGGAGTGAGAACATTTGAGTTTAGTTCCCATTTCTACTGCTGCTAAAGCTTTGGTGGCTCAGTTTACCCTTCTATAACTGCAAAGATCTGTCTTGAAAGAAAAACAGTCAGAATTCTCTTTAGAAGCAGGATGCCGTATTTCATCTGGCATACTCTGGGCATGTTCTCAGGAGAGACCCGTCCATGGAAAACAACACCATGGTTGGTAAAGCAACGGGGCAGTGTAAACGAGGAAGGCTTTTAGGGAGATGATGAACACAGGGGCTTCAATGATGGGCTGGTATGTACCAACAATTGTAAAGATAGCACAGGTCTGGGAGAGGTTCGCTATGAGTCAGAACTAATTTCACGGTACCTAAAACAACTGCAGTAATAAGAATTAACCAGGTTTTCAGATGCTCAAAATGAAATATTATATGTCAAATGTTCTTACTTTTGTTCCTTTTTTTGCTTGTGTGATAACGTCTTTTATAAAAAAAACAGTTTTTATTGGCATTTCATCCATATAGCATACACATCAATAGTTTAATCATACCAAGATGAGGTGTACAGTCTTTACCACAATCAAGTGTAGAACATTGTCTTCTTCTTTGTACTCACTGTTATTCATATAAAATTTTTTTCAATTTTGGCAAAAATATACACAACCAAACATTCCCCAGTTTTCTTTTAAAATGTGATTAATAAGAGAAGTAACAGTAGATGAAAAATGCTAAGCTTTAGAATTATCTGCTAACTAGGGAGCTGTATGGCATACAAAAACTATATCTGCAGGGGTAATGTTAGTGTCCCTTGTGCCCTGGGTCTAGTGATTTTAATAGAGCACAGTCTTTAAAGTTGATAGGGCCAAAAAGTTCCGTTCTAGAATTAGCCCATAAGCAAAGGGTCACCCGAGCTCTCAGAAAGCAATGCGTGCATGCGCTTAAACGTGCGTGGGGGAATGCGTGGGTGAGTGTCAGCTCAAAGCAGGGGAGACCATGAAGAGGCTTGAAAAGATGAAGGGTGGCTGAGTGTGAAGAGGGGGGTGCACACCCTGGGCAGCGTGGCGTCGCAAACAGCACAGTTTTCATCAGAAAAGGTGGGACCAAAGTGAAAAGCACCGAGATGAAAGTGTGAAAGTTGCTCATCTTCTCGGCAGTCTTGTTATACTCGGCACCAGAGAGAGAGAGAGAGAGAGAGAGAGAATGAAGCAACGTGTGAAGTGATTCTATTACTTCCTCCTGGTAACTCACTATTGAATGCATTTTCTTCAGCTTTCAAAAGGAGGAGAAACAGAATGGGGAGTTGAGGGCCGGAGGAAAGTGTCTGCATTGTCATCGCCTGTTCCGTGAAGTTCCAAAATACTATCCATTTCTGCTTGAGAAAGCTCCCACCACCCTCCATTTCTGATTCGAACTTAACTCTACTTAGGTCCGACTATCAGCTCTACCTCCCTTGAGGAGCTTGTAGAAGCCTCCTTCTTCTTCTCAGCAGTTCTCCGCACACAGCAGGAAGGAAGTCTCTAGAAAACCCCACAGGTGGCCTCATCCCTCCTCCCCCAGCCTGCTCCATGGAGACCAGGCACTTTCAGTTTCTAAACTTCTTGCTTTAGAGCAGAGAAAATTGTCCATTGTCTGTGTGTCTCCATGTTGGGATGGCCATGATGTCTGTGAAAGCCAAAGGAGAAAAAGGGAGCACAACATTGTGACTTTATTTCACCCCAAATGGTATTTTGGCCAGCAAGGAGGTTTATATCAAATTTTCTATTTTTAGCAAAGTGAATTTTCTTTTACTGCTTTATATTTTTTATCTGTTTATGAAAATAGATCGTCAGAAACAGTTTTTTACATTAAACTCTCTTAAGGCTAAGGTTAGGCAATTGGAGGTGCAAGGAAAATGAAAGAACATGTATGTTCATTAAACAATATCATAAAAACCATATAAGCCACTTGCAAGCCACAAATCAGCCACCGATGGAGCTGCCAGGTCCGTGTTGGACTGCTAACCACATGGTTGGTAGTTAAACATCAATTGTTCAGACCCACTAGCGAGGCTCTGGAGGAGAGACTCTGATCCTATCAAAATTACATTCTATGGTATTTTCAATCACCTCATATGCATGTGAAAGTTGTACATGGAATAAGAAAGATCAAGAAGAATTGATACATGTTAATTGTGGTGCTGGTGAAAAAAATGTCAAAAGACCATCAACTTCCAAAAGAACAAACTAATCTGTCTTGGAAGAAATACAGGTGGAAGGCTCCTTGCAGGCAAGGATGGACAGACTTGATCTCATTTCCTTTGAGCATGTATTCAGAGAGTATGGTACATGAAAAAGACCCTCGACAGATGGATGGACACAGTGGCTGCATCAATGGGCCTGAACATAAGAAAAAGTGTGAGGATGGCCCAGGACTGGAAAGTGTTTCATTCTATTGCACATGGGGTCACTATGGGTCAGTATGGACTCAACAGCACGTGACAACAATTCTATGGTGCAGTTCGACTCTGTCATATAGGGTCATTCAAGATGAGCCACAATCAACTTAATGATATATTCACAATATCTATGAAAACAATTTCCAAATTCTTTAGAAACAATATCTAATTGGGGATATTTAGTTATTACTAATTTTATTGCTAATTTATAGCTAATTTGCAAAGTTTTTACAACTGAACCAATAGGCAACATCATGATAAAAAGAAAAATGGCTGAAGTTTTCAAGAATATTGCCTTGCTTGGATATACAATCAATGATCATGGAAGTAGCAGTCAAGAGATCAAATGATGTATTGATGTATCTGAATTATATAGTACTGGTGACAAATATTGAAAGTACAATGGACTGCCAGAAAAAGACACAAGCCTATCTTGGGAGAAGTGCATCAAATGATGCTTGGAAGCAAGGCTGCTGAGACTTCATCTCAAGTACTCTGGGCAGGTTATCAAGAGAGACCAATCTCCAGAAAAGGACATCATGTTGGTAATGTAGAAGGGCAGCAAAAAAGAGGAAAACACACAGTGAGATCAATTAGGACAGCAACGTTGGAAATTGAGTCAAATATAGCAACAATTGTGCGGATGGTGCAGGGCTGGGCAGCATTTTGTTCTGTTATACATCAGGTTACTGTGCGTCAGAACCGACTTGACAGCAACTAACAACAGCAACATCCATGGGAAAGGGCTTTGAAAAGTTCATTATCTTTCAATTGCTTGTTCCCATGGACTTTTGGAAGTCCCTTTGAACAAAATTGGAAAACAAAAATAAGTAGATTTAAGACTGTGATTATATGCTACCTTCATCCTACTTTACAGTCTCTATATTCTATTATTCTATAAGCATCAAGAGATTGAAAATGTATAGAAGAACAGCTTCACAGTTAGACATAAAATTGAATTTAACTTGATCTAGTCAGGCTTAAACCCTTGGAGGGCATGACAAAGTCAGAAGTGTGTTTATACAAGAACTGTTTGGTAGGGTAACCAGGAGGGGAAGACTGGAAGTTCTAACTTGTAGAGTGATGGCTAGGTTTTAAGCTCCTGGTCTTAGACTGAGAGTCTGCAAAAGACCTTTTCAATGAGGATGCAAAATGACATATCATTTGGAAGACAGACAACCTCCACTGACTTTTACTGCTTGCTAAACTAGCTTGGATCCTCAACTCCAATTCATGGGGGTGGGCAGGCAGAAGCACCCGGAGGTATGAGGAAAGTGTCTAGAGTAGCAGGCATATGGGATAAGCCAGTCACACCTATTGAGGTTTATGCAAGGCATTCAGGCCAACCTCCTAAAGGGAAATGGCCAAGTAGACAACCCCCAGAAAGACACCCTTATGGTAGGTGCTTTCCTCTCACTAAGTTATACCTGACAACACAGGATTATTGGGGCCAAGGCCTGCAGGCTGCAGAAGTTGTCTGTAGTCCCATTGCCATCTTCACAAGTCACAGATAAAAATATGTAGGGGGTCCAATTTCTTGACCAGTGGCACCACTGCTGCTCCCACACCACCTCCTCTTTCCCATGCCCCTGCCCAGCTTCTGCAGCACCAGCTCCTACCCCAAGAACTCAGTTTTCAATTTGTGGTGAGAGACAAGTTCCCACATCCTGTTGAAGAGGGGCCTGGTGCTGTCTCCATTCTGAGGCTCAGGCAACTGGAATCCACCCCACCTCATTCAGAGTGAGCGAGCCCTTGAGAATAGATCCACGATGGGGGTTCCACAGTGCCCTTTAAGAAGCTAAGAAAACCATTCCCAAGTATCATCTGTGTGACCAACTGTGAGGAAATTCAATTAAGTTTAGCCTGCCAGCCAGTATATTTTAATGCACATTATGGAAATAAATATGCCAGGACTTAGGGGAGTATGTGTTTGTTGGGGTGGGGGAGGGACTGTTGCTGAGGAGGAGGAAAGGCCAAGTTCCTGCTTTTACAACTCTTTGGGGAAGCTAAGTACCTCAATTATAATTCACTAGCACATAAACAATGAGACAGTATGAACCGGAGGATAAACAATGTTTATTGCTGCTTCCTTATCTGCAATGCAACTTTGATTGGGGAAAGGTTTTGTCACTATGTTTTTAGCCAGCTTCCATTAATCCTGTTTTTACAATGAAAAGTAATTAGAAGAGTCTTATTCTATTATTTTTCTGACTATAAAAAAGTTTTAAGAAAGGCTATTTTCAGATCAAAACATTTTCTTTTTCTTTAACTAGCTATAGCAGATCAAATCGTTTTGTGGTTTTTTAAAAAGAGAAATGACAACTGATGTGTGTGTGTGTGTGTGTGTGTGTGTGTGTGCAAGGGAGTGCTTAGCAAAGGGGTGGAGGGCTTAGTTATGGGAACCTATTTTCCTTAGTCTAAGAAATACAAACCAGTGAGTCTTGTATGAACAGTTGTAACTGTTTCCCCATCAAGTCTGATTCATTTTCATCAGCCTTCTTCCCGCCTCATGAGACGCACTGATGGTGAAGCAGGAACACATTGGACTGTTAACTGCAAGGTCAGCAGTTCAAAACCACCAGCACTCTTTGGGAAAAAGATGGGGCTTTCTAAAACTGCAAAGAATTGCAGTCTCGGAAACCCACAGGGACACTTCTACCCTGTCGGGTCGAGGTACTATGAGTCAGCTTCGATTCAAGGGCAGTGAGTTTGGTTTTTGTTTGGCTTCCTGCCTCAAAGATGGTAAATGTCTGTGACTCTGAGAGGAAGTTTCCGTTTTCTCAGTCTCTTTACTGTGCCCTCTGGTCAATCCTTGGCACAGAGCATTCTGAATGACATGAGATCCCATCCCCAGGGAAGCTGAGTCTTCCTATCTAGCCAGCTCCCTGCTGCAGTCTCCTTCTCTCGTCGACATGCCCTGCCCACAGCCTCTGAAGTCTTGAGCTAGAGGAGGCCTGGCTTCCTGCAGCCTCTTCTCCTTTTGCGCGTGCCCCCCTTGTAGCTGTGATGTTGGTGGACCTGGGGTTCTGCTGTGACAAAGATGGCAGTAATGGAAACCAGGATTGCACCTTGAGAAGAACTAGCATCTCATACCAAATTAGCTACTGCTAATGGAGGCCCGGTAATGCAAGAGTTCAGCCTTTGGCTGCTAACCAAAAGGTTGGCAGCTCGAACCCATTCAGTAACTCCATGGAAGAAAGGTCAGACTGCCATGCAGAGAGAATTCTGGGTTCAAACCACCAACATTTGGGGTAGCAGACAAATGTTTGACCGCTATGCCATCTCGGGTCCTCCCAGAAAGATGGCCATGCTAGGGGGAAGTGCTACTCTGTCACATGGGGTAGCTGAGAGAGGAAAATTGACTCCATGGCAGCCAACAACAGGAAGAGAATGGTGTGCTCTCTTCAGATAACAATACAAAAGAAACCTCAGGTGGGTTAAATTGACCAGTGGGTTTCAAAATAAAATGAAACTATTTTGGATAAATCATTGTTCCCTCACTGCCTTCATCGTGATAAGCAGCAAAATGATGATTACAGTGAAACGAGGTCATTGCGTACTCCTTTTCCATGGGCTCGCTCCAGGGGAGAACAGCGCCTCCAGAGACATGGCTCACTGCACTCTTGCTGGAGTGCTAACGTGATTTTAGGCTCGCTGGTTAGCCAGGGTTTGCGGTACTTGGTTCCCATTTATATTTTCATTTATAGTAAATGGCTTCAAAGTCAATTTAGTATAAACATACCCATTAAATTAAGTTTTCAAAGACTTGTAAATTTGGAAATGATCTCCAGTGGAAGCCTGTTTGTACTGCTTAGTTTATGTGGAGTTGTTTGTGGGTTTCAAAGCGCTCTGTATGACTTAAACACAGCTGAAAGACTTCTGGAAAGGGACTCTCAGCCACAAGCCTTGGCACTGTTGATACTTGGGACCAGAGAATTCTTTGTTGTGCAGCACCTCTGAGCTCTGCCCACTGGGTGCCAGTAACATCCCTCATGAGCTACAATAATAAAATTTAAAAACCTCTCCAATTATTGCCAAATGGCCCCCATAGGGCCAAATGGCATGAATTGAGGACCACTGGATTTGCTTAATATCCAGGAGATAATAAAAATAATATATATCTTGAGGGTCCAGGAATAGAGGGAATGGGGCAGGGAAATAGGGAGCTCATAGCATTGATGACTGATAACTCCACTCGATGGGGCTGAATGACAAAATTGCATGTGAATGGATATATTGAATTGTGTAAGCTGTAGCAGGGAAGAAGAAAAAACAATTGTAGGTGAAAAATTAACAATAAGGGTTCCTGTGGGGAAAGGGTAGAAAATGGAGGATTATGGGGATCTGATATCAAGGAGTTAAAGAAGAAAATGTTTCAGAACTGATTGTGGTAGCAATTCTACAATACTGCTTGATGTGATTGAACTGTGGGATGTTAGCTGTAAGAGTGCCCCCAAAATGATTAAATTTTTTTTACAAAGAAACCTGGGGGAAAAAACATGTTTTATATATGTAATAAATTCCTGTTCCCAATATGAGTGGCAAGGTAGTTCTAATTGTCCTTATGAAAATATGTAGGCTGCTGTCTAAAAGAGGAAACACATCAAGTTCCTGATGCTTGTCCTTAGTGCCGTCTCGGTATTTCTATACCTCTGAACTTGGTTCATCCTTTTTATGCAAAGTCCCGAAGGTAAAAAGACTTTCTGCAAACTGAGATTGTCAATGAGAAATTCAGAGAATGTAGCTAGAGCATTTTTATTGCCAGCTATCTTCCCAGGGGTTGTGCCAAAGGTGATAAATTTAAACCAGTGGCTCTACATGATTCAAAGGAAGGAGAAAATAAAAACATGGACGCTGAAGGGATGGATTTCCATCAAAAGACCCTCCCATCACATCTGTGTGACTGTGTAGGGCAATGTCTGTAGGCAGTCTAGACTAAGAGATATGCAGGTCCATGATGAGGAAATACACTTAGCTCTCCCTACTGGCAGGCTTCCTATCCCAGGAATCCACTCATAGCCGACTGAAAATATTCAGGGAAGAAATGGCTCCTAACAAGCAGCTAAGTGGTCAAGGCGGCCCCTCTAGAGCTCAAAGGGTGCATAAAGTGCGTTTACACGGCTTTAGGGATCATCAGCAATCTGGAGAGTATTTAAAGTATATAGGAGGGTCTACATAGGTTGTACATGAACAATACTCCATTTTTCAAGTGTATTGAGCATCCATGGGTTTGGGTAGGCCATGGGCGGGGCTGGGGGTGGGGCAGTGCTCGAACTTACCCTTCACAGATACTGAGGCTATCTCTGATAACAAAATGCTTCACATCACTGAGGAAGAGAGGTTTCAAGTGCTTTGAGATAAAACATTGTTTTCTGTAAAATATTCTCCCAAATCCTTACCATTGGAGGCCTTTCAGATGGTGAACAAAAAAAACAAAAACCAATTCCAATATACAACAGGTCCTGCAAATCACTATGTACCAACACAGGTCAATCACCTCAGTGAGGTGGGAGGAGTGGGGACTGAGTTAATGTTAGAAATATTTAACATCCGGAATTGCACACGCACCACAATTGTCATTGATCCTGCACTGGCCATTACCGGCATGTATCAGCCGACTGTCAGCCCTCAGCAAAAGAGGATCGCCGCATGATTTCCATTTATACCAAAAGTACACACACATATCTGCGCGTACACAGCTCAACAATGTCCGTGATAAGAAATGGACGGCCACAGTTGCCTCTAAAGAAGGGAATGGGTAGGGGTGCCGTCTGACATATAGTTTCCTGCAGGTCAGTATTCAGACAAAAGGGAGCTTGTTCATAAGTATTCTAGAACAGGGACGAACTCACCCTACCCTGGGCAAAGCAGGGATCTGTCACTCTAGGACTGAAGGACGAGTTCTGGACTGGAAGTAGATCTGCTTTCCTTGCCACCATGTCGTGCGTGGCACATTATCCCCTCCTTCTGCTCTGGCCTAAAGTGAAAGAGCTCCGGGGAAGAGAGTGGACTCCATCTGCAATGGAAGCAGAGGAGGAGGAGACCCACTGCGCTTGTGTGGCTTGTCTTTCTCTGACTCTGACCGCACTCCAGGGCCGTGAGGTTCGTTTTGGTGGACCATTAGCATTCAGAAAGAAATCTATGGTTAAGATGGATTGTGGGTCAGGGCATTGAATGCTGCAGTCCAATAAATCCGTTATCAGTGAGCATGACTGCTAAGGAGTCAGTATATGATAAGGTAGTTGTCGGGGTGCAGGCTAGTGATTTGCCAGAGAGGAGTAAACTGGGGATGTTTTTGGTGGGCCTTGCTTAGATAGGAATGGATTGTTTTTCCTTTCCTGACCTTACAATATCCAGTGGGAAGTTTCAGAGTGTAGAGAAAACCAAACTCAAAGGTAATAGCTCAATTGTGTTGCCCAGTGGTATCGTGGTTCCTCTGAGACCCATTTAAAAGTAGGGTGTAACATGTAAAATGAAGATTGTAATGGAAGTATCTGGGTGCCATCTCAGCCAGGAGGTCGCAGCGAGGTCCGTTTTCGGTGCATGATTTACGCTGCCGACTGCTTCTGCTTGGGGCCAGCCATGGAGGGCGTGTGCTGGCCCTCTTCCTGCGGTGCTCTTCTTTTCTTTGTCAGAGAATCATATCATGCATTTGTATTATTTCGTATTAGAACTTCTTCTGTGAAGCAAAAAGTCCCCAAATGAAGGCTCTTCAGGCATCATGGGAACAGCCAACAACCCAAACTCCCTGCCATCAAGTTGATACCAACGCACAATGGCACTCTGGGACAGGAGAGGAAGCTGCCCCTGGAGTTTCTGAGCCCGTCACTCTTTACTGCAGTAGAAAGCACTGCCTTTCTCCCGAGGTGGTTTTGGCCACACAGAGCTACCATCAATCTAGCCGAAGGAGAAGGAGCACATTGGCAGTAGATCTTTGCCAGGACTTTCGGCAGCCATGGCTGGTCACCTGATGGTAAGGACACCAGGTGCAGAGAAGCTAAATATCCCTTGCAATTATATTTGTTTGCAAAGGACTGCAAAAGGAAAACCAGTTCTGGCAAAGGACCCATTGTATCCTTATCCCAATTTCAAGTTTAACATCTTCCATCAAGGGAACAAGAGCTACAAGTTGAGTTGGATATAATGAAAACTAGCTTTCCAGTTCATGGGTCAATTCCAGAATCCCTTCATAGAGAATATTTACCAACAAACAGGGAGAAACAATCAGAAGCTGTAAGAATGATTGGATCCCAGTGGAAATGTTTTATAAATATTAGACATTGAAAGAAAGCATGGAAAATGCTATTAGTTTTGGACTAGGATTTGAATTGCAATGATTTGAATTTAATATATCCCCATTAAATCTGGAGCGTAGGCCAAGCTTGTAAAGAAACTAGTCTATTCCTTGATAAGAAGGAGGAGAAAGAATGGTCATTTTCAAAAGGCAAAATAGATGAACTCCATTTTGCTGCAAGAGCTTCTTAGGAACCCTGATGGTTCTAAGCATCAGGATGCTCCATTTCAACATGATGCTAAACCTGCCCAAAGGCAGCTTAAGATTCTGACCTTCAATGATTGACTAACATCTATTGTTCTCATGTACTGGTAGGGTAGTGGTTCCATCCACATTGGGAGAAAGATTGTGCTTTCTACTTCAGTAAAGAGTTACAGCCTCAGAGCGCTGTGAAGAAGAGCAAGAACGACCCTGGATCGACCAAACCTGCACGCTGCCGCTGTGGCCACCATGCCCAGGAGAGAGGCCGAAGTAGATGCTAAGGGCGATAAAGCCAAGGTGAAGGATGAACTTCAAGCCTATGTGCTGAACCTGCTCCTCCCACACCATAGCCTAAGCCTAAAAGGGCCCCTGCCAAGAAGGGAGAGAAGGTGCCCAAAGGGAAACAGGGGAAGGCCGATGCTGGTGAGGACAGGAACAGCCCTGCAGAACATGGAGACGCCAACACAGACCAAGCACAGAAAGCTGAAGGCGCTGGAGAGGCAATTTTGATAGCTGTGTACTTCTGGTGACTGTACACTTTGAAATACTGTTTCTTATCAAGTGCTATCAAAATGCAGAATTTTGTTTTTTTAAAAAAGCTATGTTGTTAGCACACAGAACGCTTAGTTGTTGTCTTTTAGAGGGTGGGGCTAATGTCACTCATTGGCTGTGTCCAAAACTGGATGGAGTGAAAGACAACACCATGCCCTGCTAGTTTTGAGAGACTCCCTCTGGGTTCCCAGGAGAAGGGATTCCCTGACATTGACCCACATTAGCCACCTTGGCACAGACACCTGGTGCGAGGGGGAAAAGTACAGTTTTGCTTTTCCTTCCTCCACACCTTGTTCTCCCTCTCTGCCTTCAGCACAGACTTGACTGCCATGAAACAGACACCTGTTGGGACCTTACCTTAAAACACTGGTTGTTAGGAAGTATATCGGGCGAGGTGGACTTTCCAATGACGCCGTCCTCGTGGCATCCCTCAAAAGGGCAGCGCTCCCTTTGTTCAGACGGCGGATCTTCAGATTGGTAATTCTGCTGTGCCCATTTCGTTCTCTGAATGTCAGCGTTGGCTCGGGAAAAGTTGTTAAGATAACATGCTGAATGTGAAGTGTCCACCCTCACTCTAAACTCTCCCCATTCGGAGCATCCGCTGAAGACTTCAGTGGGTTTTACAGTGGCTTTCTGGTTTGGGTAGCCCATTGAAGAAGGGGGTTTGACAGCTGCTGTATGCCGTTAACGATCGTCTGCCCGTGTCGTGCCTGAATACCATGATTGTTTGTGAAAAGTATCTTTAATAAAGCTGGATACAATTTGGGGGGGGGAAGAGTTGCAGTCTTGGAAACTGCAGGGGATAGTTCTTTACACCCTGTTCTGTACTGTCACTATGAGTCAGTATCAACCAGATGGCAGTGAGTTTTGGTTTGGGCCTGTTCCTATGACGTGTGAAGAGCCTTCGTTCTGAGACTATTTTTACTTCACAGAAGAAACACTACTCTGAAATACTACAAAATCATGATATGATTCTCTAACAAAGAAAAGTGAAAACATATATATTCATGGAAAAACAAGTAGCTAATATCAAGCTTTGTTTTTCAAAACAGTTGAAAAGTCACCTAAGTAGCTAATATCAAGCTTTGTTTTTCAAAACAGTTGAAAAGTCACCTTACCTATCTAAAAAGGGCAGACTTCAAGTTCAAGGGTTGCTCAGTTGATCTCTTTAGTCATACTCTAAATCACATTGAATTGACAAAATAGAAACAGGTGCTAGAATTATAAATATATGCTGTGGTAGGGGTAAAATTAGAAAATGGAAACATTCAGATCCTATCTTTCAGAGATTACTACTTTCAAATCTTTATGCATCCTTTTAAAACTGTTTCTTAGCAAATGAGATTTCCCAACAGCGATCTGTTGTAAGTGGGAGCACGTTTGCTTTTGTTGTGGTTGTTAAGCATGCATCCACTCTTCAGAAAGAGCAGTCAATAGAATTCTGTGGCATAACTTCCTCTGGTGGTTTGAAAGTTCTCCATTGTGTGGCTGCAAGAGGGTGCTTTGGGTCGCTGGTACCAATGTGCAGATATACTTGACTTGAGCAACCAAGGACACTTATTATCCCACTTACAGCAGCTCAGAATTGCCATTGGGAGAGTTTTTTTGGCTTGCCCATCCTTAGCTTATTGGTTTTGCTTCAGGCCCATCCCCTCCTGGTCACACAGGTGGCTGCTGCAACTTCCAGCTTTTCCCCAAAGTCCTCAGAAGTTGTCCCCTCTCGGTTTTCCTAGACTGAGAAAGGCCATGCCCAACACAATTAGCTTCTGTGTGGTAACGGGGACCCCAGTGGTCAGGAAGAAGGTGAGGTGCAGGCGCGGGTGAACAGCATTAGGGGAAGCCCACGCTGGGGTATTAGGGAGCTGTGACACGTGACTCACTCTCTCCTCCCATGCTTAGACATTTTGATCTTTCGATTGCTATGGACGGTGGTGCCGCAGATCTCCTTGTAACTGAAGTGGAGGTACATACTTAAGTACATCCCTCGGAAAGTATATCCAGAAGTAGAATAGCTGGCGAAAATATCTGTAGAGATTTTACAGGATTGCTGGTCCCTCCGCTTTAAGGCTGTCCAATGCACACTTCCAGTTGGAAGCCTATGAGGCCCCCAATAACACTCCCTGGGCAATTGAAGTGTTTTGTGTTGCTTTAATTTTTGGATAGATGTGAAAATTGGTGTCTTTTAAAATTTTGTATTTCATTAAAATGTTGTTATCGCTTAATGTTATTGGTTGTTTGTATGCCTTCCTTGTGAGCTGCCTAATCCCAGTCTGCCTGGTTTTATTTGAGCAAATAGGACTTGATTTAAAATTGGAGCACAGTAAATAAGATGCCGGGATCATCATATCGGTGGCAGATGGTTGGAGTTATCATAAATATCAAGAAGTACAATAATTCATTTTATTAGTAAACATAAAATTGCGTGTAGGTTATTAAAAGTACTTATTTTTGTAAAAGAGAATTGAAATGTTTTATCACTTTTGTTATTCAGCATGTCCAAATACTAGATCTAGGCATGGTACATATCATGCTTTTAAAAAAATCAAGTTGTGTTTCTAATAAAGGAGGTATTGTTATCCTTAGCATGAGTATAATAGAGATATGATATCTTTTTACAATAACGAAACTAAATATTATGGAATTTTTGTGAACTAGGGGGAAAAATAATCTGACCACCTGGAAAAGATCATACTCAACAGGTGTCCTTGGTCCTGCTATCTTCCTGGCAGTGACCTTCAGGAACAGCTTCAGGGTTTGAGGAAAACAGAAAGATAAAAAATGGTAAAGGGAGAACCTAATGCAACCCAAGTGGAACCCACTGCCCTCAAGTCTATGCCAACCCATAGGGACCTGAAGGACAAAGGGGAACTGCCCCGCGGGGTTTCCGAGGCTACAGGTCTTTACAGGGGCAGAGAGCACGAGCTTCTCCCTCTGAGGACAGCCAGACGGCTCCAACCAAACTGCTGACCAAACACTTGCTGGACTCTCATCACGAGAATCTACTAGGTTCTTATCCCTACTTTACAGGTCCTGCTAATAAGTCAGAATGCAAATTAATTCCCAGGTTCTTTCCAGAACATCCCCTTCCAATTTCAGCCTCGGTTTCTTCCCCACAACACCTTCATCCTCTCACAATTGCCCTTAAGAATGAAATGGGATGATACAGATGAAGCGTGCAGGGCATAATTAAGGACACACACCTATATTTTAGGGGATACTTCTTAATCTTATGAGCAGAAATAGCACAGGTGAGTGCAGAAGTCCCTGACGTGCTCCATGAGCTCCGAGGAAAGAGCAAATCTTGCCCAAGGAGAGAATCTGGTTTTCTGCTATTTGAGCGGCGTCTTGAAAGGTGAATTGTGGCCAGGGCAGGCGAAAGTGGAAAATAGGAAAATACTTTCTGGGTGAATTGTAAGCATGAAAAATAGAAATTATTATGGCCACATATGCATGTTCAATGATTTTCAAAAATCATTTCTAGGTTTTAGATTCTTAAGTATTTCTTTAAAAAATCTAGAAAACTGCAGCATTCCCCCCCCCCCCCCCAGGAAGAACAAGCATACCTTTAATTCCTCCAGATTAAATGAGACTTGAGAACCAGAGACAGGTGACTGCCTGATTGCTTGCTTCATAGTACACTTAAAGTATTATTTTTATTGTGTTTTGGGGGAAAGTTTACACCGCAAATTAGGTTTCCATTTAGCAACTTCTACACAGATGGTTCGGCGACCTTAGCTAACATTTTCCACATGTCGGCATTCTCTTTCATGGTGTTCTGGTTGTTCTGCTTCTAGAACTCTAGTTTCCCTGTCCCTTTATCATCTCATTTTTGCATTAGAATCAGTGCTGACGGGAAGGGTATATTTGAGAGCAAGACCACAGAGAATGAGGGCTAGCCTGAAAATCACTGACGCGACTAGCAAAGAGAGTCCAGAAATGGAGTTTCCAACCAGCACCGCCGCCTTCCCCTTCCCTTCCTGATTTGCCTACGGATCATACCCTCTGAAAAGAATCGTGTTGATGCGCAAACACAGGCTCCCAGCTAAGTCTAGGCAGAGTGGAACCAGTAGCGCCATGCATTTACAAGCAAGTAGAAAGACCCATTTTATTATAGTAAAGCCTGTGAAAGTTGGACCCCGGGAGAGGAAAGCTCAAAGGTTTTCCTGGGACAGAAAGCAATAGAAAAGAGGCAAGACTGCCCCTGTCAAAGGCGGAAAATTTTCGAGACCCGGAAAAACAGGAAAGTCCGGTGGAGTTGCAGCTCTCACAGGACTCACTGAACTGTTTTAAAAACAGTGTGATTCTGCCACAGCACCCTGCTAACAAGCAGGCCTTCAGTGTGGAGGGGATAAAGAAATATCTTTCATGCTGTGGTCCAGCCAGATTTGTAAGGTAGAATTAGGTTCATGATAGTGGGGGGAGGAAGCATTAAAGGGCCAGAGGAGCATGGACGTGGGTACAGATCAGAGCTGGAAGCACAGGGAATCCAGGATAGATAAACTCCTCAGGACCAATATTGAGAGTAGCCATACCAGGAGGAGAAGGGGATGGTGGGGGAGAAAAGGGGAACCGATCACAATGACCGACCTATAACCCCCTCCCAGGGGGATGGACAACAGACAAGGGGATAAAAGGAGACATCGGACAGTACAAGACATAAAAAAATTATAAATTATCAAGGTTTCATGAGGGAGGGAGGAGGAAGGAGGGGGGAAATGAGGAGCTGATCCCAAGGGCTCAAGTAGAAAGAAAATGCTTTGAAAATGATGATGGCAGCATGTGTACAAATGTGCTTGACAATAGATGGATGTATGGATTGTGATAAGAGTTGTACGAGCCCCCAATCAAAGGATTATTTTTAAAGAAATCTCTTTCAAACCACAGAGAGAGATCATTGAACGTGACGCTGATATCGAATGCACCAACCTAGATGTCAGCAGAACTTACTTGCTGTTTTATGTAGTTTCTTTTTAAGAGTCTTGTGTGAAAGAAGGCATTTCTTAATCACTTCCATATTTTTCAAGTTAAACCCACACGCACACAAATGGGGAAGGGGGACATACCAGATTAGAATCAATCCAACACGATACCCAGAGAAGCAACCAGAGGAAAGGGGAAAGGTAAAGCTGTTACTTCAGCAAGAACGAAATCGGTCTCAGACTAGCAGAAGAAAAAGTCAGTGCAGAGAAGTCACCCTCCCCCCTTCGAGAAATTCTCACAGCTTATTTTGCCATAGAGGAAGATAAGTGTTACAATATCTTGCTAGCCAATCAGCAGCGCTGCGGGCCTCAAACCAGGAAACCCTTTAAAGTATAGTATCTTACCCTGTGCAAGTAAGACTTCTGGTTGCTCAGCTAGTTTTTGTTCCTTATGCTTCTAGGATGGAAAGGCAGATGTGAAGTCTCTCATGGCGAAGTTTAATTCGGGGGGCAACCCCACAGAGGAGGTCCCCGTCAACAGCCGGCCCTTCAAAGTCTCCGGGCAAAGCTCACCGTCAGGAATACAAGCAAAGAAGAACTTATTCAACAACCAAGGAAATGCCAGCCCTCCCACAGGACCTGGCAACGTGCCTAGATTTGGGGCCCCGAAGCCACCTTTGGGAGTGAAACCTTCCGAGGACAAGCTAGACATGGACCACAAGCCCTCGTTTCTAAAGCCCACTCCTGGAGCCAACCAAAGGTTTGGAGGGATTGCAAACTCTCCCAACAGAGACCCTGAGGTGAAAGTGGGATTTCCAAAGCCTGGCGGCCCCAAGCCCATCAACTTGCCCAAGGAAGAGTCCAAGCCTGTGCTTCCCCGGCTGCCTGGGAATAAGCCACCTCTTCAGAGCTTAAGTCAAGACAGCGACTCCAAGCCACCCGGCCTAAAGCCCAGGGCTGTTCCTCCAGTCCAGGAAAATGAACAGAAAGAAGGTTTCCCAAAACTGGCCGGGGTCAAGGGCAAGTTTATGTCAGCCTCTCAAGAACCTGACCCCAAACCCCTTTTCCCCAAACCCCCCTTTGGCCAGAAATCGACCCTGAGTTCCAGTGCCTCCCATGAAGATGAGAGCCCCACTAAGAATCTGTCTCCGCAGAGAGGACCGCCAACTCCCCTAGGAGCCAAACCGAAGCCTGGCCCTTTAAAACCCGCAAGAGAAGACCCAGAAAGCAAGGACCACAGCGGTGTCCATTCAGCAAGTTCACCTTTCCCCGGAGTAGTTCTGAAACCAGCAGCACACAGAGGACCTCCTGGGCCTCTCAAAAATGCCGAAGAAAAGAAAGAAGAGAGGAGAATAGATTCTGCTAAGAACATCTTCCTGAGCAAAATGACTCAGGAGGAGTCAGCCCCTGGGGCCACTCCGGCCAAGGTCCCTAAGGTACCTTCTAAGCTGACGGTGGGAGGGCCATGGGCCCAAAGCCAAGAAAAGGACAAGGGGGACAAGACCCCAGGCGTCCCCAAGCAGAAGCCATTGCCTTCCTTGTTGACCTTGGGCCCCCCTCCACCCAAACCCAGCAGACCACCACATGTTGACCTGACCAAATACCGAAAGGCCACCACTGCAAACAGTGAGTCTTTGCTCTGTTTCCACTTTAATCTGTTTCTTTTCACAGCAGCAACTGTTTCAACTTCAGGAAAAAAGTGACCAGGCATCCGTCCATAGCTGGTATTTGTGAGTATGTGATGAATTTCCTTCGGTATTTTTTTTATCCCCCTTTGGTAGGGCAGGTATGAGAAGGTAGCTGGCCTTAGTTCTGCGTAAGACTTCTGCGAGCCAATGATTGGGTAGCCTGGTTTGGGGATGAGATACTTCCATTTGATTGATAAATGGCTTTGCGTAATGACCAAGTTTTCATTTACTTCCTTTCTTGAGTTTCATTTCTGTTAAATGCCATGAAAATGTCGATACCATGTGGTAAGCAAAGCTCGAAATAAATTACCAGAGGCAACTTTGCTCCGGCTTACCATCTCATTCAAAGGATACTTCCCAGTGACCCGAGGCATCCTTGCTTGTCACGAGCGAGCAGTTCTACTGGCCTTTCGGGCCCAGAGAGGAAGGATGCTGCCCAGCATTTCACAGTGCACAGGAATGAGTCTGCAGAACTGTCCGGCCCCACCCGTCAGGAGCACTGACGTTAAGAGATCCTTCTCCGAGTGATGTTTAGTGTGTGCTTAATTCCCCATGTGTGTCGTCGGGCCCCCTGTTCAAGTAAGAGATGAGGAATCTGTGGCCGCCCTTCCTGTGGCCCACTTCGGCTATTTTCCCTTTCGCAGCCCTTTGGGGACAAATTTTATCTCTGACTCCTAAAGCAGCAAATAAGACAGGATAATAAGTCAACATGTTTTCATTTGATTACAGAGGCATTGGTTCATGTAACATGATCAACCGTGAATGAGTTGGGGAAGCTTTCTAGTCCTGGAGAATGATAAGGAAAACAAGTTCAGCCATGTCCTGCTTATATTTGGGGTAGATCGTATGCAAATGTCATGTATTGGTGAGGGAGGGGCAGGGAAGGATGCTTCTGGGTCACCTTACCACACGAGGGAGGCACTTCTCCTGACAAAAAGATGGTCTGATTAAAAGCACATGATACCAGACCAGGCGGCATTTCATTCACGGGGTTCTCCTGAGTCAGAAGCAACCCCACAGCAACTAGCAGCAAAACAAGTCCAAGCCTAACACTTGTAAAGTCTTCGGTTTGTGTGTGTTGTATAAACATTTTTGTTGTCTTGCCTTCCTGGGATCAGGATTATTTCTCGATGGTGTCAAATCCTCCATTAGTTCTCTCAAGTAGAACCAAGTCTGAAATGGCCCCGTGATGATCTATCTACCCGAAAGATCCAGCCTTGCTACACGCAGGTTTTCCTGCTCCTCCGTGACCTTCTTATTCCAATCCTGGCTCCTAACTCAGAACCCTTATGCTTGTGAGACCTTGAGATGTCTATTTCTTCCGAGCCTCCGAGAGAAAGCCAGGAGCCCTGGGAGCACGGTGGGTCACCTGTTGGGCTGCTAACCCATAGGGCAGCAGTTTGAGAACCACCAGCTGCTCGGAGGGAGAAAGACTCAGCTTCCTACTCCTATCAAGGGTTCATCTCGGAAACCCATGGGGCTAGTTCCACAGGGTCCTATGAGGGTCCCTGTGAGTTGGAATTGACTTGATGGCAGTGAGTTTTATGAGGTTCCTTTTATGAACCATTCTCTTATTAAGCAGAATTTTAATAAGAGAGTTTTCTTTCATATCCTCCATGGTTACTTCCACCCCATGGATCTCGTGGCTGTTGTCTGCAATCATGCTTTTAAATGAATGTTAATTAAGTCATGTTTCTTCTTTGTGCAGTGGCCACCAAGGTAGGCCTGGCAAAAGCTCCGTTGATTTTCAAGGCAGTAAAGCAACTAAGAACCGAGGCAGAATTGACAAGTGGGTCAATTTTATCTTTGCCGTCTCTGTTCGTCTCCCAAAATTGCCACAACAAAAGACCACAAACCAAGTGGTCATAAGCAATAGATCTGCCCTCCTGTTTCTGGACCGGAGGCCTCTCAACTCGTGAGCATTCTTTTTCAGAAGGCGCTGGGGGAAGATCTTATCTCCCAGTTTCTGATAACCCCAGGTGTTCCTTCGCTTGTAACCCACTCTCTCTGCGGTCACATGGTCGTCTTTTCTCTGTGTCTGTCTTTGCGCCTCTTCTCTTCCTTATTGAAAGACAGCACTCAGCTTAAGACACACACCTCCAGCTTCAGTCAGGCCTCAAATGGACTGACAATGTCTTCAAGGGCAAGTTTCCAAGTGAGGTCATTTTCAAGGGATCTAGGGGGGACCACTTCAGCATATCTTGGCAACGTACCCTAATCCTTCTCCTTCCCTTCTGCAAGACTTGTCTCCTCCTGATCACCAGTACTCCCTCCGGTGCTCCCCTGTGCAGCTTGGGTTCCACATCCTCTCATCACTGTGTCCAACAAAACCCCAACAAACCCCGATTCTTAATGACATTTGGGTGCTAAGCTCCACAATAAGCCCTTTGCGCTACATCCTCCAAACATCAAAACTGCATCCCTTTCCATTTAAATTAATCTCAGCTTGGTGTCAGAACAGACAAATCGGATCCAGGCCTCTGAGTTCTGAATAACACCCGTTTAAAGCAGTCGCATTTTTCAGAAACATGTGGGGGGTTTTATTTTCATTTTTAAAATAGAAATTACCTTCTTCTTCTTAAATTAAGTAGCACAAAATGGTAAACAATGAAAGGCTTTTCATCATTTCTGTCATTTACTTGGTCTCCAAACCCCGTGCTTCTTCTGCCCCGTGGAAACCACTCTATCATTTCTTATCTGCCCATCAAGACTTATTTGTGCTTACACAAGAAAATACAGTGTCAATCCAAATGCCCCTGCACACCGACGCACACTATTTACACAGGATCTAGCATATAGCATATTGTCTTCAATGTCTGATCCTGAATTTAAAAAAAATCCTGGTTAATCTTTCTGTAGTTTAGTAGAAAACTGATTCTTTTCCAGAGCATAATAATATTCTGATAAGTGAATGGCTAGTCTGATTGAAAATTTTGCACAATTTTTAACCTTTTACTATCAGAAATAACGCTGTTAGAGAATAGCAATGTATACACAGGCAGTCACCAACGGAGGACAGAGTTCTGTCCTGGTGGCTCCATCATAAGTCGGTTCTGGTAGAAGTTGGATTCCTCTGTGCGGCTCAGCATAATGCGCCAGTAGGAGACTACATGGAAGTCAAAAAAGAAAAAAAGAAGAAGAAAAAGCATTTGTTTTCTGAGCACAATTGAGTTTATTGACCCCTAATGTCTTTACTGTCATTTATCCCAAACCATTAACATTCCTCTTAGGAAGGTTAAATATATTCCAAAATTCATGTTATGTGATAGCTGGATAGTAGGCCACATAGTTGACAAAGAAGCAAATGTCATCAGCAAAGCAAAAAAATTCTGAGATTCTACTATTTATTATAAGAGAAACTTATGAAATATGCCCATGTATACACGTAGGAGTGTATCGTATGTGCTCAATGGCGCCTAACAGTAGCAAGAAGCGTGGTTATTGCCCTCAGTTTGCAAGGGAGGCTTGAGGCCCAGAGATGTGATGTCCCCCAGGTTATGCACTTGAGATTCAAGTCTCTGTCTCCAGATTCCGAGTTCAGGCCTTTGGTCACTCATCACACTGCCTCGCTGTCACATGGATGTTTGCAAACGTTTATTTTCAACATTGTTGTTAGGTGCTGCTAGTCGGTCCTGACTCACAGCCACGCTGCGAATAACAGAACCAAACATTGCCCAGTCCTGTGCCATGCTCACGATCATTGTACATGAACCATGCACATTGAATGTAAACATGCGTGCATCAGAACAGATGTGTACAAACATATTTTAGTAGAAGTCATCGCATTTCATCCTCACAGTAGCCCGCGAAGCAGGCAGGATCGTGGGAAGGAGGAGAGCGTCTCGGCCAGCAGAGCAGTCTCTCCTAGACCAGGGCCTAACATGGAAGGGTTCGTTTCTTGCCGTCGACTGTGGTCTTCACAATCGGTAGGCCTGGGTTTTCCATGCCACTCCTTTATCAGCAGTGTAAACTTTGATAAATTGCTTCCTCTATCATCATCTAAATGTTCTCTGTCAAAGAAGTCAAGAGAATGCTATTTATTTCACATGTGGCTGTAAGATAGTAGGATAAGGGGGATACTACTTAAAGTGCTTAGCACACTGGCTGAGGTCCTGTTGTTTGGTACCGTCCAATGGGTTCCAACTCAAAGCCACCTCATCTACAACAGGACGACACACTGCCCAGTCTTGAGCCGTCCGCACAATTGCGATAGTGGAGCCCATTGTTACAGCCCCGGTGTCTGACTCTCGATGACTAACGCGGTGTCCTTCACAGGGACTGGTTCCTCCTGATAACATGACCAAAGCCCATGAGACGACGTCTCACCAATGTTTCCAAGGAGCATATTCTCGCTGTACTTTTTCCAAACAGATGTCTTGGTTCATCTGACAGTTGATGGTGCTTTTGAGACCTTTCACCCACACTGTAACAGAGGCATCAATTCTTCGACAGTCTTCCTTGTTCATTGTCCGGCTTTCACGTGCACACGAGGAGATTGAAAATACTATGATTTGGTCAGGTGCACCTTAGTCCTAAAAGTGCCATCTTTACTCTGTAACATTTGAAAGAGATCTTTTGCAGCACATTGGCCCAATGCAGCACATAATTGTATTGCTATCGGGGTGGTAAAATAAGTGCTTTCCATAATTTCATTACTTCTAATGGTACGAAAACTTTACTCTTAACCTTATAAATGTTCATCATTTTATATATACTATGAAAGTTTATCTAGGAGCCAGGAAACTACATTCAGCGTACATATAAGAAACAAATTAACATATGTAAAAATGATGACAAAAAGTTCAAACAACTGAATAGACCCAGGTTTATCAGCAGTAATACCTGAAAATTTTACCCTTATATCCCCTCCCCCCGCTTGTCAACCCAAAGTGGGTGGAGAACACTAAGTGATGTCCAGGTGATACTAGATACTGGCCACCAACAGATTTGGTCACCTCAAATGGACTGAGACAGAGAGGAAAGCTGTTGGGTTTAGCCAGAGATGCAGAGAGCCCACACAGTCGGAATTGATGGCTTCCATCTCAAGAAGCTGGTGTCAGCAAGGTCAATGGTTTCAAGGTCATTTTTTCAGGGTTTATTCCCATCCCTCCTCCCCATTACCCTGTCATCTCGGGGAAAATAAAGAAATGCGCTCAATTTGCTGTGGATCTTGATCGGTCACTTTCAACAAAGACACTGCAGGGACTGCTACAGACCCTAACGTGCCCAAAGCTTGCAGTTTTGTGTCAATCCTTAAAATTTTATCCTTCAAACGCTTCAGGCTGGGTGTTCATTTTCATATAACAAAGCATCAGGATAAATTATTTATTGTATGGTGTGATTAGAAAACTTACCCATTTGTTTATAGGAATACATATGATAAAGAGAAGAGATCATGTGCTTTAAAAATAAAAACTGATTCTATCTTACATGTGTCTCCACTGAGATTATATAGTTACTGGTTGTAGCAAAGTGGAATGTCTTACTGGTGAGATTTACTCACAGAAGACTTGGTTTGTAATAGGCATAACTATAGCATGGCTCAAATTGATGAGTGCTTTCACCAATCGCCCAGTTTTTCTAAATTGTAATATTATTTTCTTAGACCTCTACTTCACTCCTTTCTTTCCAAGTTCACATCCAACTCTTTAAACCTCCTCCTCAGAGATACCTGCCGTATTTTATTGTCTTCATCCAATAGAGTATGCATTTCAAGTAAGTTTTGTTCATTCAGAAATGCACAACCTACATGAAAGAGCTTCAAAAATGTTTGAAGAAAAGATTTCATTCCCGTGTATACTCGAGGATAAGCCAAGATTTTTCAGCACATTTTTTATGCTGAAAAAGCCCCCAGTTTTTTGTGGTAAAATAAGGTGCCTTGGCTTATTCTTGAGTAGATAGCATATATATACGCTATACTTTTCAAGAACTTTTAAAGGTGCACGTTCCCCCGATATCTCAGGAGGATTACATGCAAAAAAGAAGCTCAGAGAGGGTGGGCAAAACCTCCATTTCGCTAAGCAGGGCCAGGGCTGATCCTCATGCCTCTCTTACTCCATTGTATCTCTCATAGAATATAGGCTGTCACAAGATGATAAATCATGTGGAAGTGAAAGCCACAATATCTCTATTCCTCTCCCTCTCTCTGTCCTTTGATTTAAAATGATTTTGTTTGTTTTCGTGACAAATACCACTAGATGATCCATGAAGACTGAGACCAGCTTCCTTCCCATATCATTTGGAGCAAGAAATGATGCAAATTCTTACTAGATTTTTAGGCTTGCCCTCCCATAAAAATCCAGTTAGAATTTAGACCAAAAACTCTGCATGTGTTAGTGCTTAGCAGTGACCTTAATAAATTAGATAACCCCTGTCCAATTAACTTGTACCTCCTTGAATATAGCTTAGATGTGGAATGACTGATACACACAGCCTCTCCACTGCAGCTCTATCTACTCCCAGTTCACTTCCTTGTAAACCATAAGCTTGAAAATAACTTGTTATTCAGCTTAACAGGGAGCGAGTCACCTTGTTTGTTAATTTGTTTCTTTGTTTTCTAGAGTCATTAAAAATGACAAAAGCCCAAACTTTCCGAAGCCCAAAATATGAGCGTGCTTGTTGACACACATTTCATAGGGTTCCTTTTGGTTCCTGGACTAGTCATTGGGGTTCGATGCCAGAAGGCTTTTTCCAAAGGCCCCACAGCGCAGAGGCAGTTTCAGACCTGGAGGGACATTCCTCTGGCGTCCTGACTGGAAGTGGAAGGTCACTGAATGCATTGTGGTTCCGCTGCAGGTGGTCACACAGCCCCCAGCTCAGTGTTCTTCCTCTTTGATTCTCTGAGGTCCACACTTATGTTCAGCCCCAGCCCAAGCTGAATCCATTTCTCTTGCCTCTTTGACCCTTGAAAAGACAGTTTTCCATAAAACTCCTAGCTCTTCCTTCTATTCTAGGTTGGAGAAAACCGCTAGCTCCACCCAGGAGGCAGTTTGGTTTACGGTGAGGGTGTCCAGTTAGCTCAAATGTGTGACGCCTCCATGTACAACAGAAAGAAAGGCTGCATTCCGGCTCTGCACCATCAACAAACAAATATCTTAAAATGTCTAAATAACTAAAATTACATCAACTTAGTAAAATGTATGCAATATCAAAGATTTGGTTGCCTGTAATATAAGTAAAGATTTTGGGTCACAGTAGCTGAGTTATCTTCAAAGTATGAAATGTACCATGATAGTATGTACTAAATATCTCCTCTGCCATCAAGTACAATCTGGCTCCTACTGACTCTATATGAGATTTCCAAGACTAAATCCTTATGAGAACAGATTGCCAAATCTGCTAATGGTAGGTTTGAACCACTGACCTTGTAATTAGCAGTTGAATGCTAATCCTGCAGCAACTTTAAGATTCCATTTGATTGTATACGGTATGTAGGAAGATGATAGTAAAATGATATAAACACACTGTATTTGATTCAAATTGTTCATTTCCTAAATTATTCATGTAACCCACACAGATAAAAATAAAATTGTACAAGGAAGAGAAGTTACAGAAACAGCAATGTTTAATAATCAAAACTAAATACTTCATGATCTTTACAATGTCTTTTAGCTCAAAGAAAGTTCACTCTAAAACATAAATCTTTTTCTTGTTCAATTTATTGGTCTTTCTGCTTACGTAAGATCATTACATTTTCTTTAGCTAGGCAGATTGGGGCAAGTGTGTATGTCAATGATCAGTCTGCTCAATGAGCAGGTATAGTTAGTTGCCTTGCATAATACAACCTGCTAAAATCATTTCCAAGTCCACTCAAATAAAACCCTTTTTTGGGGAAAAATAATTGTATTTCCAGAATCTGTACTTGGCTCTAAGGGTTCATCTTTGCCTTGATGAAAACAATTTTTAATGTAACTGTTTCATATGCTAAAAGCATCTCTTTGTACATGTTGTTTTGCTGGTTGGTTGGTTTTCCAAACAAGAAGAGATTGCCTTTAGTAATACAGGAATTTCTCCGGTAATTGAAATAAAAGTATGCCTCGAGAGCAGAACACAAGCTACCTGTTTTTACAAAAGTATCTGGAAATGTCCTGTCCTTGGAAAACAAGCACAAACATGAGAGTCCGATGATGACGCTGAGACTCTGGACACCATGCTCGAACTTCAGATTATTTGCTTCTGGGTTTGTCGACAGCGGATGGAACTGGAAGGAGAAGTGAATTGCTCCCAAAGTTGGGTACATTCAGCTGTGATCTTCACTCCTCGTAAATAACGCTGCAAGAGACCCATCCCTCTTCCGCTTCAAATGCCACCAAAGAGGGAAGGAAAGATTAGATTTCGTTTCTTAGTGCTATCAAAGTTAGAACAAGCAGCGCACACCCAATAGGAAAATAACTGAAAGTGAGACATCTGCTTCAAGAAAAAAAAAATATGAACAGAAAAACCATAGGAGGCTTTTTTTTAACCTCCCTCAAAGTGAGCACTGTGCCATGTGGTATCAGCTATCTGTATTTATTACAAGAGACCACCCCGTCTGCAGCTGCGCTGCCGCGGCCACACATAACGGCTTCTCCATTTAGTGACATTCTCCGGGCGTGTTGTGTTGGGGGTGGCCTGGGTCTGTTAGGGAAAAGGAGTACGGGGAAAGATCCTTGCCCCGGATACCGTTCTCTTTCTTGGTGGTCTTTAAACAATTGTTTGGGCATGTCATTCACGTGTCCATTCAATGTTTCAATATGTCAAAGACAGCTGTGCAGGTGGTCTCATACTTCTCAGAATTGAAAGGTAGCTGGCTGAATTTTATTTGTTAAGCAACCTGTGGGATCACAAAGGGATCACAACCCACAGGTCGAAAACTGCTGGTCTAGGAGATGAGAAAGAAAACTCTCTCTCTCTCTCTCTCTCTCTCTCTCTCTCTCTCTCTCTCACGTGCACGTGCCAGATATAACAGTGCCTTCCTCCTCAGCTATTTTTCAAAGAAGTGTTAAGTGCAAGAAGAAGGAAGCGAGTCTAGAAGTTCATTTACTCAGTCATGTTTCTCTAAATTAAAGAGAGTTGTCCAGACCGAAGGTAATAAGCAAGCTAATGAGCAGATCACCTCGTTTGCTCTGTGCAGGAAGGGGCTAGGTTTCTTCCCAGCTTGGGGTCTTGGTCCTCATGGGGAGGCATGAGAGTTTTCTGGCTGAGTGGAGTTAAACCAGGTCGCCCCTTCCATATCTTTTGCAAGATCTCTGTCTACCCGTTGGAAGCCGTGGCTTTCTCCGAGAGCCCTGAGTGCTTACCTAGTGTTCGCATTGTGGGGGTGGTTAGGTGCCATCAAGTCGATCCAAACTTACAAGGCGCCGATGGACAACAGAACACAACACTGCCCGGTCCCGAGCCAGCCTCGCCGAGGTCCTTATGTTTGCACCCATGGTGGCAGCCACACGGTCAAGCCATCGCGTCAAGGTCTTCCTCTTTCCGTTGCCTCTCTGCTTTACCAAGCGTCACGTCCTTTTCCAAGGACAGGTCTCTACTGTACCGCGTCCAGAGTGCTTGAGATGAAGTCTCACCATCTGTGCTTCTAAGGAGCATTTGGCTGTACTTCTAAGACAGATTTGTTTCTTCCTCTTAAGTCGGTAGAAATGAAAAGTGAGGCAGCCCGAACCACTACGCCGATCAAATGGCATTACACCCTCCTGTTCTTTTTCATTTCATTCACATCTCCTGGGGTTCTTTGTAGAAAGTCTCACTCTTTCTTTCCTTTCACCACCATAGCCCCAAACAAACAAACTCACTGCCATCAGAACGCTGACTCACAGCACCCCCCAGGTGCATTTCCAAGACTAACTGTTCACCAGAGTAGAAAGCCCCAGTCTTTCTCCCAAGGAGCTGCTGGTGGTTTCGAACTGCTGACCATGCAGATCACAGCCCAACTCATAACAACTATACCACCAGGGCTCCTGTACCTCCACCATCAATTTATTTGATCCTTCCTCTTCTCTTCTCTCTCTCTCCCCCCTTCTCTCGCTCTCTTGATTTCTTCAATCATGTTTTGGGGCGGGCCAGTAAAATCTCTCAGTGAAACCCACAGAAAACACTGAGCTTTATGGAGTGGCACGACCAAAGTCATTGCTAGATGCCGAGCCACTGGGAAAAGGCAAGAATTCCTGGGTGGTGCAAACTGTGCTCAGTTGCTCTGTGAAAAGGTAGAGGTGCAAGTCCACCTAGAAGAAGCTCAGAAGAAAGGCCTGACAGTGTACTTCCAAAGTCATGAGTCAGAGAAAACCCTGGAACCCATGTCCACGCTGACACACATGGGGTCACTACGAGTGACTCAGGATAAGCTTGACAGCAGCTGTTTGTTTACCTTTTCTTACATAGATTTACTCTAAACTTCATTTTCTTATTCAAAGGTCTCCTCCTCGTCTCTTTGAGGATGGAAGGTGTCTGTGGGAATCAATGGCCAATAGGAAGGAAGTGGCTTTTTTGATGTTGATGTTGATAGCCATTCTGTTACTAGAAATGGACTGCGGCTGATCAGAATATACCCAGAAGCATTTGGTTGACCCACTAGCAGTAAAGAAACAAGCACAGATCCTTTAAAAAAAAAAAAAAAAGCAACCAGAATGCTGGAGGACCACAATCCTAGCCCATGTCATCACCCTTGTTCCTTCGAGGGCCACATTCACATTTGTGGAGAGCTCCATTCAGCATCAGAACTCGTGAGAAAGTCTAAGGGACAAGAGGTATCACTGAATCCTGGAGAGTGGCTTTCTTCTACCATACCTGGGATTTGAAACTTTCGGGTTCGATTCTGACTTACAACTCTACAAGTCAAACTATGGCTCACACGTACATCTCCATGAATGGATCTCCTAGGGGAAAGATGACCAGCCTGAATTGTTCTGGCCAGCGAAGAATCTGTCGTGCATTCAGAACGAGACAGAGAGCAACTAAAATGGCCTTGAGCCAGAGGTTCTTGAACTTGACGTTTCATGAGAACACCCCCAAGCTTTCCATTTCAAGATACCTCAGATAGAACCTAGAAATCGAAATATTTATTACACTCTCCCACCTGATACTAGCCATTCGTTCTTAGAACATAGTTGGGGAGCTGTAACCAGTGAGAACTTGGGCCAGGGTGGATGAAGCAGGCCAGAGATGCTTTCAAGACCATAGAACTTTCTTTCCAAACAAAAAGATGCTGTAACGCCCAGACAGGATACTAGAAGTCAGTGACTATATCAAAACATGCAAATGAGTGGGTAATCTTTTTAAGCAAATGGGCAATATCCTATGGTTGGTCTTAAAAATTTGCTTGGTTAGGAGAAGTGCAAAGGTAATACTATTCAAATGTTTAACAACGGGGATGACATAGCTCCCAGCATTCAGGGGCTCAATATTAGAGATTTGGACATCCACGGGCATGTCAGCCATTAACTTTGTTGTTGCTGGGTCATGAAAAGACTGGTTTTATAAAACCATGAACTATGTGGCGAGAGGAAGCTCATAAGTAAGTATGGCCTATGCAGGTACAGGAGAGGGGTTGAAGGCCTGGGAAAGAAGGAGCCATAAATGGAGGGCGGTAGAGGTCAGAGTCCGGAGCACAGGGGTCCCTCCTAATGTAAGTGATACAGGTAGCTGTGTAGTGACATAATTTCTTGTCAACTCGGTAGAGTGAAGGGGTGGAGTTGAACCTGTCAGTAAGGTCACAGCCTGAAGATGCCTCCTGGTGGGCGTGACCTTCTCATGAGGGCGCTGGGAATTTCCTCTCTGTTTTCCTGGAGGCAAGCCACTCTCTTCCTCTGCCTTGTCTTTTGAGGACAAGCCAAATGGAGCCACGAAGATGGCAGTCAGAGTCCTGGAGATGCGTCCACCACCATTAGATCCACAGGACTCTCCACCCACCACCCTGTGCTCTTCCTGTACCTGGCATCACTGCATGTGCTGTGTGGGTGTAAGGAAGAATTTATGGGCTAGTATAGGACTTATGGACTAATATCGGGTTTATGGACTTGATCTGGACTGGGCTGGGATGTTTTCTCAATATACAATTGCTCATTGATATAAAGCACTCTCTTATACACAGATGAATGTCTCTGGGTTCGTTTTTCTAGCCAACCATGACTAATGCAGTAGCAGAGGCGGAAGGCACAGGCGCTTCCCACTGGGTCTCTACTTGCCTGGTAGTAGACGCTGCCTCTGCGCTACACAGCATCGTGTGACAGTCTCCTCATCTGATGGCTGTTGTAACTGACAGCACCCCTCCAGAGGTTTCAGGGAAAAGGCATTCTCCTCCAGAGTTGGCCAGAGCAGAATTGTTTTCTCAGGAAAAAGGAAACAAACTGTAGGCAAGCCAGCTCTCAGCAAAACAAACCAGACAATGCGCGTTTCCAAAGGCTCCTGCTTCACCTATCCGCCTCTCATTTCCTCATTTAGATGTTCTCAATGCTGGTCCAGGCAGGAGGGTGGCTGTGGCCCAAGTATCTTCACTTACAACTGGAAACAACCTAATCTCTGCGTTGGACCTATTAGCACCCATTCCAAGGATACTTGCATTTTACTGGGGCCTGGCTGGCATTCCCCGCACCACGGGAGACCACATGCTGTGCAGGAAGCACAGGTGAACGGTCAAGTGGCAGCTATAGCAGCCCCTGGAGCAGCTCGCGGGCTTGAGCGAGAGCGACCAGCTGCCCATCGGCCTCTGGCAGCAATGCTCCCTACAGAAGAACCCCCAGAACCAAGGACGCGCACCCTGCCTCCCTCCTGTTCCTTCCTCCCTCTCTCTTCTCTGCCTCCTTCACTTTCAGTCCCTTCCCTTCTGCTCTGCGGTGGCTTGAAGGTCTGTTCAGCTCAGGATTTCCACATGGCACGTGGAATTCCTGCTCATAAGGTTTAAAGGCCACACTGAAAGCCACTGGCCCTCCTCAAGGGTCCCCTGGTGACTGGAGTGGAGTGTCCTTACCATTGACCTCAAAGCTACTTTCCAAAAATTATTGGCTCTAGTGTTTCTTTTTCAGACAAAAATTACTCGATGCCCCCGGGGCCCATACAACTTTTGTGACTTTAGCCCTTAATCCAGGATAAATGGTCAGGATCTGCCTTTGCTGCTCTCATGGGTCATTGCAGTGTCTTCAGGGGACAGAATCACCCATTTTGGGAAACACCAACCTCAAAGTTGACAGCAAGAACCCACCGTCTTCCTGACATATAGGCATTCTCTTCCTTTCCCACTTGCCCCCATTTCTGCTTCATTTAACCAAAAACAAAGCCAAGGCCATCACGTTGAATTGGACTCATAACACACCCTATATAAAGTTTCTTTGTAGGAGGAGACAGTCGATCTTTCTAGGAAAAGACATCCTCATATTTCTCCCTCAGAGCACCTGGCGGATTTGAATCACTGCCCTCTGAGCAGTAGCCCAATGCCTAACCCACAGGGCCACCAGCACTGGGCAGCCTTTCTCACTTAGGACTTCCTCTAATGCACCAGTCCCACCAAGCATTCAGCCATTCACACAGCTCACTGAACTCCGACTCTGGTCCGAAATCAGCTGCATAGCAGAAGCAGCAGGTCATGCAGCTGAATCTCAGCTCTAAGCATGAGTGGAAACCCAGAGCCTTCAGACATTGGAGAAAATCCACACTGAAAGAAGGGACTGTAAAATCAGCAAAGAATACAGCTTATAAGTAAGAGAGCAGCCATAGAGATTTAAGAAGATATGGCTGTGTGTGAGAATATCAAGTTGATGTGGCGGTAATGAAAATCTTTTATGTTGTGTTTAAACCAATAAGCAGGCATGTAATCTAGCAGCTGCAACAACTGTATACATCTTGACTCATATGGTTGAGACCGAAGGCAGGGAGAGATTGGTGCCATCTAGCATGCATCGCTGGGGGGCTCTTTTTTCCTTTAATAAATATGATTAAACTTCTGCCAAGCAATAGAGTTTCTATGATGTGCTTCATAACTGGTAGGGTATACCATTTTAGAAAGCACTTAGTATTTAGGAACTGTGCTAAGTCTCTTTTATACATTTCTATTTAATTGTGACAACAATTGTATGGTGTAGTTTACATCTGTTAGCTTCAATAACAAATGATAAAACAGGCTGAGAGAGGCTGACAATGTTCTGTGATTGAGCGAATGAAAAGACAAGCCACACTTTTAGAGAAAAACATTTGCAAAACACATACTGATAAAGAACTGATATGTACAAACAACTAAAAACAATCGCGATATATATTTTTAATTTTGCATTTCCATTTTGTTTTACAAAAAAACAATAACGAAAAATACAATAAAAATCAGCTAAAGATCTGAACAGACACCTCACCGAAGAAGAGGCTGACCCTATAGTGTCACTTTGTGTCTCTGAGACGTTATAGCTTCTATGAGAGTAGATCATCCCATCTTCCTCCCTGGGAGTGAGTTTGAATCGCTGGCGGGTTCCAATCACTGCCTTTGTGATTAGAAGCTCATTGCACAGCCCATGGAGCCACCGGGGTTACTTCTTTTGAGATACAGAAAAGACAAAGCAAGCAGGTGAGTGAAGCAGATGGCACCAAAGAGATGCCAAGCTGCATGAAGATGCCTTCGGAGCACGAGCTCGATGTGACAGCACCTTCCCCAGGCTGAATCTGGATGGTGAGCCCCTAAAAGTCAGGCTCGGGAGAAGACTTATTAAAATCCTGCCATATGCAGACGACACAGCATTGTTTGCTGACAGTGAGGAGAACTAGAAGCCCTTGTTTTGAAGATCAAGCATCGCAGCCTTCAGTGTGGATTACAACTGAAAACTCATACCTTCAACACCAGACGGTGATTGTTAGGTTTTTGGTGCCAACATGGCTTCCATAGGAACCTGTGAGCGGAGTTTAGCTTAGCTTGTGTGGAGGGCGACTGGGATAAATGGCTCTCTGAGGCTGCCTCTCTTTTCTCTTTCGCCTGGGAGGCAGGCCACACACACTCTCTCTGCTTCACCTTCCTGTTAGCAGGCCGCTGGGAGGCCTGCTGAAGACCTGCGGGAACCCCGGAGCTACTTGGACAAGTTATCAGGAGAGACCAATCTCGGGAGAAGGGCAGCATACTGGGTAACGTGCAGGGGGAGCGACAAAGAGAATTGACACAAGCTGATTGACACAGTGGCTGCAACGAGAGGGTCCAAGAGAAGGCCAATTATGAGGGTGGTGCAGGGCTGGGCAGTGTTGAGTTCTGCTGTGTGTAGGGTCGCTACAGATTGGAAATGACGTGACAGAGGCCAATAACAACAACAACCAAGGTGGAGAAAATACATTTCTGTTTGTTAAAGCCAACCCCTTGTGGTATGTCTTCACAGCAGCCCCAGATAAAAAAGGTGCTGATCAATGGCTAGAGGAGCTTTCATTGCTCAGCTGCTAGCCTGAAGGCCAGCGCTTCGAACCCATCGGTCATTCTGTGAAAGAAAGATGCGACAGCTTACTTCCATACAGATTTAGATCCTAGGGAACCAAGTGGGGCAGCTCCACTCTTCCCAAGAAGGTGGCTGGGAGTCAGAGGGGATCAATGGCGATATTGGGGGGGGGTTGTTTTTTTTTCTTTTTGAGTTTTTTTTGAGAAATATATCTGTGGGGATACATAAATATGGCATTTAATAGGTTACACGTGTCCTGATTGGTCAAGGGGCTTATACTTAGATTTGGTATTTAACTTGTGATTTCACCAGACATTTTCATATTCTACTAGCTGAAATTATGCTATTGATGTACTGTATACACTTGAGTATAAACCAACCCAAATATCAGCCGAGGCAACTAGTTCTACCACAAAAACTGCATTAAAAATATGCTGAAAACTCAGCTTGTACATGAGTATATATGGTATATTAAAATGCTCATGGTTACTGAATTTCTGTACAGTTAAATATTATCATTAAAATGGATAAGAATGTATAGCTAGAGCAAATACGTACGGCCTTTCTGTCTAAGCCACACTGCATAACGAAGACAAACAGGAACTCTCTGTCACTCCTGGTAAGAATACAAAATGGTATGGCCACCTAGGAAGAGAGTCTGGCAGGTCCTTCGCATTCTAAACAGACTCACCACGTGGTCCTGCAGTCCTTCGGCTAGGTGTTTATCCCAGAGAGATGAGCACTTGCAGCTACCTAACAGTACAGTGGAGACCTTTACGGGCACATTTACAGTAGTTTTATTTGTAGTTGCTCCTAATTGGAAGGAAGTAACCAGCATGCTCGTCACTAGATTAATGGATAAATAAAGTACGGCGCGTCCGTACAATGAAGTATTATCCAGTCCTAAGAAGAATTGAGGTTTTCAGCTAAGAGGAAGCTGAAGTAGATATTGCAAAATGGAAGATGACAGTCAGAAAAAGCCAACCTACTCTGCTGGGTGATTCTGACACCAAAGCTGCCACAGGACCGAGCAGGGCTGCTCTGGAGGGCTGCCAAGGCTGCACATTTTCAGAGGAGCAGACAGCCTCAACTTTCCCCCGTGGAGCGCCTGGTGGGTTTGAACACTTAACCTTTCAGTTAACAGTCCAACACTCAGCTCAGTGTACCACCGGAGCGCCTTCTGAAAGACGAGGCACTAGGTAGTCCAATGACATGACATTCTGCAAAAATGAAAAGTGCAGAGATATTCAAACGATCAGTGGCTGTCATAGGCTTGTGGAGGGACTGGAGAGTTGGTAAAGAGGCAGCGGACAGGGCACACTGATGGGAGTGTGATCTTATGGTAGACATCCAACCGTGTGCATTTGTCAGAAGCTATAGAAGTGCACCACACAGAGAGTGAACTCTAATGCAAAGGATGGTTTTTCATGAATAAAAACCATGTCTCACTATTGGTTCATCAATATCAACAAATATACAAATCCAAGATGGCGACCATAGTAGAATCAGTTTTCAGCGAGAACAGAAGATATGCCAGGACTCTGTGTGCCTTCTGGGCAATATTTTGTACACTTATAACTGCTCAAAAAATTCTAGCCTAAACAGCACAACCTAACAAATTCGACAATGTCTCTGGTGAACCACAGCAGGCAGCGGGCCTGGCCCTGGAATCCAAGTCTTTCTCGCAGCCCACTACCCGTGCTAAGTCTCCTCAGTGAGAAACAATTGTGTGAATGCCGGCGTCCTTCCACAGCAAGCATGCGTTCCGTGTTTAGCGTATATTTCACTTCCCCTCGGCCACTACATGTTCATAGTTTTCCTGTAAGCTCTCTTATCAACTTCATAGCAAGATTTTTTCTAAAGTCTCCAACTTATAAAAATAGTGACAAGCTTGAGAAAACAGGTCATCTCAATGCCACAGCCACGCCCTTCTTTTCTCACGAGCCTCTCAAGCCCAGGAGCCTGTCTGCAGCTTCCACACTTGCCAGTGCTTCTCTTCAATCTTGCGTATCTTTTGAAGGTTCAACTAAAAAGCATTACAAAAGAAAGGCAGCCATTATTTCAGAACAACTGCCTAGCTCTCTTTTGCCTTGGCCTCATTTTCTACACATCACGATAAATGGAGAAGAGATGAAAGTTGTCAAGGATTTCATTTTACTTGGATCAGCAGTCACGACTCAGGGAAGCAACAGTCAAGAAATTACGCTATGGCATGTTGCATTGGGTAAATATGCTGCACAAGACTTCTTTCAAGTGCTAGAGAACAAATATGTCCCTTTAAGGACTAGGGTGAGTCCAAGCTAAGTCATGGTGTTTCAATCACCTAATGCTTGATGGCAGTGAGTTTGCGTTTAATAGGCTTTTGAAAACTGGATAATACATGAAAAGATTGGAAACAAAAATTGATGTGATTGAATTGTAGTTTTGCTGAAGAACACTGAACATAGCATGGGTCGCCAAAAGAACAAACAAATTTGTCTTGAAAGAAGTACAACTGGAAAAAATTTTCTTAACAATGAAGTACAACCAGAATGCTCCTCAGAAGCAAGGCTGGCTAGACGTTACCTTAACTATGGAACTGTTATTATGAGAGACTAGTTCGGGACATATTGTCAGGAGAAACTAGTCAACTAGTCCTGTGCCATGCTCTTTAAACTAGAGGGTCAGTGCAAAAGAGGAGGATCCTCAAGGAGATGCAGTGGCTGCCACAAGGGACTCGAATATTACAGCAATTTTGAGCTGGCACAAGAGTGGGCAGTATTTTGTCATCTTGTGCAATAGGGTTGTTGTGAGTCCGAATCAACTCAAGGGCTCCTGATGACAGCAACTTTCCTTAAATGAACTCTAGTGGTGCAATGATTAGGCATGCAACTGCTAACTAAAAGGTTGTTGGTTCAAACCCACCAGCAGTTCCACAAAAGACCCGATGGTGTCTGCCAGTAAAGAGCACGGCCTTGGAAACTCCATGGAGCAGTCCTACCCTGTCTTAAGGGGGCACTCAAAAACACACAACAACAACAACAACAACAGTTTCCCTCAAGGACTCTACGGACCTAGCCTCTTTTGACACTTAGATATTTAAGACACCAGGAAATGTTGGTGGCTGAGATGATGTTGACACTGGACAGTAATGAGCTCCCTGTAAAGAAAGGTGATAGGACCAGCGTGGTTGCATTTGAACCTTCAACTAATTCAGAGCACAAGAATATCAGTGCCTCGAAGTGCTCTCATCCCCAAGGCTCCCCGACCAGGTGCGGGGTTGAGTGGTGCACATCCAATATATGAAGACTACCTCACCAAAGAACCAAACTCGTCAGATGAGACAGGAGTTTGGGGTCCGCTGTCTCCCTGGTCTTTATGAACATAGCAGCCATCCTTTTACTTTGTTTCAGTGTTACACAATTATTCTATTTTTCATAGGAATTTGACTTACCTTAGCGCTCGATTATCAGCCTTGGCCTTCAGTGCCACAGAAACAAAACAACAACAACAATAAAAAGGCCTGCTGCTGGTCACTGAGCTCTGACTCCCCCATGCATGGAGGAGAACTTCCCATAGGGCTTTCTTGACTGTAATGTTCATGGAAGCAGAGTGCCAAGACTTTCACCGACTCTGCCACTGGGTGCGTTTAAGCTGCCAACTCTCGGATCAATTCCAGGGTCAGTGCAAAAGGAGTGGGTGGGTGTTTCCCCAAATGGGTGATACTGCCCCCTAGGGCTCACCACAACAACCCAGAAAGGTTGGGAAAGCAGATGCCAACACTTTATTCCAGATTATGGGCTCAAGTAACAAAAGTTTTAATGGTCAGGGGGGCACCAAGTAATTTTTTTTATCTGAAAAGGAGGGCTGGGCCAGATACGTTTGGGAAAGTAGCTTTGAGGTCAATGGTAAGGACACTCCGCTCCAGTCACCAGGGGACACTTGAGGAGGGCCAGTGGCTTTCAGTGTGGCCTTTAAACCTTATGAGCAGTAATTCCACGTGCCATGTGGAAATCCTGAGCTGAACAGACCTTCAAGCCATCGCAGAGCAGAAGGGAAGGGACTGAAAGTGAAGGAGGCAGAGAAGAGAGAGGGGAGGAAGGAACAGGAGGGAGGCAGGGCGCGCGTCCTTGGTTCTGGGGGTTCTTCTGTAGGAAGCACTGCTGCCGGAGGCCGATGGGCAGCTGGTCGCTCTCACTCAAGCCCGCGAGCTGCTCCAGGGGCTGCTATAGCTGCCACTTGACCGTTCACCTGTGCTTCCTGCACAGCATTTGGTCTCCCGTGGTGCGGGGAATGCCAGCCAGGCCCCAGTAAAATGCAAGTACCCTTGGAATGGGTGCTAATAGGTCCAATGCAGAGATTAGGTTGTTTCTAGTTGTAAGTGAAGACACTTGGGCCACAGCCACCGTCCTGCCTGGACCAGCATTGAGAACATCTAAACGAGGAAATGAGAGGCGGATAGGTGAAGCAGGAGCCTTTGGAAACGCGCTTTGTCTGGTTTGTTTTGCTGAGAGCTGGCTTGCCTACAGTTTGTTTCCTTTTTCCTGAGAAAACAATTCTGCTCTGGCCAACTCTGGAGGAGAATGCCATTTCCCTGAAACCTCTGGAGGGGTGCTGGCAGTTACAACAGCCATCAGGCGAGGAGACAGTCACAAGATGCTGTGTAGCGCAGAGTCAGTGTCTACTACCAAGCAAGTAGAGACCCAGAGGGAAGCTTCTGTTACTTTCGCCTCTGCCTCCTTATGTCATTGATTTTAGCAAACATTTGGAGGTCACCATGAGCTCAGGACTATGGCCTCTGATGTGCTCAGTTTAAGGCTCCTGGACTGCACTTTTTTTTAAAAAAACATTTTATTAGGGGCTCATACAACTCTTATCACAATCCATACATATACATACATCAATTGTATAAAGCACATTTGTACATTCTTTGCCCTAATCATTTTTTTCTTTTTTCACATTTTATTAGGGGCTCATACAACTCTTATCACAATCCATACATATACATACATCAATTGTATAAAGCACATCCATACATTCTTTGCCCTAATCACTCTCAAAGCATTTGCTCTCCACTTAAGCCCTTTGCATCAGGTCCTCTTTTTTTTTCCCCTCCCTCCCCGCTCCCCCCTCCCTCATGAGCCCTTGGTAATTTATACATTGTTATTTTGTCATATCTTGTCCTATCCGGAGTCTCCCTTCGCACCCTTCTCTGCCATCCATCTCCCTGGAAGGAGGTCACATGTGCATCCTTCTAATCAGTTCTCCCTTTCCAGCCCACTCACCCTCCACTTTCCCAGCATCGCCCCTCACACCCCTGGTCCTGAAGGTATCGTTCACCCTGGATTCCCTGTGCCTCCAGCTCCCATATGCACCAGTGTACAACCTCTGCCCTATCCAGTCCTGCAAGGTAGAATTCGGATCATGGTAGTTGGGGGGAGGAAGCATCCAGGATCTGGGGGAAAGCTGTGTTCTTCATTGGCACCACATCGCACCCTCACTGACCCATCTCCTCTCCTAAACCCCTCTGAGGGGATCTCCAGTGGTCTACATTTGGGCCTCGGGTCTCCACACTGCACTTCCCCCTTCATTCACTATGGTGTGTGTATATATATATATATATATATATATATGCCTTAAAGACCCCAGACACTATCTCTTTCAATAGCCGGACACCATCAGCTTTCTTCGCCACATTTGCTTATGCACCCGTTTGTCTTCAGTGATCGTATCATGGAAGTGTGCAGCCAATGATATGATTTTTTGTTCTTTGATGCCTGATAACTGATCCCTTCGGGACCACGTGATCACACAGGCTGGTGTGTTCTTCCATGTGGGCTTTGTTGCTTCTGAGCTAGATGGCCGCTTGTTAATCTTCAAGCCTTTAAGACCCCAGACACTATCTCTTTTGATAGCCAGGCACCATCAGCTTTCTTCACCACATTCACTTGTTCACCCACTTTGGCTCCAGCAGTTGTGTCGGGAAAGTGAGCATCATACAGTGCCAATGTAATAAAAGAAAGTATTCATGCATTGAGGGAGTGCTTGAGTAGAGGCCCAAGGTCCTTCCACCACCTTGATATTACACCTATAAATATAAACTTATAGATCTATTTCCCCATCCTCATATATATATTTGCATGTACATGTCTTTGTCTAGACCTCCATAAATGCCCCTTGACTCCCAGCTCCTTCCTCCCTCTCCCTTGACTTTCCTCCTGCCCCACTACCATGCTCCGTCCCCACCTGGGCTACAGCTATACCTCTTCTCTAAGCAACTTTACCCTTGATCATACCCCACCAGGCCTGCCACTCCCCCCTCACTACCATTTTGGGTCCCATGTTGTTCCCTTGTCCCTGTGTTTGTTAACACCACTTCCTTACCCCCCTAACCCCCACACTCCAAGTCCCCCCGGAACTGTCCTTGAACAAACTACAAGCTTTTCTTTTGTGAAGTGTTTTATTTTGTTCTTTACCAGTGGTTTGTTTTTGTTGTTTTCTTGTCTGGTTGTATACTGTTGCTTTGTTTTCCTCTGTCTTGTTTTCGTGCATGTTAGTGTCTCCACAGGTCTGTCAGAATAGGACAGGCTGGATGAACTATCTGGAGGAAAAACAATGGGACCGACAATTCTGGACTGCACTTTTTAATAGTTAAAAACAAACAAACAGGTTCTTAAAGGCAGGCTTCTGCTCTCAGGTTATGTAATCTTCTAATGCAGTCTCCCAAACAAAAGGGTAAAGAGCTTGTCTAGGGTCCATGAACCATATACATCACCCCCTTTATTTGTACATCTTAAACCCACTTTGACAGAGGAGACCTTGCCTCAGCTGGGGGCAGTTTCTTAAGACTGGGGGATGGGGAGAGAGGGAGAAGACCATGCAGTCACTGCCACACAACCTTGGGCTAAAGTTACCCCAAATCAGCAGGGATTAGTGTGCCTCACTGGAAATTCAAGTCAAGGTGCAGGGTAGGGCAGGGGGTGCATGTACATCTAGGTGAAGGTGATTACACTTCTGTTGGTGGGTAAACTGAGCAACACAATCTCCCATTGGGAAAACCACTTTTCAGTACTTACAGAGACCCTAAGGGGAGAAGAGCCCCGGTACTACTGGTAGGACACTTTGGACCTAGGTTCCTTTCGGCCCTTGGTGACCCAGAGCTTTGCTATAGACTACTGGGCCATTACAATCTGTTCTTTTGAAGCACACAGGCCAACCACTAAGCAACTGGACTTTACCCCAAACTCACCGTAGCCCATTTAAGGAGTTGATATACAACCTTGGACACAAGCCTAAAATACCAGGTGACTGTTAGTCCAAGGTTATGAAATTGGTGGTTGTTAGACTCTGAAGATGCCCAATGGATGGTGACCCAGCGCTATTGTGTATTTGTTATTTCAATTCTCTCCTTGTTTGCTTATGACATGTATCAACCTAGTAGGCATAATTGTGTCTCTGAATAAGTAGTATTGAACATTATTGAAAGTCTTAACCCCCATTGTTTATGTAAACAGAGTAAAGTTCCTTAATAGTTTTATCTGTATACGTCAACAGCTCATGTATTTCAATCTGAAAAGCCTGACTATACTTGTATAATTTCCTTTTCTCAACAGTGTTTTAAATTCTATACCATTGACTAAATTAATGACACTATCAATAGAATTACCTTTCCCCCTGGAGATGATTAATAATGTTCTCCATCATAAAATGTTAATTATTTCTTTAACGTGACCCAGAAACATAGAGAAAACGTAGATATATGAATGGTTTTGGACTTGCACTTAATTCTAGCCCCAATCTAAGAGCAATTAGTTCTTATGACATGGCCCTCCCCAATACTCCCTTGTAAAGAGATCACTGAAGTTTTGGGTGCTACAGTTGAATGTGTTGAAGAAAGAAGATGGTGCTTGGCTATTAGAAAGAATAGTGTCTAGGGTCTTAAAGGTTTGTCTTCAAACGAACAGCCATATGTGTGAGGCGTCAACTGAGTCCATATGAAAGAAGCACACCTACTTTAAGATACAAGGATTGCAAATAATAATATCCAAATCTGAGGAAGGGGAAAGTATCTGAGCTTAAATTGTGAGTACCTGGTTTGCAGAAGGCTGTGGATGACAGGAGAAGCCCAACATCTATTTGCAATGTCTACACATGGAACAGCCTTCGCTGACTCCCCTTTGACCATGTGAATGTGCGTGTGAATGGCCTGCTTTCATACTTTCAGACTCTCAGTCATGGCAGTTGTAGCTGGGTGAAAACATAACACCTTATCATTTGATCTCCCTTTTGACCCATTTTAAAGTTGTTTCAGTTTTTAATATTTTCTGATTTCTGCTTTTGAGTTTTTCCTGTTGTGTTTGGTCATTATTGCTAGTTTGCTTGTGTTTTGTATGACTTTCTGTATATGCAATACAGGATAGATAAATCTATAGAGCTGGTTACTGGATTAAGAATTACCGAGGGGCATGGCAGAATAGTGGTCACGCATTGGGCTGTGATCTGCATGGTCCACGGTTTGAAACCACCAGCAGCTCCAAGGGAGGAAGAGCTTCCCACTCTCATGAAAAGTTGCAGTCTTGGAAGCTCAAAGGGTCAGTTCTATAAGGTTACTATAAGTCTGCATCACACGATAGCAGTGTGCATTGCATGGCCTGGCATGGGAGGGCATGGCATGGGAGGTTGGGGGGGAAGGAGGCACTAACTACAATGAGCATGAAAAAGGAGAAAATGTTCTGAAATTTGCTGTGGTGATGATTGCACACTATTCTTAATACGATGAAATGATTAAATTGTATGATATATGAATTTATGCCAATAGAACTAATTTTTTTAAAAGCCTGTATTTAGCTTAAACTTTATATCCACCAAAGATAGACTCCGGGCCTACATCAAGTGGTTCTTTTTATTGCTCGGTGGCACCTGCACAATGTCTGTGGAGTTTGATCAAAGTTTGGTGACAGCTACAGGCAGTGTTAGCAGATACTTAACCACACACAGACCAGGTGCATTCCTGTCATCTGCGAAGGCCATCTGCTCTCGGTTCACACTAGCCCTGGTTGAGAAGCGGTGACAATGCCAGTGTAGTTGTAGTGGAGAGAAAATCGTAACGACAGTAAAGGATGGGACGTGGAGTTCGGTAGGGGCCAAACCATGCAAGGTCTAATAGGCTATGTTAAGCATGTGGATTTTTCATCTAAATCTAATGGTGACCTAACCACATTTGATGTTTGGGAAGGATTGTGCTGTTGTGGGTGGAATTGAGTCCTTTGATGCTTTAGTGACCCTATGTGTACCAATGGATACACAGTCCTGCTCAGCCCTGTGCCGTGCTTACAGTAGCTGCTGTGTTCGAGCCCGTTGTTGCAGGCCCCTCCTCAATCTAGTGCATGAGTAAGGCTCTTCCTTGGGTTCACAGTTGGTCTACCAAGGATGAAGTGTTTTTCTAGGGGCGAATTCCTCCTGATAACATGAAAGGTCTGTCCACCAAGTCTTCCTGGGCCTCGGTCAGTCTCCCAATACAAATTTCCCTGGGAATCTCAGCCAACACCCGGCACGTGTGTGCTTATCACAGTGTTGCAGAAACACACCTGAAAATTACTGGTGAAGCACCATGGGAAAATGGTGAGTACATAAAAATGGAACAGGCCACGGAGACAAAACGCGAGTAGAAATCTGCCTTTGCATTTCTTCCAACAGCATTATAGGGTTTTCCTGCTTGTGCAGAGAGCAGAAGGAATAATTATACGGGGCTTGATGTACCACTGATAAGTGTCAGAGTTGTGGATAGCAACAGATATTTATTGGGAGCTAAATGTGTGTTGGGGCTTGTGCTAAACTCCGGCGATGGAGTAGTGGCAAGAAAGACATGCCTCATCTCTCCAGAAGTTTGCCTTCTACTAGAAACTATTGACAAGGAAAGAGACACATATTTCCGTGTGACAAGTGCTAAAATACAGAGTGTGGGAAGCATTGGGTGCTTGGAGACACAAATATTCCTGGGTGCTTAAGGAGGGAAAGCTTCCTTTGTAAATGATGTCTACTCTGTGGCCCAAAGTTAAAGCAGGCCCAGGCCAGGCAAATGGGAGGAGAGGAAGGAGGTGGAAGAAAAGAGCTAGAAGGGGAATGGGTAGATGCATGCAGATTGCAAAAGAAAAAGTGGGAACTCCGAGGGACCATGATGTGAACTTTTCTGTAACTTAGTGCACATGTAGGAAAAATGATGAGGGGCTCAAAAGATAAAGAAGAACTCATCTTTTTGCTCCTTCTCTTCTCTACCCATTATCCTTTGCTCCTGCACAATACCCACCCCAGTCTTGTGGTTCAGCTATACCCTGTGGCACGGTGGTCAAGTACACAGGCATTGGAACCAGTCTGTCTGAGTTCAAATCCTTGATCTGCCTCTCAGTAGCTACAGTACTTTTGGGCAGGTATGGTTCTTTGGAGACTTTTATCAGAAGAAACTAGTCCCTGGAAAAAGACATGACATCATGCTTAATAAAGTAGGTTCACAAAAAAGAGGTAGAGTTGAGAAGGATTGACACTGACTGCACTAATTGGGCTCAAGCATAACAGTCATTGTGAGGAGGGCGTAGGACCAGACAGTGTTTCTTTATGTTGTATGTAAGGTTGCTGTGTCAGTCTGGGTAGACGAGAGAAGCAAATCCATGGGCTCACATATGTGTATAAGAGAGGTTTATATACAAGAGCAATTGAACATTGAGAAAACATCCCAACCCAGTCCAGTCCAAGGCTATAAGTCGATATTAGCCCATATGTCCAATATCAATCTATAAAGTCCTCTTCAGACTCATGAAACACATGCAATGAAGCCAAATGCAGGACAATCACAAGCCAGTGGTAGAAAGTCTTTGGGTCCGGTGGCATCGTAAGTATCTCAACGCTGGCAGGGGTCTCTCTGGCTTCAGAAGTCTGGTTCCATCATTGTGGCTTGTCTTCTGCAATGTCTCCCAGGAAGTGGCAGAGAGAGAGCAGTCTGTCTTCCGCCTGGAAGGAGGACGTACCAGATTTCCCAGGAGAAGACCAAGCCCACACAGCCTAGACTCCACCCCTACACTCTTAATTCTTAAATTGACACCAGATTAGGTGACTAACACAGTTGCCATGGTTCTGAACTAGCCGGATTCCACCTCACAAAACAACAACAACTTGCATCTGCTTTCTCACTGCCATGAGATGAGAATTATAATACTATTCATTGTAAAGTGAGTCAGGGAATCAATGAATATTCCCATACACAAGTCTCTTAGACTGTTGCCTCGTTCAATAGCAGGACTTCTATAAAAGTTGTATGTAATTCTTATGGGATAGGAGAATTTTTGTCGTGCTGGGGTGTGAACAGTCAACATACCTAGGGGCTAACTAAAAGGTGAGATGTTTGAGTTTACCTAGAGAATCTGAAACAAAAGGTCTGGGACTCTAATTCCAAAATATCAGTCATTAGAAACCCTGCAGAGCACAGTTCTGATCTGACATACATGAGATTACAGTGAGTCGGGATCAACTCAAGGCAACTGGCTTTTTTTTCTCTTTACTTTATTTATTTATTTATAAACATTTTATTAGGGACTCATACAACTCTTATCACAATCCATACATACAACTGGCTTTTTGTTGTTGTTTAAGTTCATCGACTAGGTGGAAGCATAGAAGCATTTGGTCTACGATGAGAAATTACTTAAAACAACAAGAGACAGAAAGGCAGGGTTCAAGTGAAGGCTAGAGATTAAAAGACGTGCCAGGTTTCTATGAGCCCGGACAATATAGTTGTTGAGAGTTGGGCTGCTCACTGCAAGGTCAGCAGTTTGAAACCAACATCGACTCTGTTGGAGAAAGGTGAGGCTTTCTAATCCTTTAAAGATTGACAGTCTGTCTCTGAAATACAAAAGGGCAGTCCTACTCTGTCCTGTGGGGTCGCCATGAGTCGGCCTCCACTTGATGGCAGTGAGTGAGGGAAGATTATGAGTCTCCGATATTCACCAGAACCCTCTCTGAGTGTCACTCTGAGTCCGAATCCATTCAACGGCAGTGGGCTGTAAGGAGCGCTGGTGGCTAACTGTGCTGCCAACCACAAAGTGGGTGGTTCACGGCCACGAATCGCTCTGCCGGAAAAGAATGAGGCTCTCTGTTCCCATAACGATTTATACCCACAGGAACCCAAAGTGGCAATTCTGCTCTCCCCTAGAGGGTCACTATAATTCAAAAGTGACTCAATGGCAGTGGGTTTGTGTTAGTCTAGGGGAAGCCTCAAACAAATAAGCAAAGGAAAAACCCCACTCTCTTAAAATGCTCAGAACACTGTGAGGCATAGAGTCTTGTCAACACTGCCCGCCTTCCCTGAGTCCTGCAGGATGGTAATCAGTGCTACAGGGAAAAGCGGTTCCAAGAGGCTGGGGAACCCCAGTTTGAGCAATGTGAAATTCATTTTCACAAGGCTTTCAGTACATGGAGACTGTGAAAACACAAAGCTAAATATATTTTGCAGTAATTTCCACATCATATTTGACCACAAAACCCACCCACTCACCCCCTCCTTTTCTTTTTTCTTTTCTCTCTCTCTCTCTCTCTCTCTCTCTCTCTCTCTCTCTCTCTCGTCCTAAATAGGAGCCGCATTCCTGGGAAAGGCAGCAGGAGAGTAGCAGGTAGCCCTGCAGTCATAGAGAAATGCACTGGAACAGATAATGCCAGCAATTCAAATGTGGTGGTAAAAACTAGTTTGTATTGGCTAGGAAATTTGTTTTATTGTACCAAGCAGATGCAGTGCAAAGGGGAACTTGCAGTCATTGTTCTACATCTTAATTTGCTTATGAGGGGGAAGCTGAGAGAAAAGAACTTTGCAAAAATATGTCACTAGTAAAGTAGGAAGTGGGTATTCTTGCAGCTTCTAACAGCCTCAGCCACTTTGTTGTTCAGAGCCAGGGCTGCAAGCCACACCTTATCTCCTCAAGCACACACACACACACACACACACACGCGGCCTTCACGACATGACAGAGATACTCAGAGGGCTTCAGGGCTTGTTGGCGCCCCTTTGATACATTAAACATGAGGCTCAGCATTTAAAGTGAAGCCTTTGCCAAATGTGTACAACTGACTATAAAAAACCAACCACACAAAAACATTTTCTATTGTGAACCGTTCCCTAAATTGAAGGTAATCCGTAGTGCATTCAAAAGAAGGCCTGGGGACGCCATGCAGTTGGACCAAGCATTGGGCCTTAATGGAAAGAAATTCCACTCTGGGCCCCTCAGCTGTGGGCGACCTGGAGCATGCACCTTTTTGGAATCTCCAGCTCATAAGAAGAGAAGGTTGAACTACATCTCTGCTAAGATTCCCTCCAGGGGACCTTGGTGGGTCACTTGTGGCACTCTTGTCCTTCTGTGCAGGAGACCTGGGTTCATTCCTAGCAACTCCCCCATCTGGGTGTAAGTCATGCTTTGCTCCATCTGCACTGCATGCATGGAATCACCATGGGCGTCTGGCCTAACGGAGCTAGCGACAGCAGTAGTGTCCACGAGCTCAGGAGCCGTGACATGCAAGGAGCAGGTAGACGACAGGTCCATCCCAGTACCTGCTGGTTTGTGGCTCCCCCAGGACATCGAGGGGGACCTCTCCAGATACCAGTGACAGACCTGAAAGAAAACAGCAACTAAAACAACACAGTTCGGAGGTAAGCCGCAGCCCTCAGGAAACCAGAGCGGTGTCAAGCCAATAGCCTGCCTGGCCTCTGTTTAATGTTACTAAATTCAGAAGGCGGCTGAACTAGTACTGGGGGCCCTGAGGACCCGGAGACAGTGAGAGCCATCGGAATGCTGTGTTCCGTGTTGCCAGGGCACACGCTCCTGAGTCAGAGCGGACACGTTTCAAGGTCAGAAAGACGCACGGAGAAGAATGGGGCCTGTTGCCTTCCTCTTCTCAGTGCAGGAAGCCCATAGAAACCATAGCTGCTCAGGCTCTGGCAGCTCAGCTGACCCCTGCCTGGCCTTTCTGCTTCCCTCCCGGTCCCTAAGACAGTGAGTCTCACCCTTCCTCGTGCCACCACCCTTTCACACAATCCCTCATGTGTGGTGACACCCCCCCGCCGCCCAACCATAACATTATTTTCATTGTTATTTCATCACTGTCATTTTGCTACAGTTATGAATTGGGCGACCCCTGTGAAAGGGTCATTTGACCCCCCAAAGGGGTCACAACCCGCAGGTTGAGAACCGCTGTCCTAAGGCAAAGAGCAAGCGGTCCGTCCCACCAGACAGTCTCCTTGCCCAGGGGTCCCGCCTCAATGAGAGGCTAGGGAAACCACGCCAAGAGCCTAGCATGCCAAACGACGTGGGTCACAATATCAGGAAGTCCTGCTGTTTTTCTTTCGCTTTCACACAAAGCTCATTTCTGAGATGCTAATGCTTCAGCCTCTACTGTTTTCCTTTCCACAAATGAAGATTTGGGAGGGAGATAAACAAGTGTTTATCTTTTGAAAAACAGAGGCCCTGGTGGCACTGTGGTTAAAGAGCTCCTATATGAACAGTGAAAAGATCAGTTGTTCGAAACTCCCCACCACTCTGTGGGAGACAGATGTGCCATTCTGCTTCCATAAAGATGGACGCCATGGGCAGGCTTTGGGGCCTGTCCTACTGTGTCTTACAGAGTCCCTGTGAGTCAGCCTTGACTGGACAGGGATGGTGTCGGGGTGTTTCTTTCGATATGGGTGAAGTAGTAGCACTTCGAAGAAAGAAAGCAACACACGGCACCTGGGGCCAACTGAAGACATGATTGCCTAGCCTCGCAGGCTGCTGGGGGCTGCGTGGTATTCCCACGGCACGAGAGGTCACTTTGGTCGATGCTGACGTTTGTTGCAGCAGTCGTGCGCCTTTTCAGTCTTGCTGCTCCGAAGGCCAGTTGTTGGAGACTCGACTCCAACTCACCTGTGTCAAAGTGGAAGCCACTCCATGGGCGGCTGCCAACTTGGCGTTGGTGTTCGGTTTTGTGAAGTCAGTTCTGACTCATAACAGGACCGTTGTACATGGGCCGGTGACTAAGCAACGTGGGGCGCTCTGGGCCCCAGGGTGGGACAAATGTGAGGAGGCCGCCTTGGGTAGCAGAAGGCACGTTTGCAGAAGGGATGCTGTATTCAGAAAGAGCAGAGCTGCGTCTTGGTTTTGTCTCCAAACACTTAACACTTCTAAATCTCGCCTGTGGAATGGTGCTCTGAAACGCCGCTGAGTCCTTAGACGACTGCTCTTCGTCATTCTGAGCCTTCTCTGTACTGCAGGCCTTCTGTCTTCCTTGGTCTTTGCTCACTGAAATCGCAGTGAGGCTCACTGGTGCTAACGGGAGTTGTCATCAAGTAGCTTCTATGCTGCCCTCCTGGGAGCCGAGCTCGGCTGTGCTGCCGAAGGTTCTCAGGAGCTGGTTTTTGTTTCAGAAGTAGGTCACCAGGCTTTGCTACAAGTCACCTCTAGAGGAACTTGAACCTCCAACATTTTGACTAACCATATGCCCCACCGAGGACTCTCTGGGACAACCAAATACATTCCATCCTTCCTCTCAAATGTGCTCTGAGACAGATTCTTTCCCAACTAACATTCTGTTAAGTGGTGTTCAAGAAAAGCACTTGGTAGAGTCAGAAGTACGGGACTGAAGCCTCTTGAAAACATCCCACACATCAGGTCACCTGCGTGTGGAAAGCACATGAATTCCTGAGTCCGTCATGCAATTATAGAGTAGTGCATACTTTCACAACTTTTGTCATTTGTGGCAGTCACCGAATCTGGTGTCAATTTAAGGATTAAGAGTGTAGGGGTAGAGTCTAGGCTGTCAATCTGGGAATAGCCAATGAGGCGTCTGTGTGGGCATGGCCTTCTCCTGAGAATTCTGGGAAATATGGTTACTACTTTTTGGAGGCGGAAGACACATCTCTCTCTGCTACTCCCTGGGAGACATTGCAGAAGACAAGCCACATGGATGCAACCAGACCTCGGAAGCTGGAGAAGCCACAGAGAGACCCCTGCTGGCTCTGAGATGCTTACAACGCCACTGGACCCAAAGACTTCCTACCCACTGGCTTGTGATCATCTGCATTTGGCTTCATTGCATGGGTTTCGTGAGTCTGAAGAGGACTTTATAGATTGGTATCAGACATATGGGCTAATATCAGACTTATGGCCTTGGACTGGACTGGGTTGGGATGTTTTCTCAATGTTCAATTCCTCTTGTATATAAAACCTCTCCCTTATATACATAAGCATGTTTATGAATTTGTTTCTCTAGTCTACCCAGACGAACACATCATTCTTCTCTTTGAAGCCCCAGATTTTCCCCAGCTAGTGCAATAGGAGCCCCGAATTAATTACAATGGGACACCTCTACATTCCAACTTATGTGATCATTCTCATCTCACAACAGACTCCCCAAGCTGCTCACCCCTGTTTCAGGGTCCTCAACCAGTCAACTGCAGTCTCTTCAAACCCTCTCTGACAGATGCGTTGCCAGTTGTAAAGATACCCCGACTCTCTCCCCACACCCACCTGGGTCCTTTCTCTGAGACCTTCTCAAAGAGAAAGTTGACCAGTGAGGAAAAGTGAACAATCAATGTGGTGTCTGTCAATGAACCTCCGCTCTGCTCCCAATTTCCATTCCATGACCCCTATCCCAATTTCCCCAGCTTATGAACTTAACTCTCACTAACTCCCCTCTCCATTCTAAAGCTAATTATCAATTTTACTGGCCTCCGGAACCAGCTGAGCTTGCTCATATGCCTGCACACCGGTTTCAGTAAAGCGGAAATCTAGTTACTCTTCTTCGTCAAAAAAGCTGGAGAATCTACCTCTGTGTGGGGACAGAATTCCACCTGCTTATATTTGCCCGTATATATGACTGCCACAGGGACAACCAAACCTGTCCTGGGAGAATTACAACCAGCATGCTTCTTAGAGGCAAGGATGGCAAGACTTTGTCTTACATGTTTTGGACATGTGGGCAGGAGAGACAAGTCCCAAAGAACATCATGCTTGGTAAAATAGAGGGGAAGCGGACAGAGGCAGACCCTGACTGAGCTGGATTGACTCGGTGGCTGCAGCAACAGGCTCAGGAACAAGTGTAAGCATGGTGCTGGGCTGTGCAGTGTTTCCTACTGCGGTGCACAGTCGCTGTGGGTACAACTCGAGGGCACAAAACAACAACAACGCATTTGTCGTAGGCGGCACAAATCATGAGGCACTCAACTACTCGCCCCAAGACTACCCCATGGCACCTGCTCTGAAGAGGTCTGACTGTTTCCGAAAGGCCACACTTCAAAAGCCTTTGGGGACAGTTCTACGCTACGCACACAGGGCTCCCTGATTCAGAACAAGCTGATGGCAACCAACAACTGTGCATGTTTGTCCCAGTCTACTGGTGGTTCATTGCCTGCTTTCAGTCACTCCTTAGCTGCTTCTTTCCTCGGAGACATAGCATCTTTCCAATTATTTCATCACTGAGCTTTCATCACAAAACATTTCACGAGAGGAACATGCTGTAAAAAAAAATTTTAAAGGGTTGATTTTGAGAGAGATTTCCATTGCATGGCATGACATAAAGAAATCTGACTTTGTGATTTAAGCGTTTGCCTTTGAGTACATCGCTAAACCTTTCTGGACCTCAGATTTCTCATCTCTGATAAGAATAAAAGATGTTGTCTAGTGTCATACTCTGCTGTGTGATGTCTCAAGCTAAGTAATTCTCTCCTGAAAGAGCTACCCAGACACAAAATGATGGCTTTATAGGGAATCAACAGACACATCGAGAACTAAAACACATGGAAGGCCCACCCTAGTAAATTCCTTTCAGAGCTAAGGTCTGAGGGCTCTGCCTCCAGGGGCAGGCGTTCTGATTCCTGGGTCATTTGTTCCATAAGTATATGATTTGCAATATTATTTTTGTTTGTTTGTTTTTAATTTTTTTACCCACTCAGACCACTATTTCGGTTTGAGGGAAAAGGAATCTGGAGGGTTGTTTTCGTTTTGGTTTGGATTTGGGGGTGTTTTAAGAAACGGTCTATCTCGAGAAATGAAATTAACAATCGTCGGTTAAGCCCTCCATATAATCACATATGTAGTTCTCTTCCTTAACCTCCCATCCTTCCTCAACTGTTATGAAATTTCTGACTATACCATGTAGATGGTTCATACAGACACAGTAGTCGAGTGTGGTAGTCAGTGGCTGTAGAGCTGATTCTGACTAATGGCGACCCACAGGCGGTGGCCTCGTGCACTAGAGTGGAGCTTCAATCCACAGGAAATCCCTCGCTGCCATTGAGTCGCTTCTCACTCACAATGACCCTGTAGGACAGAGCAGAACTGTCCTGGGGGGTTCTGAGACTGTAGATTTTACAGGAAAAGAAAGACTCGTCTTTCTGCCAGAGTGAAGGGGGTGAAAAAATGATTTTTGTCCTTGATCCAACTTTAATTCGAATCCTCTTTGATGGATTCTCTTTCCCTTTTAGAGAACTAGTAGCCCAGTATTATACACACAACGCACTGGGTATGTTTCTGACCACTCTTCTTTTCCCTGATTTTTTTAATTGGCCATCTCCTGAAGTCACTTTCTGAGCTTCTTGTGGCCTTCACTCCCCTCCACACCTACTTGTCAGCTCCCCATCCATCCAGTTTCAAAAGTAGTGCACGGCATCTTCATGGGGCTGTTCCCACTTCATCAACAGCTTCGGTTATTTCCACTGGTTTAGCCCGTTTAAGGTTTGACTCATGTAGAATGGACAAGGGAGAACCAGGAAGAGCTGTCTAAGAATGAAGTTCTACCTGGAAGGGTCAGCTATTAGCTGGTAAGATATTATTGAAGTTAAAAATGAACAAGCCATGTTTCAAGACTGAAGAAAAGGCGTAAGAGTACATTTCAAGGCAACAGGTTACGCAAATTAATAGTGCTGTGTCTTCTTGAATCACCAGTCTCTTCACACACTTTTACAGCCTTATTTTGAACTTTGAAATAATGTACGTTCACCATTTATTTTACACCAGTAATCTTCAGACGTTCATGGGCATTAGAATCATCTGGTGTTTGTTAAAACACACGTTGCTGGACCCTGTCCCAGAGTTTGAGTGTAGGTCTGGTAAGGTAGGGGAAAGCAGACAGAATTTGTATGTCTAATAGCTTCCCAGGTGATGTTAATACTGCTGGTCCTAGGTCTACCCTTTTAGAACTAGTCAATACTATAATATAATAAAATAAATGTATCAGTTGGTGAGTTTGTAAAACTCTTTTGAGCAATTGATTGAAAACAGCTCTGCATACTTTAATCTAAGCCTTTCACCAAAGTCAATAATGTCAATATTAACTGACTCAGGCTTTGCCATTTTATTTAAAGAAGAAATCTAGTCCTGCCTTCGTTATCTAGTGCTACTATAAAAAAATACTATAAGAGAGTGACTTTAAGTACAAGTTAATTACAGTTTGGGCTAAAGGTTTTAAGTGGTCATTACAAAAAGAGACATTGACATTGAGCCGATTCCAACTCATGGAGACCCATGAATGTCAAGAGTAGAACAGCAACTGCATTAAGTAGTGTTTTCAATTCCTAGGATCTTTTAGAAGTTGGTGGTCATTGCTCGTCATAAACAAGATATCCCTTGGTGGTGTAAATAGTTAGTGCACTTGGCTACTAACCAAAGGTTGGAAGTTCAGATCTACTCAGAGCTACCTTTGAAGAAAGACCTGACAGTGAACAGCAGAAAAATCAGTCATTGAAAACCCTATGGAACACAGTGCTGCTGACACACGTGAGTCAGCCTGACTTGGAGTCGACTCAGCTGTAACTGGTGACTCAGTGGGTTAAGCATTTGGCCGCTAACCACAATGCCAGCAGTTCAAACTCACCAACTGCTCTGTGGGAGAAATATTTTCAGTCTCAGACCCCTCTAGAAGCAGTGCTATGAAGTTGTTCTGAGTTAAAATGGATTTGGTGGGACTCAGTCCTTTTTATTACTTTGCCTTTTCTTCAACCGAATTATTGACTTCAGATTAAAATAAATTTAGACAAAATGGAATTCTCCATTGGATCACTTCTTATTCCAATTCCAAGGCTAATATAAAATGTTGTTTTCTCTTGCAATTACACAACTTACATTCATATTTGATTGTTATTTTTCTCTGTTCAGGGCCCAGGAACATTAAATTCCATTATTGTGTACTGAAAAGGCTCTGATCCTTAGCATCAGTATTAATGATGAGCTTTAACTATACAAAAATTCATTATGTTCTAAGAGACACACTCTAAGACACTAATATACACTAGAGAATGTATAATATTCCAGCTGAAGGCATATACAAATAAATTAAGTGAGTAAACTAATTTAGATGATAATGCATGCTGTGAATAAAATGGAATGATAAAATAGAAGTGCTGAGGAGGTGATGAATCTATTTTGAGTTGGGTCAGCCGTGAGAAGATGAGGTTGATTGAAGCTGAGACATGAAAGGTGGGAGAGTCAAGCTCTACAGTGACATAGGAAAAGACTGGTGTGCCAGGCAGAAGCCAGAGAGTGCAAACCCCTTAGGGAAGCACAAGCTTGAGACGCTTACAGAAAAAGACAGACACGGAGGCAGGAATGGTGTACATCAATGGGAATGGTACATGATGAAGCTAACTGAATCCCACAAGTTCTGGACAGCCATTGTGGGAAATTTATAGTTGGTAGCCATGACAATTTGGAGCAATTACCAAAAGTACTACAATCTGGTCTACACTTTAAGATTTCTCTTTGACTCTTCTATGAAGCAGAAATGATAGGCAAATACAAATAAAGCCAAAAGGGAGTTGGAGGTATTAGAATAGTACAGAAGTGAGGATGGCAAGACTGCATCTCTCACACATGGAACATGTTATCAGGCGGAAAAATGAACTCAAACATAAGAACAGTGACTGGAAAAATGAGACAATGGCTGGAAAAATGAGCTCAAACATAAGGACTGTTTGGAGGAGGGCACGGAATTGGGCTGTGCTTCGTGCCATTACACATAGGGTATCTTGAGTTGGAATTGACTCAATGGTGCCTTTTAAGCTTTTCAATATAATTTTAAAAAAGAGAATATAGAATTTAGTTATAGAGCAAAGCTAAACTCAAAAGAAATATTCCTAATGAGGGTTCATAAATTACAAATTAAACAATTGTGTTAGTCTGGGTAAACTAGGGAAACAAATCCACAGAAACTCATATGTATATAAGAGAGTTTAAAAAAATTTTTTAAGAGAGAGTTTTATATAAAGGGTAAGTGTACATCAAGAAAGCATCCCAACCCAGTGCTGCCCAAGCCCACAATCCAAGATTAGTCCACGTCCAACACCAATCCACAAAGTCCTCCTCCATCCCACAAAACACATGCAATGATGCCAACTGCAGGGGGAAAGCTGAATCAGTGAACATGTAAACATCTCAGAACTGGCAGGGGTCTACACACATCGGGGTAGGTCCATGTGGCTTCTCCTTGGGGATGTCTTGCAGCCTTGCCAGCTGAAGAAGGGAACTGGCTAAGGCAGGTGCACCCTAGTCTGACCATCACAAAGCAAGAGACCTGAGAACTAGAAAGGCGAGGCTCACGGAGCCATTTATCTCTCCACCCTCCCATTAACCTCACATGTGTTTATGGGTCAGGCTGGCACGCACAATAAACATTAACTATCTCAATCAAGAATAGGACATTTCATTAAAAAATACTAGCAACAGATTTACTCCATATTTAAACACATGCAACTATTTTCAAAGGTTTCGTGACAGCCTAAGTGTACAAGTCTAGTATGACTAAATTCCCCCTCACTAAAGAATTCACAAGAAGCAAAGGAAATTAAAATTTATGGAATGTCTATCAGGGGCCAGGCACTTTTGTTAACTCTGTAGTTAGCATAACATTTTACAGGAATATTTTTATAATTTTACAGATTAAACAGACCCAGAAGGATTAAGTGATTATATTAGTGAAATGAAAGCATGATTTAAACTCTTCAGTGGTTACAAGTCATGTGGTGGCTGCTTTCAGAGGACTCTGTGTCTGAGGCCATCCCTGAAGTGACAGCAAAGAGAACCTGAAACATTCCCAAGAGTAAAATCCCAGGAGGGGAGATTAATCCTGGGAAGAAGGGGGTTCCTCATGGCAGATGACCTAAAGAGATTCTTGTATAAAAAATGAACATGTGTTGAAAGACTCATGCTATTGTTGGGACCGAGAAGCGATGGAGGGCCTCTTATTAAAGTGACTGATGACAATGCTCCTGGACATGCTTTGAGACCTGGCTTCTTATCTACTTGTGGTCTTCCAACAGACCAAGGCTGCAAACCCGGTCTCTCAAAACACAAAAGTATCCTCTGTTACTATGACCCCTACCCGGTGCTTCGATTGAATTGTTGAGCTTTGGTGGTAAGGGCATGGCCAGCAGCAATGTGAATACAGGATGAATGGTCAGCCTAGAAAAGGAACTGGCTCTGTTGTTTGAATGACACAGTTGTAGAAGTTTCTAAAACTGACACTAGTCTCGATGTGTACCGTATTACAGCTACAATATCAATTCCGTAATCTCCAGACCACGATAATACTATTATCTCTGGATTCAAGAGAGTCCTGTTTCCTATGTAATATTAAAGGGAAAACCCTGTAGGTGTAATTTCTAGACAGCTTGGTTGTTCTTTTTCCTGGCTTAGGGTCTTTTCTGATTTTGTAAGGTGTGGGAATACCACAAAAATGGTTTAGTCTGACACAGCTCCCCTGGAGGTTAGCTCTGTCACCAAATGTAGATAATGTGATCTGGGTGGACCAGAATCAAAATGATAAAATGATTCACATGAGCCTTCAAGTGCTCCTGATATGCCCAGGTCTACTGAAGGAAGCAGATCGTATTGATTGTGAACAATAAGGTGGGCATATTATTCTTCCTATTATGTTTCACTTCTTTGCAGTGAATGTGAGGACAATAAAACGACATAGCAAAAGTAATAAAACCAGCTCAATCACTAACTTTCCTACATACTATATACTCGAGTATAAACCCTCCCGAATATCACCCAAGGCACCTAATTTTACCACAAAAACTGTATTAAAAATGTGCTGGAAAACTTGCCTTAAACTCGAGTATATACGGTGCATATTACTTTACAGTACAGCGGGAGCCCTGGTGGGGTAGTGGCTACACATTGGGCTGCAACCCACATGGTCGGCAGTTTGAAAGCACCAGCAAGTCTGAGAGAGAAAGATGGGGCTTTGCACTCCGCAAAAGAATTGCAGTCTCAGAAATCCACAGGAGGTCACCATGAGACAGCATTGACTCAATGGCAGTGATAGATGACTATCACTAATTGATGTGATTCCTTCAGAAGGTGTTATTCCTTGCCTACAATTTAAATTATAGCTACTGATTCCCCCTACTCTGCTATACCTAGATAACCAATTCGTGTTGTAATGAGTGTGCGTTCTTTATAAAATTTGGATGTGATTAATTATCAAATTGTTTCCTATGTGGGTATATATGTAAGCATGAAAGTACAGGCATTTTTCAAACATGAATATAAATGAAACGGTATTTTTTTATAGCAAAAATAAATAAATAAAATATCCAGTGACAGACAGGCTCTGAAGAGACAAATCCTCAGCTAGTCTCGCTTGCTGGACCTTGCTGGAGGGTGATTTGACCGCACACATGTGGCTGCAAACTGTGCACACCCTCCTCTCAGCCCTCCTGTGCTCGGTGGCCAGTCTAGAAGAAGCCTCTGTTCAGAGAGGCCTGAAAGCGGTGCTCATTGTTGCAGTGTTGGTAAATCCCAGGTCTTTGTAGTGGGAGCCAGTGAAGAGAGTCTGCCTCGGTCACCATCTTCAGAAGGAGTTTTAACGAGCAGATTTTTGGAGTCCACAGTTTATGAGTGGTTACCAGAGCTCAAATATAAGAACAGTGGTGAAGATGGCCCCGGACCCGGCAGTGTTTGGTTCTACGTTGGGTCATGGTACATAGGGTCGCTAGTAGTCAGAACCCTCACAGAGGGTAAGGGAAGCTCAGTGCAGAGGAAGCATCGAGTTTCTGTTCATGGTAAGGGACAATGTGGCAATTCGTGCTGCTGAATTGTGTACATAAAACAACATAGTAAGTTGGCAAATATGCTGCACATATTTTGACAACAAAAGTGTTCTCAATGACTTTCTAGAGGTAGATTTGTCCATCATATTATCTATTCCCTCAACAAATAAAACTGTTCATCTGAGGATGTTTGTCAATTTCATGTCTTTGGCCCCTTTGCCCCTGAGGACTTTTAATTGCAAATAACCTGTGCATTCTAGGTTTGTTTACGAATTCCCAATGGCACTGTGGGTTAAGCATTAGGTTGCTAACCATAAAGTTGATTTAAACTCACCAGCAGCTCATAGGAGAAGGACGAGGCTAGCTTTCACCCTTAAGATTTAGGGTCTTAAAAAACTTACATGGGGCGACTAGGAGTTGGGCCAACTCCGTGGCGGTGGGTTTGGGTTTGGTCTATGTTTGTTTACCAAGCACTCCTGCCCATCAGAGTATCTTTGCAAATATACTGTGCTACCTTGTTCACAGCAGCACATGAAACACTTTACATTGGTGTAGCAGGGCTTACAAAACACCTGGGTGGTGAGGAGGACCAGTTAGCAAAAATTTAGAAGGTGCATGGGATTTGCAAAAAATATGTAATAATACAGGTAGCTAACTTTAAAACAAATTTCTCTTGGGACTTAAAAGAAATTTAGTGATTCGCTTACATATGCTGTCTTGGAGTAGGATAAATATCTACTGTAAGCTATGAGTTTATGTCAAAGATCTCTATGCAACATCATTCCTTTTTAACTCATTTTCAGTATTCTGAAAGACAGGTGGAAGGTAGAGATCCAAAGTCAATCTCTTGTCAAAGTACTGCCTAAATTGAATGGTCATGATATTTTACCAATTGAAAATACAAAAAATAATTTGAGAATGATTTCATTTGATTATTACATGTAATTGAATAGTTATGGGAAGAGTGAATTTTGTAGAATTAAAGAAATCATTTAGTGAATTGACATGCTTGATTAAGTGCTAAAGTAAAACCTGAGATGGAGGAATTTAAGATAGAGATCAACACCTTTCTTTACTTTTTTTCCTCTTCTTGATCAGCAGGTTAGTTTTGATCTCTTTACCTCTGTGCCAGTTTCTGCTTTGATAGTCTACAGGCACTGTTTCGGTGTTACTTTTCTTTCCATACTGGTGGATTTTCTGAGATGGCCAACATATTTTTCTTTTTTGTTGTTGCTTGATTTCAAAGCAAAAAAAATTTTTTCTTACTAATATAGTTACAGTATTTTTTTAACCAACTTGGTCTTCAAAATTCCCCATTCACCATGGTTTACAAATCCTTTGAAGATAAGAACAGACGACTTTGGATTTGAGCAAGGAAAAATTCCGTGAAACCAAGTTTCATAAACCTGTGACCTAGAGGTTTCAGGTCCTTATGTCTGAAGGCTGCTAAACATCTTCTGAAAGATCTGAATATATATAAACTCTTGAGATATTTTAACATAAATACTTGTTGATATGCCAGTATCGTATGTGATATTATATATTAAATCAAGTACCAAACATAATCAATGATAATATTCATTTATCCCAGGTAGTTAACCATATAGGATGCTATGTGCCTAGTATTTTTTTAAATATACACAAATGGACAAATAGCAATGCCTTTTCAATGTATGAAAATATCATCAACTTCATTTATAAACATAAAAACGTAACTTAAAATGTGGTGTTGTTTTGATTCGGTAGAATTGCTAAAAGCTGAAAAATCGTGGTCATTCTCAATGTTCACAAGGTCCTGGAAAAGTAGGCCGTCTCCTGTACTAGAAGACACATGGATGCTAAACTCTCCTTAGATGGCAGTTTTCCAAAACATTTTAGTCCCCTCTTCTCTGGAGGTCACGATTCCACATTCTCTGGACTTACCCTGTAGCGCTGGAGTTGTACTTGTGACCAAAACCACAAACCCAAGGATGTTCCTACAAGTGAGACTATCTGCTCCATAGAGACTTGCCAACCAGCAGCAACGGATAGGGTCGCTGTGAGTCAGAACCAACTAGATACCAATGGGCTCTGAACCTAAAAGAAAAGGTCTAAATCTGGCTCCTCAGAAGCTTAAACAGAGAATGGCCCAGCAATTTGACTCTTGGAGGAAACACATGATGAACACCCACGAAAATACGAAAACACAAATGCTCGTGGCAATGCCATTCATATTTGCCACACACATAAAAAATGGGCACAGCCCGAATGTCCATCACCTGCTCGATGGATAAGCAAAGTGGGGTGTGTCCACTCCGTGGAAGGATCACTCAGTCATGAAAAGGAATGAAGTGCTGAAATATGTACAATGTGAAGGAACTACAAAGCCACGGAAGTCAAAGAAGCCAATCAATGGAGACTACATCTTAAATGGTTCTACTAATATTGAATGACCAGAAGAGACTAATCAGATAGAAGCAGAAAATAAATGGGTGGGTACCCCAGATGGAGTAGAGAGGGAGAGGAATAGAGGGGAGGTAGGAAGCATCTGCTACTGGGTGTAGGGTTTCTTGTTGAGGTGATGCATGTTTTAAAACCATCACATTGCATACTTTTAGTGACTTTATTCATGTAGCTCATGTCTCAAGGAGGCTGTTTTTAAGAAATAAATTATCTCAGAACAAGCAACCATTTAGCATGAAAAGGTCAGCATGTATCCAAGGCCAATGTTCATAACAGTTAGGAAGAAAGGAGGGACAGAGATAGGAAAGGGAGAGAGAGTGGGCTAAGTGGGGGCACAGTGAAAGGACTGTGGTGGAGGAGATGGAACAAACAGCGTGGGAACTGTTCAATGTCAAACTGATGACCTGTGCTGTGACCCTTCATCCAGTCACAGAAACGGGGGTTTTAAACCAATAAATACCAGAAAGCAAAGTACAGAGTAGTACGTGCATCGTGTTCCCATTTGTGTGAAAAGTACATAGAGCAAATCTAGAAAGAAACATACAAGATTGTTACCTCTGGTTGTGTGGGCAGAGGGCCTGGGAGATGGGGGACTAGGGTGGAAGACTTTTTCCTTTGTATCTGCTTGTATTTTCTTGAATGTTTTGCATATATATTTCTTATAGGATTTGCTCATTTAAACTAGATTTTGGGTCTCCACCCCCCAAGGAAAAAAAGAAACTCAAATGCAATAAAGCATTAAAAATCCTCTAATAGGGCACAGGGAATCCAGGGCGGATGATACCTTCAGGACCAGGGGTGTGAGGGGTGATACTGGGAGGGTAAAGAGGGATTACAAGGATCCACATGTGACCTCCTCCCTGGGGGACAGACAACAGAAAAGGGGGTGAAGGGAGATGTTGGACAGGGCAAGATATGACAAAATGATAATTTATAAATTATCAAGAGCTCATGAGGGAGGGGGCAATGGGGAGGGAGGGGGAAAAAACGAAGACCTGATGCAAAGGGCTTAAGTGGAGAGCAAATGTTTTGAAAATGATGAGGGCAACGAATATACAGATGTACTTTACACAATTGATGTATATATGGATTGTGATAAAAGTTGTATGAGCCCCTAATAAAATGTTTTTTTAAAAGGGCTTAAATAGCCATAAAGCTTTGAAAATGACAATGGGAACATTTGTACAAGTTTGCTTGATATAATTGATGTATGGATTGTTATAATATCTGTAAGAGCCTCTAATAAAAGGATTAAAATTTTTTAAAAAAGAAAAGAAAGCAGAGGGGCTAGAGACACATGACACCTGCCTGTTTTCAAAGACACAGTGCATTTTACTGTAACAATGGAGGAGGAGAAGTAAAAGAAGTCATGCAGACTGAAAAAATCAAATCAAAGTCCTCTAATGGTTCAAATGTATACCATATGCAATGTTATAGGCCACACAGAGATAGGAACCGTGTGGACCTGCCCTTAAAACTTGGTATTAAACTGGAGGGGAAGATAACAAAATAAATTTTAAAATGATTGATGGCTATATCTCATTTTAAAAAATCGACTCAGAAACCAGTCAGTCTTCAAATGAATGTGATGTTTAGCTGCATTTGGCTGCCTGACTGTTACCTGAGCGAGGAAGAGCGGCACAGCTGGCTACGCTGCCCAAGGGCTGGTCACTGTGCAGAAGGCTGCTTCCTCCACAATGGCGGACAGGCATGTCTTCTCAAGCACAAGTTTAGAGAATTATGAGACTCTGATTACCCCAGGATCTCTGTGTAGATGCAGTCTGCTGTATAGCACACAATAGCATCAGAGCCTAGTGCAATTCATAAATTCCCAGCCAGATCCATGTATGAATATATTATTTCTAATTCTCATATCTTCCCTGTAAACTGGAAGTCCATAATCTCATTGTATAGTCAGGCAATATAAGACCCAGAGAAACACAGTATCCCGTGCAGTGGACTATAGCATATGCTAGTTGGGATTAGTAGTCAAGCTCAAATCCGAATGACACCAGCATAAATATTCTTTCAGTTATATGGAATACTTTTCAAGTGGGTAGGGGGAAGGTGGGGAAGAGAGGGAGGAAGGGCGAACCTATCACAATGATGGATGCATGCCACCCCCAGCACCCCCCCCCCAAGGGGATGAACAACAGAAACGTGGGTAAAGGGAAACCATGGTTGGTGTACGATATGAAAACGAAAATAATTTATAATTTATCAAGGGGTCACCAGGGTGGGAGGGATAAAAAGAGGAACTGATAACAAGGGCTCACATAGAAAGTAAATGTTTAGAAAACGATGATAGCAACATATGTACAAATACTCTTGATACAAATGATTTATAAAATGTTATAAGAACTGTAAGAGGCCCCAATAAAATAATTTTTAAAAATAAAAGATAAAGTTCAATACTTTCCCATGTTGAAATCTGCTTCAGGATTATTGGGGTCCTATGCAAGTAAAAGAGTCGCACTCAGTTTTTATGAGGCCAAAGGGATCAACATTCGAATTTGAAGGAAACTTCCTGATTCTTATTCCATTTTAAGATAGAAAAATGGATCCTAGCTGAACAAGGAGTGGGTAGGATTGGGTTTTGTTACAGTTGAGGTACATCAACATCAATGTATTAATTATGCTGCCAGATCAAGTAATATGGTGAAGGGTAGAATCATTTAAGGCTTATGATGTGTCAGATGTATTATGGATTACACCTTATTTAATATGAAAGACTGTAGTATGTGGTCATCTCACAGATGAAAATATTAAGACTCGGAAATCTAGCAACTTTCCCAAGGTCCCATATTGAGTACTAATGGATAATATAAAATTGATGGAGCATTCCTTCAAACCCTGGCCTTTCCATCTCATTGAGCCCTTTAATTCCTCATTCCACTAGGGGATTCCCTGCGAAAAGGACCGAGAAGGGGGCCCTATCTAACTTCCTCTGGCTTCCCTTTAGCACAAGGGAGGAGTGAGATACGCCTCCAGGTCCCATTCTTCTTTGCCTATTCCAATAGCAACTGTTCCTCCCATGCCACTCTAGGTAGCTAGTTCATGGGAATGGTCACATAGAGCTCACAGACCACTCTTATGATTAAAGGGGGTCATTTGAGGAGTTCACATACTACCACAAGTCAGAATCAGTAACCAGAAAGGATAAAGTCAGTCATTCACACCAGTACCTCTCCTTAGCTAGCAGTCTAGTCTCTCTCCGGTCCTCAACCTCTCAGCCACTTGGTGCCTTGGTTCCTGGTTCCATGGACCAGGAAGCCCACCTGTCACTCTGCCTCACAGTCACATACTCTTGAGGCTGCTCCTCTGTTCTGTCTCGTGGTTTCCTTGCCTGTGTCTCTGGTCTCAATCTAGATCCTGTACTCTGTCCCATAATCTGTCTGCCACTCTCTCTGGTGCCTCTGGTCTTGACATCCACAACTTCAGAGATCTTGAAAGTGCTCTTCGTCCACCTGGGCTTACCTTCCTTGTCCAAGGTGGTTCTTAGACACACAGGAATAGGTTTCATTGAGGTGTGGGATTTTCTTGTTTTGTTTTTTCTTTTAGCAGGCTAGACTCCTGAGGATACAAAGGGTATAACCTTGTCCATTCATCTAGCAGTATACTCCCCTCCAATATGGGATTACAGCCACAGGCATAGAATCCAAAATGATCGGACATCCCAAAAGAAGTAGGGCTAGAGGAGTCATTGTAATTGACCACATCCTACCACCAAAAACCAAAGATTTTAGAAACGGGAAATGTAGGCAATCATTGTAAGGAGCTTGTCTGTAAATGGAAAGGAGATGATAAAGGTGGCAATGAAGGTACAGAAGCAGTTGTTGCCATACTGATTTAGAGTAGAGGAGGCCAAACCATGTTGAAAATGGAAGATACCATCTTAAAGGATCAAACCGTCCCAACCACCCACTGCCATCAAGTTAAGAAACCCTGGTTGGCCGAGTAGGTTGTATGTTGGGCTGGTAACTGCAAGGTCAGTCATTCAAATCTACCAGTAGCTTCACAGGAGAAAACTGAGGCTCTCTGCTCCCATAGAGACTTGCAGCTTCAGAAACTCAAAGCGGGCATTTTATTCTGCCGTACATGGTTGCTCTGAGTCAGAATTAGCTCAATGGCAGGGAATTTGGTTTTTAGACTTTGCCACAGAGTTGATTCCAACCTCCTGACTGGTAGCCCAGCCCTTGACTGTAAGGCCAGAGCTCCTTGCAAAGGGCTTGATTTGTTTTTTTGTTTTGTTTTGGGGTTTTTTTACTTTATGTAATTGGAAAACTAAAAAAAAAATTGACATCAAGTTGATTTTGACTTACTATATGCCTATCTAAGGTTTCCAAGACTACCTCCCCTGGATCACTTGTTGAGCTAGAACTTCCAACTTTAAGTGAACAAGGTTGTAATTGATGGGAGTAAGCCTATAAGGAAGTAAAATCTGAGAAGAATCAAGAGCAGTCTTGGAGAAGCAGAATGACATTTTCCCAGAGATCAGGGGCAAAGGAAATGAGGCAGAATAAAGAAATAAGGAAATCGTAAGTAAGAAGAAAATGCAAATAGATTGGTGAGGTGGAATAAGCGCTCTCTTGGTTTCTACTGAAATAGAAAGTGTAGTCATCTTTGGAGAAGGAAGAAGACACGAGGGGTCTGGGAAATGTGAGGAAGTTTGAAGCAGTAGGGGAAATTGGGTTGATATCTTAGTGGTGTCTATTTGGAGAAAGAGTATGTTGATTTAGGCATGAGCAAATTTGTACAGAGATGCAAATGTAAGGAGGTCCATTAAGTATCCTATATGTTACTTACTCTAACCATCCAGCTCTTGGAAGTACCGTGAGGATTTCTAGAATTTTCCTATTAGAAAAGGCAATAACTGGAGTGCCCCGGTAGCCTAGCTGGGTGCACATTAGGCTACTAACCACCAGGTCAACTGTGCAAACTCACCAATCCCTCTTCAGGAGGAAGTCTGTCTGTTCCAGTCAAGATGTCAATTCTCAGAAATCCAAGGGGGCAGTTCTGCTCTATCCTGAAGGGTAGATGTGTGTCAGAGTCAACTCAATGGCAGTGGGTTTGGCTTGGGTTTCATGGGTCTACCGGTGGAAATGCATCCGTTTTCTGAGGTGCTTTTGAACTGGCTGAATCCAGGAGGAGGCACTCAATAATTCAAAATCAAAATTCCCCAAATTTATTCCAAACTGACTTCTGCTAGGCTAACTGTAATGGGGTCATTTTTGTATTGATTTGATACTTGCTACTCTTCAATGTGCGTGTTATAACTATTACCTCATTTAATCCATAAACCCTTGTAAACTGGTTGAGATAATATTATTCCCATCTGACAGATGGCATTGACTGAATTTCCAAAGCAGATAATTCTTTGATCTGGTAGTGCAAAACTCAGTTTTCTGGTGCCTGACCCAATTGTATAGCGTCCTATCAAAACCATCATTAGGAACACCGAATCCACCGCACGAGCCCTTTGTAAAGCCTCCGTGAGCAAAGATGTCACTCTGAGGCCGAAGACATCCCCGAGCCATTGGCATGTGCCATCGTCTCCTATGCATGTGAACGTGGGAAAATGAGTAAGGAAGACCACAGAAGAACTGAACTGGTCGGGAAAGACAAGTCCCTGGCAAAGAGCATCGTGCTTGGTCATGTGGCGGGAGGAGACCTCAAAAAGAGGAAATGGCACTCTGGCTGCAGCAGTGGGCTCAAACCTGAGAGTCGTGAAGATGGCACAGGACCAGGAAATGCTTCACTTCCTTCTGTTGTTACAGTGCTGCTCAGTCTAAACCGACCCAACGACACCTAACACGGCTCAGAATCCTAGGAAAATTGGGATCGATAAGTTATTTCTTTGAGTGGGTAAAGGATTCCAGGGCCTTGAAAATAAATTTAGAGCTCCACTCCTAGGCTCCCTTGAAGCCCCTTTGGACACGAAGCTGTGCGTACGTTGTTATTCAAAAGCCACAGATAACAGAATTTCTGGGGTAGATTTCTTGAGTTCCCTTAGAGCTCTCTATGGTAAGACAGTTATTAAAACAATAGCTACAACTGGTATTTTGATTGAGAAAAAGCTCTAAAATGAAAAATTAGTAGGATGATGCAATTATATTTCCTAAACTAATGAGTATGCCTACCTCCTGGTTGTGTCTCTTTCCCCGTCTCTCTTAATCTTGCTTCCCTTCCCTCTCCTAAATTCTATTTTTCTGTGTGCTTTAGAGTTTGGGATCCTAGAAAAACCTCCCCTTTGGGCAGGCTGTGTTTCAGAGAGCCTGGAGTGTGGAGCCTGGAGCCTGTCTTCAGGGCAGGGCTTGATCACACCAGCAGCCCTCTGACTCATGAGTGCCTCTGCTACTCATTTCCTCCCAGCTGGGGGTGCCTCAGCCAGGGCCACGTGACTTGTGCAAGCCCTCTTTGAACTGCCAAAATTAAGACAAGGACATTTCAAATTGGGGGGTGTTCTTCACGTTTATGTCTGCCTGTCTTGTTTTTGCTCAACTCTTGTTTGACTTAGAGCAGAAAGCCCAGTATCTCCTTTCTTAAACTAGGAGCTTCTGTCAAATGCCCCGTCATTCAATTACTTCATCTGGCTTGGAGTAAGGGGGGGGGGGGGGCAGTAAATTGCAAATTTGCCTGATGACCTTGCCATTGAAGTTCCAGTATTTTACATCCACTGACCACCTGGGAAATTCCTCCTGAGTCTTGAATGAGTTTTACACGTTATCTCCCAAATTTTAAATCCCTAATTCTTTTTTTTTTTTTTTTGGCAGCAAGATGATTTTTATTCCTGCACCCACACAGCCACTGCTATATTATTTTAATCACTAGAGCTGCCACCTAGTTTCATAAAAACTTATTTATTCTTTAAATTAAATTTAAATCATTTTATTAGGGACTCTTACAGATATTATAAAAATCCATAAATCAATCATATCATGCAAACCTGTACATATGTTGCCATCGTCATTTTCAAAACATTATCTTTCTACTTTAGCGCTTATTATCAGCCCCTCTTTTTCCCTCCCTCCCCAACCTCCTACCGTAGTGAACCCTTAATAAATTACACACATATATATATTTTCATATCTTACAGCATCTGCTATATCCCTTCACCCACATTTCTGTTGTTTGTCTCCCGGGCTGGTAAGAGAGTATTGTTATTCATCCATCATTACTATGCTTTCAGTTCCCCCTTTTTTTCCCCTCCACCTTCCACCCTCCACCCTCTCCCTATCTTCATGGTGTTGCTAGTCCCATTAATGTTTCTGAGGGTTTATTGGTCATGGCTTTCTTGTGTCGAAAGCTCTTATCTGTACCAATGCACATACTCTGCTCTCCAGCGGCTTGTGAGGCCGTTTGGCGGGTGGAGGAAGCATTAAAGAATTAAAGTGGTAAAGTATTAAATTATTATTAATTAAAGCATTAAACCATCAACAAAACAAATTATGTGTTTCATTGGGGCTAAACTGTCCCCTGGCTGAATATTCCCTTCGGTGTGACCCTTCTGTAAGGGGATGTCCAATTGTCTATAGATGGGCTTTGGGTCTCCCCTCTGACCTGTCTCCTTCGCATCGGTATAATTGTTTGGTCTTGATCTTCTGATGCCTGATCCTTGAGACAGTCTCCGGACTCTCCCACGTGAGTGCAGGAGAACGTGCAGAAGTCCAAGGTTTATCTTGAGAGACCCTCAGTTCGGAGAATGAATTTAGAGCCAGCATCATGAACAGAACTTATTCTTAAGGAATCAAAACCCATAAGCAAATAAAAGTCACATTCTGCTATAAAATTACTTACCAAATGATTTTCACAGGGTACAGGGGAGACATTACAGAGATGACAGGCTACATTCTCAAGCCAGAAGATATTTTTTATTAAAAACTGGGCTTTAGACCTCAGACCTTAACACAGTCACCGCCTGCATTTCAGGGACCCTAAATTAATTTAGAGTGCTCTTATTCAATATCATTAATCTTAGGACTTGTGTATAGCTTGATTGCTCTATTACTAATGGACTTTTCTATAATAATTCAATATTCACCCCCCTTGTTTCTTCACAAAAATCTAGATTTTAGCTCCTAGGAATTTCAAACCACTGATTGTTTTTTAGTACATCTGAGAAAGTCTAAGTTGAGATGAAGGTTTTCTCCAAGAAGAAAACTAAGATCGTCTTCACCTGGAATCACTTTTGTATGCAAATAGTGTCCTGGTAGTATTTGAAAGTTTTGCGAAGTAAACTGTTTTACTACTGAAAGGTAGTATATAGCAAAGACTTCTGTATACTCTCCCCAACTTGGAGATAAATAAGCCTGTTGAACAATTCATTTCATGTTGTTGTTAGCCCCAGGTGCGTCCATCCCAGACTCCCGGTGACCCCAGCATTACAGAGTAAAATTTCTCCACAAGGTTTTCTTGACTTGCCCAGTAAGCAGTTTCTGGAGTCTCCACCAGTGTGCCCTGGGAACGTCTCACCTGCGCCTGTAAAGGCAGAACCCAGCAAGGGTTTGGGCGGAAAGGCAGTGTCTATGTGCTCCCGATTCATTGTATCTGTAATTCACCTCCAGACTGCCCGTTTGTCAAAATCTTCACCACACGATGAAAAGATGTCACTTATTTTTAAATGAAGCCATTGAGAATTAGGACAGAGGGAATGGGTTAATTATTATATGCACTTGGGTTTGAAAAACCTTCTGATACATACTAATGGAACTAGAGGGAAAAAAATAGTAAATCCTGTACAACAACATTTCTTTATCTTTTTTTAATTTAAAACATCTTATTGGGGGCCTGTACAACTCTTATCGCAATCCATATACACATCCATTGTGTCAAGCACATTTGTCCATTTGTCGCCATCATCCTTCTCAGAACATTTGCTTTTCACTTGAGCCCTTGGTATCAGCTCCTCATTTTTTCCTTCCCTCCCCACCCCCTCTTTCCTCATGAACCCTTGATAATTTATAAATTATTATTTTATCATGTCTTACACTATCTGATGTCTCCCTTCACCCACTTTACTGTTGTCCACCCCCCCAGGGTGGAGGTTATATGTAGATCCTTGTCATTGGTTCCTTCTTTCTACCCCACCTCCACCCTCCCGGTATCACCACTCTCACCACTGCTCCTGAGGGGTTCATCTGTCCTGTGGGGACCCAAGGCCCGTCTGTAGACAAGTGGACATCCCTTTGTAGAAGGGTAGCAGAGAGGAGACAGTTCACTCAGGGTGCAGTGTAGCATTGATGAAACACACAACTTTCCTCTAGTTCTTAAATGCTTCCTCCTCGCCCCACTATCATGATCCCAATTCTACCTTACAAATCTGGCTAGACCAGAGGATGTACATTGGTGCAGATAGGACCTGGAAACACAGGGAATGCAGGACAAAATTTATTTATGACAAAAATGAATTGGGCAAAACAATTCTAACATAAAGGTAATAATGAGTTCAAGAGTGCAAGAGCAGAGGAGTGAGGCAGTGTGGGAGCTGTTCCTGGCAGGGAGCATCACCAGTCAGAGGGCAGCGCCTGAGCAGGGGATGGAGCACAGGAGAACAAGGAGATCTGTGGTGGGGGGACACGGCAATGGGAAACAGGAACAACATTCTCAGCCATCCGTGAGTAGAAAGCATTTTGAAAAGAGAGAGAAACATCTAAAGAAAGTTAGGAAGCCTTTTATACACTATTCTGTTAAAACCCGAGCCCTTATCCCTTGAAAAGTTACACTAAAATGCAACGCTTTCTTCAAAGCTGGTAAACATAGGTTGTGTTGTTTCCTGAAGTTTTAAAATTGTATGTGTATGTGAAAACCAACACAGTCAAATTATATTCCATTTGGCCACGCGTGAAACAGTAAGATAAAGAGGCTTTATAAACTGATGAGAAAAGAAAAACGACTGCTTTTTTAAAAACAGGCAGAGGATTTGAAAGGATTGTCAAATTAAAAATAAAAATGCCCCAAATATGAAAAACTTGTCCTTATTAGTGATCAACATCATGTAAATAAGTGGTTCTCACCCTGTAGGCCACGACCCCTTTGGGGGTGGAATGACCCTTTCACAGGGGTCATCCAATTCATAACAGTAGCAAATTTTCAGTTATGAAGTAGCAACAAATATAAGTTTATGGCTGGGGGTCACCACAACATGTAGAATTGTATTAAAGTCACACCATTAGAAAGGTTGAAAGTCACTGATGTAAATTACTAAAACCAAATGATTTCAAAGTGGCATAGCCCTTTCCTCTCAAAAAAATTATCCCCAAACAGGAAGAATAAGAAATGTAAGCTCCAGCCATAGTCGGTGAATAGAGGCAACATGCGTCATTCAAAAGCACAATATAGAAAATCAAAAGGTGACCGGAGAAAGGATAGAGAAGGAGGGCAAAGTAAAGGAGGGAGACATCAGAGATGAGCAATGCTACATCTCCAGCAGACCCTGGGCGCTTGAGGGTCCAGCAATGTCCTGCTACTCGAATGTGAGAGGCATTTCTAGCGTGCTGTGTTCAAACCCTCAGCGCTACATACCTGGAACAGCTAGTTCTGGTGCTCTGAAGATCCGTCTTCCATCGTGGTATTCTTTGTTCCTTAGGTACCAACAAAGGCCCAGCGTCTTACTCAACAACTTCTCTACCACCACCTCCACCACCCCACCCGGCCAGTCAACCACCGCTGCCAGCATGTCATCCAAGTCAGCCACCAGTTCCAAGCCTGCCTCCCAGAAACATTAAACCTGCCATTGATTTAAAGTAAGTAAGCACGTATCTGGCCACACCTGTCAGTGAGTAGATTTTCAAATTATGTTTGGCTGAGTCCTGAGTACTAAGAGACTTGCGCATTCGCTCACGAAACGATTATTGTTGTGCATCATGAAGTCAATCAGTCTAGGAAATGGACAGGGCTGTTTGACTCTGTCCCCGAGGGTCCTTATGAGTTCCACGTAACTCCATGACAATAACATTAATGATAACAAGGCAAAGCATCGTGGTTTAAGAACACATAATTGTTTTTGAGTCCGACGGAAAGCAGTTCATATTTCCTCTGCACACTATTGTATAACCTTAGAAAAGTATTTTGGCTTCTATAAAGTTCCATTTTCTCTGTGAAGTCTAGTTAGCGCTGGTGATGATACAGATGCTGCGGGGTTGCTGGTGTTTTTGTGGTAAATTTAGGTGCCTCGGCTGATATTCGGGTAGGCTTATACTCGAGTATGTATGATATATACCCTATTTTTAGTCAAATACCATAATCTCCCCTAAAATAAGTACAACTATGCCAATTATTTTTGGATCCTGCTGTTGAAAAAAAAGGGTAGTGTTCTTATAAAAATACAAGGGAGGGTGTGCTGGGAAGCAAAAATAGAAGCTGTACTTTGCATAAAAATACAATAATTCTACTTGGGAATAAGGTTTTCTTTGCTGCATTCTAGTGGTGTGGTGGTTACACATTGGGCTGATAACCAAAAGGTCAGCAATTTGAAGCCACCAGCTGCTCCTTGGGAGAGAAAAAGGGCTTTTACTCCTGTCGGGAGTTTCAGACTCCTAAACTTACTGGGACCGCTCCACCCTGCCCTATCGGGTTACTATACATTAACAACTCCTTCATGGAAGTGAGTGTGCTTTTTTGGCTTCTTATGTTAGGGTCACTATAGGTCAGAATTAATTTGATGGAGGTGAATATGTTTTTTGATTATTATTATTATTGCTATTAGTGATCCCATACGGGTGTAGGGTGTGTCCTAAATCCCATCCCTTCTGGGTTATAAGGAGGAGCCTGGACACAGAGGCAAGTAAGCATAAGTAGGAGTAAGATAGATGTCCTATGTGGATCACTAAGGAACTGAGCTCCCAGAGCCAACAAATATAAAGCCTTCCCCTGGAGCCGGTGCCCTGTATTCAGACCTCCCTCCGCCTTCCTGTGTTGTGAGAAAAGAAATGTCTGTTCTTTAATGTCACTCGCTTGTGGTACTCACGTGATAGCAGCTCTAGGAGACTAAGACACTGCTCCTTAGCATCTATGAGTTGGGAAAACGAGCGTAAAGAGGAAGGGAAGCTCTCCAAGACCATCCTCCCACCCTGACCACGACTCCTATGGACCCTGGCCCATTTCTCAGTCTTGCAAGGAATTTTTACAAAGAAAACTCATTAACTTCATGCGGATTCTGACTCATAGCAACCCTATACGACAGGGTACAACTGCTCCTGTGGGGTTTCAACACTGTAACTCCTTACAGGAGTGGATAGGCTCGTCTTTCTACCACAGAGTGGCTGATGGTTTAGAACTGCTGAGCTTGGAGTTAGCAGCCCAATGTGAACCCACTACACCACCAGGGCTCAGGCCAAGTTAAAAATGGATTGCCAATCAGCCAGGCGCATGGACTTGTTACATTGTTTTATCAGTGATTAACAAAAGCGACTGACAGTAGGAAAACCTTCTCTTATCTCTATTTCCATTTTAGTAACTCTTCCTAATGATAAAGGCTGGTTCCTCTGAGATTACGGCTCCACAAAAGGCAAACTCTCAGAAGAAAGATAAAAAGAAATGAGAGTCTGGGATGTCATATTTCTAGATAAGCTATAAGTGGAGCATCGAAGAGTTAAGTGTCAGATGAAGAAAATAGATGAAAAGTTATAGGCCGACTATAAGGTTTTGCTTTGGTTTGGTTTGACTTGGTTTGGCGTGGTTTTATTGTTTTATAATCAGAAGTGAAAATGTGGTTTATAGTGAACATTTTTTATACTGTTATCAGAGAGCTTGAATGAATTGCAAAATGAAAAAATATCTGGGTTAGACCATTTCTCCTAAATACAGAGGGAGCCAGATAAGAGGCATAGAGGAAATGAAAGCAAACCGAGTCTGTATATGCAGGCTCACAAATGTTTGGTGAAAGGGGTATTTGTGGAGTGGGAATTAGGTGGGATTATGAAAACTATAGCTGTTCCTCCTCATACCTGTGCCCCCTCAAAGCACATAGAGAAAAATGATTCCTAGGTACCCACCTGTCTTCTCTAAAGATGTTGGTCACCCCTGTCTAGTAAAAGCTTCCCCTCCACTCAAGGACTGATAGTGTGAGTGTTTGGGTATTTTTTTCTAACATTTATTTATTCAACAGATATGTTGGAGCTGCTGCTTTGTGCCAGGTATTTATAACGCGGAAGGAATATAGGAGAACGAAACAAAAATCTCTGCCCTTAGCAGAAAGGAGATAAGAGATAAAAGCAATAAAAAATGTATGCAGAGAAATAAAATAATGTGCCAAAGGAGAAAATGGGGCAGGGTGAGATGATGGGATTGGGCGGTGAGGTTCAGTGATAGATTTCTGACCTTCTTTGAATGAGAACCCAGTTTGCTTCCCAGCCACCAGATGTCCTGCAAAGCCATCCTGCCGCTGCAGGGGAGGCTAGTGGGTTGCTATGATGTTATTCAAGTTTCAGTGGAACTACCAGACTAAGATGGACTGAGAAGAAAGGCCAACAATCTACTTCCAAACACCAGCCAATGAAAATCCTACGCATCACAATTATCCAATCTACATCCAATCACGGGGGTGGCCCAGGGCTGAGCAGCATTTACTGTACACGGAGATGTCATGAGTTAGGAGCCTACTTGGAGGCAGCTGACAGCAACAGATGGTGAGAGTTTGAGAGTGAGATAGGAAATAGTGTGTTGCAATATTAGATAGAGCGGTGAAGGTGGTTTCCTTTGAAGTATGTGATAGTTATGTAAAACCTTGACTATCGTGTGAGCTGGGCATACTGGTGGAACGCTGTTCCAGGAAGAGAGAACAATCTAATCTGGCCTTGTTAGGCGCCATCATTTGGTCCCCACTCCTAGCGACCCTGTGAACAACAGAATGAAGCACATCTAGTCCTGTGCCATCCCCCAATTTTTTTATGTTTGAGCCCATTGTTGCAGCCACTGTAACAATCCATCTTGTGGAGACCCTGTGTCTTTCACTGCCCCTCTACTTTACCAAGCACGATGACCTTCTCCAGGGATGGGTCTCTTCTGACAACACGTCCAAAGCTTGTGAGATGAAGTCTTGCCGTCCTTTGCCTCTAAGGTGCATCCTGGCTGTACTTCTTCCAGAAGAGACTTCTTTGCTCTTTTGATGGTCCATGATACTTTCAAAATTCTTTCCCAGCACCATAATTCAAATGCAGCAATTCTTCTCGGGTCTCCCTTACTCAACTTTCACATGCATATGAGGTCACTGAAACTACCACGGATGGGATCGGGTACACCTGTGTTAGACAGCATTCTCTAGATAAACAAAACCAGGACACTTAGATTTGATAGATAGATAGATAGATAGATAGATAGATAGATAGATAGATGCAGCACAAAGGAATATTACAGCTAATTAGTCCACACAGCAGTACAGAGGGCTCAGTTCAACTCACTTCTGTGGAACAGTTAATATACTGGAAGTTCTTCAACTCATGAGGGCTGCTGGGTCCAAGGTCAAGGAAGCAGACTACTGAGTCATCTGTAGAGCAATACAGGCAGTCCAGCCACAGGCAGCAAATAGCAGGGTGGTCACCAACAGTCAGCCAGATGACAGGATCCAACAGTCCCAAGCTCAAGCAATGTATACACCAGCAGTGTGGTGAATCAGGTCTCGAAGGAGCCTCAAGCTCTAGCGACACGATCCATGGGTTGAGTGTCCCACAGGTAGTGTAGCTCACAAGTTGAAGCAGAGAACTGGCTAAGGCAGCCACACACTGGTCCAATCACCAGAGAACAAGAGAGACAGAGGCAGGGCTTGCCAAGCCATTTATCTCTTTGCCCTCCAATCAAACAGTGACCTCAATCACACATGCTCTTATTATCCAGGTTGGCACAATTTACCTACCTATCACAACACTTTAGTCCTCAAAGTAGCATTCTTTCTTTTCAACCCTTTAAAAAGGTCTTGTGCCAGAGATTTACCCAAGGCAGTGCATCATTTGATCTCTTGACTGCTGCTACCACAGGCATTGATTGTGAATCCAAACATAGCGAATCCTACCTTTGACAACTTCAATCTTTTCTCAGTTTATCGTGAAGTTACCCATTGGCCAGTTGTGAGGATTTTGGTCTTCTTTACATTGAGTCATAATCCATACTGAAGGTTGCAATCTTTGATCTTCATCAGCAAGTGCTTCAAGTCCTCATTTTCAGCAAGCCAAGTGGTATCATCTGCATATTGCAGGTGGTTAATAAGCCTTCCTCCAATCCTGATGCTGCATCCTTCTTCATATAAGCCAGCTTTTCTGATGATTTGCTCAGCAGACAGATGGAATAATATGGTGAGAGGATACAACTCCAATGTTCAACTTTCCTGTCCTTCTGTTTCCACCACTGCCCCTTGATCCATGTACAAATTCCTCATGAGCACACTGCAGTGTTCTGGAACCCCATTCTTCTCAAGGCTATCCATAGTTTGTTATGGTTGATCCACAGTTGAATATTTTTTCAATAAAACATAAGTAAGCAAAAACAATTAAAAAAAACATAAGTAAGCATATTTCTGGTATTCTCTGCTTTCAGCCAAGATCCATGTAACATCAGCAATTATATTCTTTATTCCATGTTCTCCCCTGAATCCAAGAACTAGGTAACTTGGTTTTTAGGACAGTGAACATGAGAAGAAGTCGTAGGAGAAGAGTTGACATATTTAGGGCCATGTGTGGTGTGATAGAGATGATAGTTAATACTTTAAAAGAAATGGCAACCACTGAAGGAATTATTTTATATGATTTATGTGTCATAAGGATCACCTTAGCAGCTGTGCTGAGAGGAGGCAGCAGGTCAGCAAAGGCAGAAGCAGTAGAGCCGTGTAGGTAGTCTTGCAGAATCACAGACAAGATTTGAAGATGGCACTAACCAGGATGGTAGCAGTGGGAGTGATGAGAGTGTTCAGAATCTGGACACATTTTGAAGAGGATAACAGCATCAATTACACTTAGGGTATCCAAGAAAAGGGACCGAGGGCGGTTCTGTGGTTTTTGGCTGGGGAAGTTGTAAGGATATTTTGCACTGGGGGAAGCTGAGGGTCAAAAGGGGGAAGGTAAGGTTGAGCATGTTTTAGGGGTGGGAAAGACTAAGAGGTCATGGCGGTGCTAGGTTTGAGGAATCTATTAGACATCTAAGTGGAAACACTGACGAGTCAACTGGACATGAGAGTTAAGAGTTTAGGAGAGAGTTGTACACAAAATTATAAAATGGAGAGTCACAGGTACATATGCCACATTTTAAACCATAGGATTATTGAAATGGCCAAAGAAGGTACACAGAGAAGAGAAGAACTAAGCGCTGCTTTTCTAGGCCCTGGAGCAAAAGAGACTAAAAATGAGTCAGCAATGAAGTAAGGGAAATCCAGCGAGCCAGTGAAGAAAGGAAGGGCGATCCTTACTGTGGCAGATGCTGCTGAAGGTCAAAGAAGTGAGGAGCCTGGGGGCCAGTAGGGTGACGTTTTCATGAAAGGGAAAGTTTAAAAAGAATGGAAGGAGAGAAATTGAAAAGCACACGTATGGACAGCTCCTTTATGGAGAAACAGGAAGGAAGGAAATGGGACAGTTAACTGGTGGGAGAAGTAGAATCAATAGAATGCCTTTTTCAAGATGCAAGAAAGAGCTGTGTATTTGTCTGTAGGCAGAAACGATCCAGTGAAGAGTGAAACTGGTAACGGCGGAGAGAGGGACGAACTCCCAGCACTAGAGCGCTGGGATTTAGTATTTGATGAGAGATTGGCACCCCAAAGGAATACATGGCTGATAACCCTTGTCATCGTATATGAGATTAAATTCTGAGTTCTAAGATTCCATAGGGCTACGGTTTACGGTAGGAGCTCTAAAACCATTTTGAGTCTTCAGATACATTTAGCCTCCATTGAGTTCTTTTTGACCATGGATTGGAAAGTACAAAAGTCTTTGTTTTGTCTTCAGGCAGACTGAAGGAAACCTGTCTTGGGATGCCCTTGATGTAAGTTGGGGTGCTAGGTCCCATGGCTATGAGTCCTGCCCATGGTGGGATTCAGATCACTTAACAACTGGTTTGCTGCCCTGATGACCGTTCTAAGATTTTAAAAAGCTACACTGAAAGGGCGTTGATTGTTTGATACAGTGGACACTGAAGTTAGAAGAACAAGAGGCACGCAACCGAGATCATGTTATAAGGAAAAATGTTTAATGGTATTTGAATATTAAATAATATCTGACATAAAGCAACAAAACTGTTCTTTAAGATATTTACATGTCGTTTCTTGACCGGTGTCCTCACTTGCAGCATTTTTCACTTTCTTATGAGATAAATCATCTGCTGTGTGATTTATCTTTAACCATCTTTTCACTGTTGGAGTAGGATATCATTTCTTTAGAGGTCGGCCAATTGGACAACAGTCATTACGTTTGATATATTAAAACCGGTGACTTCTCTTCTCTGAATATATTATGTGCCTCTTTTAAAGACCCCTTTCTGCTTCTGCTGAACTTACAGCAATTGTTCTGACCATATGTTCAGCTCTTGGAACACTTTCAGGAATTGCATAATTCACTCATAGTATCTCCTGGGGATTTGGGGCATGACACAAAGCTGAAATAAATGACAGTGTGCCAACCGCTGTTGTTTGACATTTTCTCTTCACGTTATATGTTTGTTCCTGAAGTATCAAGTGCAAGGGGATAAAATGTAGTATTTCATCCAAAATTTAGCAAGGTTTATGAAATGAATAAATAAATGTTACACACAGAGTTCTAATTTTCTATACCTATGGGTGGAATGAGCATTGCTAAGGGAGCTTAGAATACACCACTTCACTGATGAACATTTAAAAAGAGTAAGGAATGATAACTGGTGATTCTAACGTTGGGCTGCTGCCCAGCCTCTCCCCTTAGAAAGAACCGTTTACTAGTGCCGTTTTAACCAGGCTTGGCCAAACTCAATAAAACTTAGGTATCAGTTTTGCTGAACCTGTGCAAACCGGCTGTGCCCCACCCTCTGGCCATGCCACAACCAAGGTGGTCAGAGGGCCGTGAACCAATCTTGTAAGCTTCTCTCATCTGCAGCAGTGCAGTTCTCCCGTCGGGGTTCTTTCCTGCTTCTCTGGTCCCACCTCCTGCTGTGATGAATGGATCTGCCACCAGTCGTGACTTTGTAAGTTTCCGATCTTTTCCACGCCTCTGTGAGTCCTTGGATACCATTACGGCCTCAAGCTGATGTCTTTGTCTTCATCCTGACCGTCTTTAACTTTGTCTTTCTTTGCCCAATGTAAGACTTGATACCAATAGTCTCAGAAAAGGATATTCCAATTCCAGGTTTTTTTTTCCTCTAGAACAACATAGAGTTGACTCCGGCTCCTGCTGGTCCCATGTGGGTCACAGGAGAACTGTGCTTTCAATGATTGCCTTTTGGAGAGCGGATCAAGGGGCCTTTGAGAGGGCTGGATTTTCAATTAATGGCTGGACAATCGATCATTTGTGCCCTCCCAACCCCCTCATTAAAAAGCCCACTGCTGGCAAGTCAATGTTAACTCCTGATCCTGAGAGATAGCTCCATATGGTTTCCACAACCACAACTTTATGGAAGTATGTATTCTCATCTTTTTCCCCCAGAGCTGCTGGTGGGTTTGAACTGCTGACCTTGTGATTAGCAGCCCAATGCACCACCAGGACGCCTTATAGCACCAAGAGCCTCTAGATGACTGAGAAAGATTTATGGGTCTCCCAGGGGTGCACAGGGGAGCATTTCAAGACATAGGCTAGCCTTTGTTCCCTGCCGCCTGCTCGGTCTCCGTAAGATAGTGTCCCCCACAGGAACTTGTAATTACATCATTGAGGTCAGGAAGTCTTGGGAGTGTAAAAGATGGATGCTAGGTGAGAGCAGGAAGAATAAATAGCTTTGAAAGTAAGGTGGTTGAGGCCAAGCCTTCTTCACATTATGCATTGTACTGTTTCCCCACCTAGTGGTCAGAGATCAGTTAGTCACAGTTTCTGCTACAATATGTCAAGGATCCTAAGTGTGTTTAATATTCTTGATGTTCATATTCGTGTCTTTCGTAACCTGTTGATTGGTGCCGCTTTTTAAAGTTAATTCTAATGCCAACAGCCCGAGAGAGCCGAGCCAAAGGTTGAGTGTTTTGATCTACAACACAAACCACATGCTTATTAATAGGAATGAGACAGGAAAAGTGAGGTAATAAAAAATAATAAATAACGGGAAGTGACTCAGGCTAGGAGAGAAAAGGTTAAAAGTTGTGATGCGGAGGTCATTCATCATCACTTTTAGACTGTCTTGACGGGGAAACCATTAGGGAAAAATAAGAAGGTGCCACCACAATGCCTCAGAAATACGTAAAATGTCCCAGCCTGGGAGACGTGCCGTCTCAGTCCTCCCCAGTCAGACGGACTGACATCACTCAGAGGTTGAAAATCCCTGGGGCTTATGTGAAGGAGATGTGTTCCAACGCAGCCTCTGGATTTAAGAGCAAATATAAAAGGCCCTACCATTTTCTTCTTAAAAACAACATGTGAAATTGTGACTAGCAAATGAAGGTATCAAAAGGCCGACAGCTTTACATCTTTACACATTTGGAAGTGGAGCTGAAATCGAAGTCTAAAACATGGCATTCGTCAGCATGAAGCCAACCTCAATTTTCCCATTTCGGCCTTCGTGGTGAAGCAGGATAACAGAGCTGCGGTGGAAGGATCTCTTGAATAGACGTATTATAACAACTGATAAGCTTCCTTCTCTTCTCCCTCACCCGCACCCCCTGCTCCGTTTTCTGTGACTTGGTTTGTGACTGGTTGCATTGTTTGTCTCTTAATCTCTCTGTGGGCCTTTTCTCAATGCCTAGGACAGTGTTCCTGAGCAATTGGTGACAGTTTGAGCTGGGTTTATTCATGGTGCTTGCACCCATTTCTCCCCTTTTCTTTGCTTCATTTTAGTGTTCATTCTCATTATTATTCTTATCATTGTTTCATATTTATTGAGCATCTTCATGCTTTATGTATAGAGTGCATTCAGACCTACATGAGATAACACTGCTGCATAGCTATTTCATATATTGTTGGGTCTATGAGCTAATGTTCACATGTAAACTTTGCTTTGGATACACATGGAAACACGCAGGGACAAGGAGGGCCGAAGCTCTTGGTTTCTTAAGTATTTCTTCTTCATCCAAGTATTTGGGGAAGTAGATTCTAAGTTCAGTGGTCTCTTTTTGAGGTAATGCTCATAGGCATAGTGTTAATTGGTTAAAAAGGAGAAGAAGAAGGCAATTTAGTCTCTTGATATCACTGCTATTGTTGTTACCTGTCAGCATGATCCCATGCACAACTGAAGCAAACACTTCCTGGTCCTGGGCCATCCCCAGGATAATTGCTGGATTGGACTTGGTGATTCACAGGGTTTTTGCTGGCTGATTGTCAGGAGTGGCCCTCCAGACCTTTTGCTAATCTGTCTTAGTCTAGAAGCTCCGCTGACGCCTGCACAGCAACATAGCAACCAGTGACAGTCTCAGAAACTCACAGGCGCAGTTTCTCTTAGGTCACTATGAGTCAGAATGGACTCGTTGGTAATGAGGATTGTATCCTTGTTTGAAAGCGTCAACACTGCTTCAGCATATCTAGGGGTAGCAATGCAATCCCTCAGAAGGAGTTTGAACTGAAATGAACTGATTCAAGGCCCGAATAGCAATGCACAACCCCTGTGCATTGCAATGTCTTGGCCAGGAATCGAAACAGAGTCTTTTGCATGAAAGCAAGAAATCTGCCATTGACCCACCATTCCCTTTTGGAACTAGTGGGGCCTCCTAAACTCATCAAAAGAAACTGAAGACCTACTAGCGAATGGGAATGATTCTCAAAGTGTTCTAAAAATGACAGCCATCATATTAAGTTAACCAACAAAGTGGCAAGTCCTTTCCCCTAGGGCTTACAGTCTGGCAGCGGAGAACGGGACCTGGAAGCATTTACTCTATCATTTTAAAGTAAAGTAGACAGATGACCGTAATGAAGTTACATATGCGATTACAGCCCCTGAATGAGCATCAGCGAGTCGGGGATAACTTCACAAAGGCGGAGTGTTTAAGGGGAGGCTGGAAGAATAAGGCGGGCCACAAGCAGAGGGGAGAAGGTAGGATAATTGCAAAGAACACTGGAAGGGGCTGACCATGAAAAACTAAGAAACCACAAAGTGTTCAGGAAGGAGATACCATTTCAGTATTGATGTGTCAAAGAGGAGGAAATGTGGGAACCCAAGCTGGGCAAGAACAGGACGATTTGAAGACCCTTATGTACCAGGAGCGGGGCAGTTGACTCACAGTGTGAGTATTTTGCTAAGGGAATCACTGGTGCAGAAGTGACTATTTATATCTCCTGCTTTTAATTAATATTCAAGGCAAGATTAAAAATGCAAATACTGATGATTTATCTCAAGTGCTTACCTTCACACTATATACAGCTTATTATTATTTTGTGTAAACAGTCGAGAATTTTACTTACGCAAGAATCGTCATTTCAGGGAAATCTTTGACAAATGATAAACCTAATAAAAAAGAAAGCACTCATCACAGCCACTAAGGGAAGCATTTTTTTTCCCAGTCATGACCAATTTAGTGAGTTGATTAGCAGGGCCTTTATACTTGCCTAAATATGAAAGTGCTGAAAGACATGACGCTTGGCAAAGTGGAGGGGCAGCAAAAGAGAGGAAGGCCCACTTTGTCCCCGCAGCTGCAGTTGCTCAGGCAAAGGAACAATTGTGAGACTGGTGCAGGACCAAGCAGAGGTTCGTTCTGTTTTGCATAGGGTCACCTGGGTCGGAATGAGCTCCATGGCACCTAACAACTGTAAAACTGAAGATATGTATGTTAAGTGTGAAACGGCTCCATAAACTGGGCACGGGTGGGAGGAGAGGGTGGATACAGACAAAATTATTGCCTTTGGGTGCTCTGGGCTACTGTCCGGAGTTAAGGGAAATATCTGGGAAGTAGAGATGGAAAACACACATTTATGGCTGGCAATACTTCCTGAGGCAAAAGGTACCTTCGAGGCCAGTGTCCAGTCGTTATGACAGCAGGGCACTCCAGCCCATGTCTTCAGCAGGGATTCGTTTTTTGACCCCAGCATCTCCTGAGGCCACATAGCTCTTTGCTAGTTCTCTAAGTGAAGGGAGTTTTGCGCATGCGTGTGACTGCATCATTTTTGTGTGCGAAAGATCACTTGGGTAGCTGTGTGGAGAAGGGACAGTAAAGGGGGGGAGCACAGGAGACCATTCTGATGAGGCAAGTGTTCGGGACTCCCCAGTTTCTCAAACCTATCCAGAGTTATGATGGCCCCCACAGTCAAATGCCCGCGCACAGTCAATGAAGCACAAGTGAACATCTTTCTGGTGTTCTCTGCTTTGAGTCAAGATCCATCTGATATTGGCAACGGTTTCCCTTGTTCCATGTCCTCTTCCCAATTCTGCCTGATAACAACAGAAGACTGACAAAGGGCTGCTACACGTCCACGCTGGAAAAGATGATGCAATCCTGCTTTCACATCTAGGAGACAGGGAAAAATTTGAAGAGAACCTGGATTCTAATCAAGCCTATGGCCATCAAGTAGATTACAATTCGAATCACTTTTATAGGGCAGAATAGAACTTCCAAAAATAGGGTTTCGAAAGCGTTACAGTAGCATAAAACCTTGTTTCTCTTGGGATGCAGGAAGTGGGTTTGAACTAGTAACCATAAGGTTAGCATCCCAAGGGCTTCACCCGCTATGCTATGCCACCAGGGTTCCCAGCAGATTATAGGAGACATTGACGTTGGGGAACTGACAAAGCTTGATGTTTAATTGATGTGTGACTGAAGGTGAGTGATCAACGAAGAATGGCTTGAGGTCAGTATGCGGATTGTGAGTCATCCACTAAAGTCGGAAACCGAGTGGGGAGAATTGATTTAGTCTGGGGTGGAAGATGGCCACCTGAATTTCTGACAGTTTGATATGGAACTGACTGTGGAACCTCCAAATGATCAATATGAGCTTGAAGCCCAAAAGGAAAACCTTAAGCTAGAAATATGAACAAAAATCTGCTTTCATTAAGTTAAGTTAAGCTCACTTTTATTAAGATAAATGAAGCTGTGAGAGAGAAATGTAGAGTTAAAATTAAGAAGAAAGCCAGGACCAGAAAACACATGCAAGCAAACAACAACAACAATCAAAAACTCGGGAAATAAAATACCGTATATACTCGTGTACAAGCCGAGGTTTTCAGCACATTTTTAATGCAGGTTTGGAGGTAAAATTAGGTGCCTTGGCTGATATTTGGGTTGGCTTATACTCGAGTATATATGGTAAACCCATAGAGGCAACCCTGAGATGGTGGCCAGAGTGGATAGAAGGGAAGCAGGAGAGAGCTTCAAGAAGATCAAACATCATATATTGTCAAAACCACGAGGCATGATAAAAACTGTGTAGCGTCCAGTGGATTTGATCATGGAGAATTCTCGGAGTTCCTTCAGAGCACAAGCGGACAGAGAAACCCATAAAAATGTCTATATCTCCCAGGGAGGAGGTCACATATGGATCCTTTTAATCAGTTCCCCCTTTCCAACCCACTCACCCTCCACTCTCCCAGCATCGCCCCTCACACCCCTGGTCCTGAAGGTATCATCCACCCTGGATTCCCTGTGCCTCCAGCCCCCATATGCACCAGTGTACAACCTCTGCCCTATCCAGCCCTGCAAGGTAGAATTCGGATCATGGTAGTTGGGGGGAGGAAGCATCCAGGATCTGGGGGAAAGCTGTGTTCTTCGACGGTACTACCTCGCACCCTAATTAACCCATCTCCTCTCCTAAACCCCTCTATGAGGGGATCTCCAGTGGTCGACACTTGGGCCTCGGGTCTCCACTCTGCACTTCCCCCTTCATTCACTATGGTATATATATATATATACATATATATATATTCTTTTATTTTTTTGCATGATGCCTTATACCTGGTCCCTTTGGCACCTCGTGATTGCACCAGCTGGTGTGCTTCTTCCAGAGAAGGGGGAGAAGGGAGGCTCCAGATAGGGCAAGATATGACAAAATAACAATCTGTGGATTATCAAGGACTCATGAGGGAGGGGGGAGCGGGGTGGGAGGGGAAAAAAGAATGTACAGTTGTGCTTTATACAATGGATGTATGTATATGCATGGATTGTGATAAGAGTTGTATGAGCCCCTAATAAAATGTTTTTTAAAAAAAGAAAAAAAGTAACAGAAACAATCTGTAAGCATTAGAAATATTCAATACACTATTAGGCAGCTATATGACATAAGCGCACACACTATGTTCTCATTGCACACTCTGTTATGCATGAAAAATGGCTGCTGAAGACACGAAAATAAACTGAATATGCTAGTGAACAGGACCAAGTTTCCTATCAATTGTCAAAGGAGAATTCAATCTACCATAAATGCCATTTACATACTGTTTCAATCAGATTTTTGGTCCACGTTATTAGTGCCTAAAAGATCATAGAAGCATAGATTTTTGAGTGGGGAAATATCTTAGGAATTATTTAGGGTTGTAATATGCATTTGCTACTAAGTCACTAAGTGACGAGCGCTGATTGGGTTATTGTGGCCCTCAAGCTCCTTGGTTAGATGAGTTTACCTGTAGGGACCTTTCTTATTGCTGTAACGTCATGCTCTCCTTTATCCCTTGTTAAAGAAGAGGAATACAACATTCACAGAGGGTGACCGCTCACTGTCAAGTGTTAAATTTCTAGTAAGATTGGAGTTAGGTTTGGGAATATGTGACTATGTCCTTGCAACACTTAAACGTCTTCCTACAAGGACAACAGATAGAAATGTCTAGTATATTGTAAGTGTTGGCACCAAGTCAGCATTCTAGAGGGCATACACTACATCTTCTTTTCTTCTCACACAACCTAACACAGTTAAACATGGCCGGACTAAAGGCATCTTGTGGAATATTTATTAATTAATAAACCACAAAGGATTGGAAATCTGATTATGGAGTGGCACTGTGTATTGAGTGTCCACTATTTGATAGTTATTATGAAAATGTATTCAATGGATGTGTGTATGGACTGTGATAAGAGTTGTATGAACCCCCAATAAAATGATTTAAAAAAGAACAAACAGAAACAAAAAAAATGTGTATAAATGCAGAAAAGTGTGTGGGTTAAGAAGTTATGTTTTCTTAACCAAGTTTAACCTAATAGTTGTTACCGTATATACTCGAGTATCAACCAGACCAAACATCAGCCGAGGCACCTAATTTTACAACAAAAATGGCATTAAAAATGTGCTGAAAAACATGGTTTATACATGAGTATATTTGGGTGTTTTTTGTTGTTGTTCAGTGAAAAAAAAAACAAGTATATCTGGTCAAGGGGGAAATGAGAGAGGAAGATTTCAAATAGCCACGGAATGTTTTGAAGAACCATTGAGATGACTGATATGAGGGCTGACTAGAAAAAAATAATTAGTGAGATTATAAAATATTATTGAAGATGCAATTGAAATGCATACCAAGTAGTAGTAATGGCCAAAGTTGATAAAATTGGGAAATGTCCCCAGCTATGCTAATCAATCTGAGAAAAGAAATAGAAAATATAAGTGGTTACATAAATTGCTTCCCAAATTCCAGAATAGAATCATTGATGTAGTGCAGTGTTAACAAACATACCACTTTCCTGCAGAAATGGGTTAATTGTATGTTTGTCTATGAACAAGCAGGCTGTCTTCAAACTCCCCAATTCAGCGACTTCTGAAATTCTAAATAAGAGCAAATATTAAAGATAAAAATGATCTTTCATTCCATTTCATCTGTGAGTAACTACTTGTTGCATTTTTTTTCTTATTTTCAGAAACTTGGCAAGTGAAGAAAATCAGGACGTCAGTGTAATCTCTGATGGTAAGGGCAGAGTGATGTTTCATCATTATCACTGCAGACCCAGAGGGTAAATTAATCGTTCTCCGAGGCTAAAGGACCAGTCATGATCATGTTTCTATTGTCCTTAGTGGTCCACACAAGACTCCTCTTTTCCTTCATTTTATTTGTTTCCTTTGATCTTCAGGACCCACTCATTCCCCTCCCTCTCCTACCTCACCAATAGCAAGCATTCTAATGTACCAAATGTGTATCAGTGTGTACATATCCTTTGCATACACTCCTTTGTATGTACAGATTTTAATTTTCATTAATAGTGTTAGGCTCATTCTGGTTTTTTTACACGTCACATAATGCACCTCATTAGATCATCCATGTTGATCTGTGTCCACCTGTTGTTGCTTTTGCTACCTGCAAAGGATTCCATAATGTGCATCCACATTTCACCTGCCTCCACCTCACTGATAGCACGAATGACATCACCATGATACCTTCTTGTGCATATTTGCGTGTGGATTTTTTTGTAGACTTTCTTTAACAGATATGTGTATCCAGCTGTAGAATGGTGGGTCACGGTCATAGTGGGCTTCTTTTGACTGAGTGGAAGTACAGCGCTTCTGCATTAGCAGCATCGCCTACACTTTATCCACAATACAAGAAGGTTTCAATAGGTGTGCCTTTGTCCAATGCTTAGCATTGTTCAGCTTTCCAATTATTTTCATTTTTATATCTCTTCTCACTGTTGAGTTTAGGTACCTCTTCATTTCCTTGGTTAGCCTTTGGTGTTCTCACCTGTGTAAACTGCTGGTTCATCTTCTTTGACCATTTTTCTCCTTGGATTTGATGTTAGGTGGTTGACCTTCACAGGTTCCTCAGATGTTTTACACAGTAGTCCTCTGTCTATTTCAGACACGCTAAATATATTCTCTGACTCTGTCTTTGCCCGGTTAACTTAGACCATGCTGTCCTTCATTAGACACAAATAGAGTTTGATCTAGGCAAATTAATTAATTTTTGCCTTCTCGCTTTTATGTCTTAAGTTTTGTTTAAGAAGTCCTTCATATCTCTAGAATATAAAAATACACACTTATATTTTTATAAGAACTTCTATTTGCATCCCTTTGCAAGCCACCTTTGAGAAATTTGTAAAGACCAAGGCTTGTGGCCTCACAGAGGAATCTAGTTTTCTCTTTACCATACTATGAACAATCTGTTCTTTTCTCAAATATTTATCATGCCATCCTTACATTGTGTTACATGTATGTATTTGTGGATTACTACCCCTGAAGGCTCTGCTCTATTCCATTGTTCTATTTAGTCCTTTTTGTATTAAAATCATACTATTTTTATATTATTTCTCTAGGCTATAGATCTACACCTAGTAATTCATTAACATGGTATTAAAATCTCAGCAGCCAAACATATCATTTACATATAAACAAATAAAATAAAGCTATCAACCTAAGTGACTGTGTAAGTTTTCACCAAAAATGCAGTAAAATAGTCCTGATAAAGAATAAGGGCACATGAACTTGCTTTATTTGATGTAGTAAGACAATCTTGGGGTCCCAGGTCAAGAGTATGCCAGCAGGTGATATTGCTGGTAGTTTTGCTTTGCTGCCAATCCCTCCACTCCACACAGGCCCATACAATGAAATGTCCATGCCTTTCAAGAAGTTAACGAGGGTCTTATATCTCTTGGGTTTTTCATTGCTTTCTGAAATTACTACATAAGTAAGTTATAAATATTTGAACAGTCAGAGTAAGCATCGATAGCACATCAGCAATTGTGTATTTCCTTTCCTTTGATAAGTAATATGCCTGCTGGATTATGATCTGTTTTCATCAAGTTACATCTGCGAGTCCTGTATTACTGGGCTTCTTAGCTACAGTCCTCAGGAGAAAGCGGAGGCTTTCTATTCCCATAAAGAGTTACAGTCTGGGAAACGCACGGGGCAGTTCCACCCTGGACTGGAGGGGGCTCTATGAGTCAGAATAGACTCCATGGCAGTGAGTGTGTTTGGGTTTTTAACTGCAATACATTAACATTTTATTCTCTTTATTTAATCTTTTTAGGTCCTGGAGACATTGAAGAGGTCAGTTTGTTGTTTCTTTCATTTCCCTCTAATATGACACTGCTCTCACAAGCATGTTTAACAATCATGGTCATTCGCTTCCTGTGGAGACAAACCAAATAAATGAAACCTCTGGGGAGTAATGATATTTTTCACTTTGTATTATGATTTTATCTAAAGTTCTTGAGATATTGTACGTTAGTTATCACATCAGCGCACAGTAATGTGGTGGTGCAGAGCGTCCAGTGAAGCCTGGCTGCCCATGTGCACTACAGCGCAGGAGAGAAAATGAAATCTTGTGCTCACTTGTTCAGTCTATTTCTAAAGAGATAGAAAACAATTAAATCAGGCCAACCTTACAAATTCTTGCATGTATAATTGGGGGCTATTTAATAAATGGATTTATTAAATATTTAATAAACTATTTGATAAATTTGTGTCTAACCTTTGTAAGCCCTAAGATTAATCATCCCCCATGTTTTTTTTGACAGGAACAAGAGAGCGAAGGGGAAACATATGAAGACATGTATGAGTTGCTTTCTTGACCACGTTACATTCCTTCTAAAATAACCATGACAGGAACCCTGGTAGTGTAGCGGATTATGCGTTGGGCTGAAAACCCTGGGTCACTTGCCAATCGTGCTGTGGGAGATGGCTTTACCCATATAATATCTTGCGTTGATCTTAGATATCTTCATTTTTCTACTCAGTACCTGATCAAACAGATTTCACCAATAATTTCATCACCAAGGGTTGCATGCATGCAACTGTGTATGTGCACATGTAAAAGAGAGAGAGAGAAATGAATTTTATTTCTGCTGCAAGAACGAGGTCTTTATAAGCATTGCCTGACTGGCACAAATTGTAAGGGAGAGCAGAGCCAATTGAAAGTTAACCTCAGCTACATGCACCCCATTGGTTTCGAGAACATTCTTTTGGCAACTAAGCCAAGTCACCATTGACCTTTTACCATCTTGCATTGTACTCATCTATGCGTTGGATACCCTCTTTGCTTGTGGGTTGAAACTTCTCTGCCTAGCGAGCTCCACTGCATCAAGACCCGCAGACACGCCAACAGTGTAATGATTTTTTTTGACAGAGAAGCAGCCAAGGAACGAGAGAAGAAGAGAGAAAAGGAGGAAAAGAAACGGTTGGAGCTAGAGAAAAAGGAGCAGAAGGAGAAAGAAAAGAAAGAACAAGAAATAAGGAAGAAATTTAAAGTAAGCGCTTGCTTGCCGATGGCTGAAAGTAGCCTCTTTTAATAACTTTCACACAAAACAAGGGCCACCATTCTTAAAAGCCTTCCATGTAAGCAGCATCGTTTTACTGTTTCCTAGGCAGCCACTACCTCCATAGCAGCCATCTTTTCCTCCAGCACGTTCCCTTATCCCTTCACTAAAAAATGTAATATGGTGATATGCCAAATTAAAGATGGTGGCTCATACGTAGTGAGTACACCGAAAAATATAGGATGGTTAAATTAATAAGCCCTTGGCTGCTCAAACCATCTTCAAACCTTACCCATTTCATCTTAGCCTACTGAGTGTTTTCTGAATGGAGGGTCACACTCCTAGCATGCGTCACAGTGACGCAGGGGATGCCGGCCTCCTGGATGAACTAGACTTATACTCTGATTCCTGAGGGGCAGACTTGACCTACATTTTGGCTTCTATTTCAAACTTCAAGCACTTGTTGACTTCCGATAGCTGCTGTTTCTTATCCCGCTCAACTGCCTGGGCTTTTTCACTTCTGTGTTCGCTGATCTCTGGTAATTGTGTAACCTCTACAACTATACGACAAATAACACTGCGCTCTTCTGTCTTAGTCACGCTTGGCTGTACTATCTTTGCTTTTACTGTTATTATTGATCATTTTATTGCGAGCGCTTACAAACCTTACAACAATTCATCATTCAATTGTATTCAGCACACCTGTACAGATGTTGTCATCTACATTTCCAAAACATTTTCTTACTACTTGAGCCCTTGGTATCAGCTCCTCATTTTCCCCCTCTCCCCTACACTCCCACCCTCATGAATCCTTGATCAATTATATACTATTATTGTTGTGCCATGTCTCACACTGTCCATTGTCTCCCTTCATCCACATTTTTGTTATTCTTCCCTCTGGGGTGAGTGGCTATATATCCAACTTTGAGATGGGTTCCCCCTGCATCTCCCTACTCCACCCCCACCATCCCTCTACTCTCATGATATCACTATTCTCACTACTGTTCCTGAGGATTTTATCTGTTCTGAATTCCATGTGTCTAGAGCTCTTATCTGTACCAATGTGTGTATTATGGTCTAGCCAGATTTGTAAGGTAGAACTGGGTCATGGTAGTGGGGGGAAGGAAGCATTCAGGAACTAGAGGAATGATGTGTGTTTCGTCAGTGTTATACTTGCACCCTGGTTGAATCATCCCTTCCTTGTAAGCCTTCTGTGGGGAGATGTCCAAATATGGGCATTGGGTCTCCACTCCAACCCCACTTTTTCACATCAATATAATTGTTTGTTTGGGATCTTTTGATACCTGATACCTAATCCCATTGTCACCTCGTGATCATACAGGCTGGTGTGCATCTGTCATGTGGGCTTATTTGCTTCCCTGCTAGATAACTGCTTGTTTAGCTTCAAGTCTTTAAGATTCCAGACACAATATCTTTTGATAGCGGGGCACCATCCACTTTCTTCACCGCATTTGCTTGTACACCCATTTTGCCTTCAGCAATCTTGTTGGGAGCATGAGGATCAAAGAGTGCCAGGTTATTAGAAAAAAGTATTTTTGCATTTAGGGTGGCCTTGAGTAGAGGCCCAAAGTCCACCTGCTATCTTAATACTTAGTATATAAATATATGTTAATTGGCCTCTATCCCTTTCATTATAAATGAGTATATTTACATATACACATGCCTATAGATATACCTCTAAATGCTTTTTGCCTCCTACATCTTTCCTCTATTTCCTTTCACATTCCTTCTGCCCCACTATCATGCTCACCCTCCATTCGGCTCTCCATATTTCCTCTCGAATGCATTGCTATATTTTTTATGACATCACACATTTGGTGAGGTTCTGGTATATCAGATAGATTTATGGTAATTCTATGCATTACAAACCTATTCTTCACTTTAGAAAGAATTCACATCGGGGTTCTTTGAATATTTCATTTTTTCAGAATATTAAATGCATGGTTTCCATTCTAAAACTTAGATGGTACATCATGCCCTAGTGCATTCACTTTATTAAAACAAAAGATTTAACAGCATGGGCAAGGCAAACAAAGTCTGGAGTGAATCAGACAGATAGGAATTCAAATTTTACCTGCATATCCAAACTGTGTGATCCTGGCCATATTACTTCATTTTAATTTCCTATTTTATAGTCAGAATAAATAGTAGCTCTCCTGAAAATTTGTCATTGATTTAACTAAAATAAAACACATAAGGGATTTTATCTGTTATAGAGTCTCATTATACTTTGGAGAAATTTACCATGTAAAACTTGAAACTATAAAGTGCTAACCCATTTTACTTATACAAAATACATGTAATATTTTAATTAAATTTCTAAAATGAAACTATAATCCACTTTTCATGAAAAGATTGTTTATACTGTTGGAGGAATTATGGGAGGTTTCTCTTTTGCTTCTTTTGGAGAAATCAGTTTGCATTAGTTGACTCATTCGTTAATTTTTTTTATAAGAAAGGGGATATAAAAAGAGGATATGCCACTAACTTTGGACTAAAAACCTGTTAAGACTACTGCTTTCCAACATATATTCTTTCCACAAGACATTAACAGATTTCATCATAAAAGCTCCATAAATGTCAAAATAGTTACCATACATATTAATTAAAAAACATACATTATTTTACATTTTAACAGAGCTGATATTGGGATATATTTTAACATTGTTGAAATATAATTTAATTCACATTGTTTTCCAGGTTTTTTTTCTTACTGGCACATGATTGATGGTATGTCTTAAAATGTATGGCATCATAAATTCAATTAAATAAGATGGACCTACAAAAATCACCATGCATATTTGCATATCAAAAGATGCAAGATGACATTCTGATGAAAAGATACCAGTTTTGCTCTATGTAACCCATACTATCCCATGAACTACTTTTTGCTTAGATGTCCTACTTTTATAGAACTTAGAATAATTGATTGTGGTCAAGAAACCACTACCCTATTATGATATTACTTTTTAAAACCTCATACACCTCATGTTTGCTGTTTTGATTTACAGTTATTTCACAAAATGATATCCTTTTTATCACAAAGAACATCACTCTCCTCCAAGTTGCCAGATACACAGATACCCAAAGAGAAAAATATATATATTTTCCCAAAAGTACAACCCCACTACCACCACTCACCTTTTCCTTTGAATTGTTATGTGATTCCGAGGCCAAAAGAAAGCAACAGCATCTACCAAGCGTCTACCAGCATACCTCATAAAAACATACTGCATCCACATCGTCTCTGCTGTTGCCAGGTGCAGGCAAGTCCATTTGGACCCGTGAGGATGCCATGTGTTACAGAAAGAACTGCCCCCAAAGGAGGTTCTAGACTGTCATCTTTATAGAAACAGATAGCCCAGTCTTTCTCCGTGCTCTCTAAACAACCAACCTTTCAGTTATCGATCCTGTTGCACCTCCAGGCGTCCTTATCCATTGTTGTATGTAAGTGGTGTTGTTGGGTAATTAACGGCTGCCTTCGCAGGCTACCCCACTTGTTAAGGTCAGCAGATCACTGTGGTTCTCTCCTAAGCCCCAAACATCGATAGTCTTTCGGGTCTTTGCGGTAGTCTTTCGGGTCTTTGCGGGTGCTGCGTGGCCTCTGAGTGTGGCCTCCTCCTGTAACCATAACATCCCGCAGAGACACTATTCACCGTTATGTTTTAGTTCAAGCCCGAAAATGTTGCAAATAAGCCACTTGGCAAGTTGTAGACATATTGAGTTTCACCACTGCCCTCCTTAAAGATGTTCTGAATCGTCCGAGAAGCTGATGTGTCTGTTCACTTCCTCTGCAGCTGACAGGTCCGATTCAAGTCATCCATCAAGCCAAGGCTTGCTGTGACGTCAAAGGAGCCAAGAATGAACTGAGCTGCAAACAAGGAGAGCAAATTGAAATAATCCGCCTGACAGACAACCCTGAGGGGAAGTGGTTGGGCAGAACGGCAAAAGGATCGTGTAAGTGCAGATCTCCCCTGGACTTTGTTTTCCTTTAGAGCCAAAATCAAAAGTGCAAACTCTCCCGGAACTACTCATCGCCATCGGGTGACCGACAGGTTACAGGTTGGGCAAAGAAGGGGGATTTTAATATGGTAAATAACGTTTCCGCATCACCTCTTCGGTGCTTTCTTTTTGAGTAGGAACAATACAGATGCCTGTATTATATCATCCCAGGAGAGAGCATGAGGCATTAGGCTCTCTCATTGTTATTCATTGGGTGGGAGAGGGGAGCAATAACTCATCTGAGTCCCAAGACAGAACTTTGTCATAATACACTACGTCTCCGTGGTGGCTCTTCAAGGCAGACACGCAGTGAAATAAATAAAGGGAAATTTTAAAGAGCAAATGTGCAAATAGTATCGTATTCACAACTTTACAAGACCTAATCTACCCTTAAAATCAGTGGCCATCGAGCGAATTCCGACTCATGCCTACCTCTGAATGGTTCCTTTTGGCAGATGGCTATATTAAAACAACTTCGGTGGAGATCGACTACGATTCCTTGCAAAGGAAAAAGAACTCGCTCTGTGCTCAGTCGTCGAGGCCCGTGGATGATGACCAAGAAGTATACGATGACGTGGCGGAGCAGGCGGACGTTGGCAGGTGCGTGAAAAGACCAGGTGTAAGACTGACCAGACGGTCAGAGACGGTGTATTTGAAGAAGCTACAATTTTTACCTTCCATCTCTCGCATTGATCTCCATCACAAAACAAAATTACCAGTTACAAGAATCTCTAAATGCATGCCGGGTTACTTGAAATCCATTGTCTTTCATTTTACCATCGGTTGCATCGAATGCGACATGGGTGATAAAGGGCCCTTTGTCAGTGTCCGCCAAAAGTCATTCCAAGTCATTCGTCTGTAACGCTCTCTTCTAATTATGGCATGACCAAATATGATGTGGTGAAATAGGAAACAGGGAGCATCATAAACCTTTTTGCTCTAAAGTCTGAGTCTGAAAGTATTTGTTGTTTTTATTTGAAAAGACAACAGAAAAAGAATGTCTTGGACTATAATTCGGCTTCATACTTCAAAAGTTAAATCTCAATTCCCTATATTGAAAGTTTTAAAAAAGCATGGTGGTTACTCATATCAGATTTATAGAATTTAAACAACCAGCCTAAAAACTTTTCTCTATAAAGTCGTGAGAAATTGAACTCTTGTTCTTCCTACATCCCCCAAAAGATCCAGCTCCTTCAATCATCTCGGTTGCAGAAACTTCAGGGCACCCTTGACACCCATTTCTCCCCCACCCCATCACCAGCAATACAAAACCCACCTCCCCACTGTCAGATAATCACTAGATCCACAGCTTCTGCCTTAAACCCACATTTCTGCTTTTCTACTGCCACCCTCTGGGGGGAAAATTGGGAATCTTCTACACTCCCCCAATGGAATCTCTACTTGGCTGATGCCAGGATCACCGAATTGAGTGCTTCTCAGCTTCTCAGCATGTCTCTTATGTGGCTCTATGTCTGGTAAGACCCAAACTGCCCTGTTTTCCTGGACAATGAGGTAGGCCCACTGAGGACATGCTTGGCTGTTGCAACAATGTCAGTTTGGGGTACGCATCTGGAAACATATGCTTTCAGTTTTCCTTCATATTTTGTGGCTGATGAGTAGCAAATAGTTGAGCAATGCTGGTCCATAGACATATTTTGAGAAGCGTTGATCTAAACTGAGCATATCACTCTTCTGTTTTCTACAGTCTGTCATTGCAATGAAAACCAAAACCATGAGCTCTGCATGATAACTTCTAGCTACTTCACTGCCTTCATCTCTAACCTCCCCCCAAGCCCCCACCCCCACCCCTCCCTTGGCTATGCTCCTGTTCTTCCATCTGGCTGAAACGCTCTCCTTTCTAGTCTCCACCTGGCTAATTCATCCTTCAGGCTTTCCATTAAGAAACCCTAATCATTTTCTAGTCTCAGTCTCAAGCTGGTCTTCTTATACTAAGCTTTCAGGGTGCCCTATTTTTCCCCTTATTACAACTTTATATACATATAAAGTTTCCTTGTCTCATCTACATGTGAAAGGTGGACATTGATTAAGAAAGACCGAAGAATAGATGTATTTGAATTATGGTACTGGCAAAGACTATTGAAAGTCCTGTGGACTGCCAAAGAACAAACAAATCCATCTCGGAAGTAGTCCAGCCAGGAGGTGCCTTAGAGGGAAGGAGGGCAAGACTTCATCTCACATGCTTTCGACATGCTGTAAAAAGAGACCATTGCCTGGAAAAAGGACACTGTGCTTGGTAAAGTAGAGAGGCAGTGGAAAAGAGGAAGGGCCTCCACACGATGAAGTGACAAAGTGGCTACGACAATGAGCTCCAACATGCGAATCATTGAGGCTGACACAGGACCAGATGGTGGTAGTGTGGTTGTGCATGGGGTCACTATGAGTCACAGCTAATCACTGGCACCTGTGTTAGGCCAGATTGGCTGGAGAAACAAATCCAGTGGTTCTCATGTCTGTATAAGAAAGCCTTATATCAAGGAATAATCTTATATCAAGAAGGCCCAGTCCACCCCAAGTCCATGTGTTAGATGCTCATCCATAAGTCCCTCTTGAGATTCACACAGTTGCAGGCCAGTAAGACAGAAGAGTGAAGCAGAAAGCAACAACAAAATTACCGGTGAGCGGGTGCAGAGTTGTATGGATCCAAGGTTGGCAGAAATGGGCAGGGTATAGACTGCTCTCCAGGTCAGGCAGCCCACAGGGGCCTCCCCTAGACACCGGCTGACTTCCTACAGGCAGGAGCGTACAGTTCCTCGTTGCCCTTGCTTAGCAAAAGAGCACACTCCAAGGAAGTGTCATCAAGCTGCAATTTGATTGATAGGTTGAACTCCACCCCTACAATTACATAAAAATTCAAGTTGATATAAAATCATCTAACTACCACAGCAGCACCTAGCACCAACAAAGTTTCCTTATTACAACTCTCTGTATACACACACAGCTACACATACATACATACATACATACAGGTATATATACAAGGGGGCTTCAAAAAGTTTGTGGAAAAATGGAATTAAATGTAATGAAATTTTTCCCATGAATTTTTGGAAGCCCTTTCGTGTATGTTCATGTGTGCATGTGTGTGTATATATATCTGTGTATGCACAATTGTGTTTATATGTGTGCACTCATGTGATTATATGTATATATAAATATCTGTGTGTATGCACATGTGTGTTTATATATTTTGTATATATAGCTAGATATATAAATACACACATACATGCATACACATACACATACATGAGAAGGCTTCCTAAAGTTCATGGGAAAAATTCCATTATCTTTTAATTCCATTTCTCCATAAACTTATTTGAAGCCTCTTGTATTTATACCTGTAGAATTTGAGTGTTGACTTTTAGTTTTAGTGTTACATTTTGGTTGCTATTTGTTTCCATATATGTTGTGATATATATCTATATACACCAAATCATTTGCCATGCCAGTGCTGTTCATGTGTCCAATTCATTGACCCATTATGATAAGAAACACATTTTTTCCTCATCATATAACATGTTGATAGCTTTAACTACAATGTTTTCTCTCTCTTTTTAAATGCTGAATAGAAGATTTGTTTAAGCAAAAATACATATAGTCATTGCCAGGTGTAATATGAGATGTGACATGTTCAATGCAATTTTCCTTCCTGGATAACGTTTTCCTTCCTATACCTGTCATTTTGGAAAACATAATTCCAAAGAAACCGAGGCCCAGTCCCCACCACACACGGTTCCTAAGAATGAGGGGTTGGATGTGGGCCTGAAATATCTCTTTACAACTACTCAGTTTGCTAAATAATTAATATGCTAATTTTATTTACTTGTGTGTTTGTGTGTGTGTGTTTTCTCTAGCCATAGTCAGAGTGGAAGTGGAGGTAAGTCGTGCGCTTTTATCCGTAACTTCTTTCTGAATCCTCTCATGTCCAGATACAGATGACGGGGGGCATTCATTTTCCAAGAATGAGGTGCGTTCTAAAGTGTTAGAAAGAACCCTGGGCCAGGTAACCCTGGCCCAGATTCTAATCCTAGCTACTGAGTGATCTATTTCTTCCAAGGTCAAAGTCAAGGTCGCATCTTTCTTCTAAAGTTGGCCATGAGTCCTAGGGTTGCCCTGGTTTCCACAGGCTCCAGAGAGTCTCAGCGTATGCCAGTGTTCTGAGCACAGTCCTGAGTAGTTTGCCAAGTCATCAAGACTATTCTTCTGTGGATGAGAATGCCTATGGGCACCTTGGCTGTGGCTTCTAGAAAATGTGCACTGCCATGGAGCCAATGCCTGCTCCTAGTGACCCTATGGTACAGGTGAGAACTTCCCCTGAGGGGTCCCGAGACTATAACTCTCTACTGGAGTAGAAAGCCTGGTCTTTCTCCTGCAGAGCAGCTGGTAGTTTTGAATTGCTGAGCGTGTGGGTCGCAGCCCAATGGGTAACCACTACACAGCCAAGACTCTAGTTTTCTCACCGACAAAATGAGGGAATTGCAATAGTGTCGTGCAACCCTAAAATTCTCATGCAAAAAAGTCAAATGTCAAGTTCATGGTATCCATTCTTACCCATAGAAAAACTCAACAAACCTTGGTAAAATTCATGCATGCCAGATAGCAGGAGGATAAGATGAATCAAACAGAAGGGAGGGTATACCATTTAAGAATATGTATTTATAAGATCCCCTTTCATTTTTCTCTTTGGTCCAGCTGCCAACCATGTTTATAGCCTGACATGTCATTTGCTTTTCTTCACATATGAAGGGATTTCAAAATGTTTGTGGAAAAATGCAATTAAGAAATAATGTGATTTTTCCCTGAACCCTTTGAAGCCCCCCGGTGTGTATCGTGATGAGTTATCTTTTTCTCTCTCTTTAGTTTGAACTAAAATCTGGATTGTCTTCTAAATCCTTTTCTTTGCTCACAATAAACACTTTATACCACCCCTCTTCCCTTCCCTTTTGCACAAGCTTTATCTCCCTGTCCCCCATTCCTTTCAGCTCAAATCTACGGTCCCTCTGATCATCTCCATTCCTTCATTATAATGTCAGCTCTGAGAATTCACGAGAAGGGGATCACCAGAGCAGTTACCTGTCTACTCTCTATGTGAGAGTAGGAAATAAAAATGTGTTGCTTTACTTTTGTTTGTTTTTTTAACATAAAGGAGAGGTGCTGCCTACAGTTAAAGGAGGCTTTTACTAAAATGTGGGTGTCCTTGACATGACTGGAAATGCCCCATTGGGCTGCAATCCACATGGTCCTCAGTTCAAAATAGCCAGCCACTCGGGGGGAGAAACACTGGCTTTCTACTCCCATCAACTCTCGGCAACCACAGGGGCGCCACTCTGAGTCAGCACGGACTCTATGGAAGTGGGTTTGGAGTTTAGGGTTACATGACAGAATGGTAAAATTAACAAAAGATTTTCTCCTCATCCTCCAAATGAAGGAACATGCCCCGCTCCATCCAATGATGACATTTATGATGGAATTGAAGAGGAAGACGCTGGTGAAGAGTAAGTATAATCAAGGACTTGCCTTCTTTTCCTATTATTGCGCACACTGAGACTTCAGCTAAAAAGAATATAGAGTTCTTTATCACCTTGGTCAAAAGTATTTTGAATGGTTAACTAGCAGCAATAGTAAAGAAGGGAATATGATGACACCACATCTCAAATGAAGTGGTAGCTTGTCTGAAAGATTCTTAACAATTCTGCCAAAAGAGGTAAAGTGAAAAAGAGGATAAAGAATTGCAAGTGTTGTAGATATTTATTTAAATATATTCACAGTTATTTGTCAATAAACATTTTCCTCAATAGAGGGAAAAACCAGGAGGCAAAGAACATTTATAGAGGCCAAAATACAGGCATGCATATATGTAAATATACATATATATGTATAATGAGAAGGGAATAGAACTATGTACTCATATCTATATGTTAAGAATTAAGGTTGCAGGTGGACATTGAGCCTCAACTCAAGTACTCCCTTAACACAATTCAGCATTCTATGAGCGCACCTTCCTGACATGATCCCTGAAGGCAAAATGGGTGCATAAGCAAATGTGGTAAAGAAAGTTGATGGTGCCCAGCTATCACAAGATACAGCGTCTGGGGTCCTTTTTTTCCCATTTTATTGGGGGCTCATACAACTCTTATCATAATCCATACATACATCCATTGTGTCAAGCACATTTGTACATTTGTTGCCCTCATTCTCAAAATATTTTCTCTCCACTTAAGCTCTTGGTATAAGCTCCTCATTTTACCCCCACCCTCCCTGCTCCCTGCTCCCTCATGAACCCTTGATAATTTATAAATTATTATTATTTTCTCATGTCTTACACTGTCTGACATCTCCTTTCACCCACTTTTCTGTTGTCCATCCCCCAGGTTATAGGTAGATCCTTATAAACGGTTCCCCCTTTCTACCCAATCTTCCCTCCACCCTCTGGTATCACCACTATCACCACTAGTCCTAACAGGATCATCTTCCCTGGATTCCCCATATTCCCAATTCCTATCTGTACCAGAGTACATCCTCTGGTCTAGCCATATTTGTAAGGTAGAATTGGGATCATGATAGTGGTGGGGAGGAAGCATTTAAGAATTAGAGGAAAGTTGTATGTTTCATTGTTGCTACACTGCACGCTGACTGGCTCATCTTGTTCCCGCAACCATTCTGTAAGGGGTGTCCCATTACCTACAGATGGGCTTTGGGGCTCCACTCTGCACTCACCCTCATTTACAATGATACGATTTTTTGTTCTTTGATGCATGATACCTGATCCCCTCAACACTTCATGGTCACACCGGCTGGTGTGCTTCTTCCATGTGGGCTTTGTTGCTTCTGAGCTAGATGGCTGCTTGTTTACCTGCAAGCCTTTAAGATCCGAGACGCTATATCTTTTGATAGGCACCATCAGCTTTCTTCACCACATTTGCTAATGTACCCACTTTGTCTCCAGCGATCATGTTGGGAAGGTGTGCATCATGGAATGCCAATTTAATAGAACAAAGTGTTCTTGCATTGAGGGAGTACTTGAGTGAGTGAGGGAGCGATGGAGGATGATGTAAGATATGGAAAAAATAATCTATAACTTATCAAGGGTGCATGAGGGAGGGTGAACAGGGGAGGGAGGGAGAAGAAATGAGGAGCTGCTATCAGGGGCTCAAGTGAGAAGAGGGTGCTTTGAAAATGATGATGGCAGCATATGTGCAAATGTGCTTGACACATTGGAGGAATGTGTGGATTGTGATAGGAAATGTAAGAGCCCCCAGTAAAAGTGTTAAAAAATATTGTCCTCAAATATCTTCAGAGAGTTTATTAATTGCATAGCTATCTGTTATCTGATCACCATAAATGCATACTACTCAAATGAATTGAGATCATGAGCTTTGTAAGTCAGAGTCAATTTTGAATATTTACTTCTGTACTTCTTTAGGTGGTAACAAACTTTTGAAATGGCATGTGTTGAAAATTTAAGATTGACTTATTCCTTGCTTTTTTAATCATGAAAGAAAGTAAAGAACCAAGAGAAATTTTACTAAGTTTAAAAAAAAATGACTACTTTGGCATTCAAGCATCATGACCTATAAGATTGCTACCATCGTTTTGTTGGATTGATGAGTTGTTTACTATATGATGACCAATTCATCTGACTCTATAAAACCTGAAAAAGCAACCCCAATGTCTTCCTGTGCCGTTGGTGATTGCATTCTGATCAATACCTGCATGCTCCAAAGCTCACTGCTCCAGATGGAAGAGAAGAGTAACACGTGGTCCTGGGGGATCTTGAAGATGTTAAAGGGAAAAGATGACAAAAAGAAAAGTGTCCGGGAGAAATCAAAAGTCTCTGATTCAGACAATGATGAAGGTTCACCGTAAGAGTTGACCAACCAAATTTAGTGGACAATAACTTCACTAATATTCATTTAATAATCAAATGCTACTAATATTTATAACCAATAACCAAATTATGTAAGGCTCACAACATTTCGATGTTACACTCCATGGGGCATCTTGGCCTCTTGCTACCACCCCTTAAAGAACTCACGCATTCATGCGCAGTACAAAGTGTTTGGAGAAATCATCCCATGGTTCAAAACTATGTCTTGCTTTCCCCATCGGCATGCATTCAAACACATGTAGTTTATACAGAAACACACATGCCCTCTCTCATTAACACAGTCATACACTCTCACATTCTTTAAGCCTGTGGCTTTACACCTAAAAGTTCGACATTTTAATGCCACATGTTAGCATATATTTTATATGGACTACTGTTTAAAATATGCGTTCACTTGTAAACACTAATTTGATAGAAATGTATTTTCTCTAAATATAGTATTTAAAGTCTTTGTAACTTTGTTTCACAATCATATCACTTCTATTTGTATTACATATAATACAAATTTATAATTATATATTATAAAATCTAAAATTAATTTAAATATCTTATAGGTCTAAATGAAAATTAAAGCATACGTGTTCGCTGTCTTTCCCCCAAATAACCCTTTATTTTATGTAACTTCTAGTTTCTTGACACTGGAAATTCTTACTCTTTTATCTGTGTCCAGTGGATTTGCCATATTTAACTGGTGTTTGAACTATTCTGACACATAATGACCCATGGACTTTGTGGGTTTTTGAGGCTGTACAGGAGCGAAAAGCCTCATCTTTCTTCTATGGAGCAGCTGATGGGTTCAAACTGCTGACTTTGTGGTTAGCAGGCCCCAACACATAACCCAGTACATCACCAGGGCTCCTAGCCAAAGTCTGTGTAAGATGTGAATCTCACATATTATCCCCCGTTGTAAAACGATTTGTAACATGCCAAGATGATGCTCAATAAACAATGCATTTGAAATCATAAGAAAATATATCAAGAAATATTTGCTTTGTGCAACATTATTCAAAAATAATCCTTATGTCAACAGAAATAAACCAAAGGTTGTTTGTACTGCTTCAATTACATTTCACTCAATTCTGATTTGGGATCACTTGGATGGATGTTTTTTCACAATCTAACTTAATTAGCCGTTTCTTTCCTGTTCTTCTAATGATTGTGTGTGTTTGTGTATGTGTGTGTGTGTACATGAATGTGTGTTAACTAGATGTAGGTAAAAAATATTGAAAGCAAAGGTCTTTTTCTGTTGCAACTAAATGTCACACAATGCTGATTTCAAATCACTTCTATTAATAAGTTCTCACTCTCTAGTCTAAGTGGATCCTCCTCTCTCATTTATCATTCTCCTGTATCTGAGTACCTATAAAGGAAATATGGTCATACAAACATTCCTGTGACCTTTGTTAATCTAACTCTGCTTCTGTAGTCTTTGATTTACAGAAACAGCTTCGAGTCAGCACTAGGCCACAATGGCTCCAAATTATTGGGTCCATTGAGTTTAGTCTACTGTAATTATAAGCCCAAATGCAGAATAAATCTGAAAACATCTGTCCAATGAATTTTGGCAAAATACACCAACTAAATGCCTGGACTCTATATTCATTTGTCAAGCATTAGAATTCAAACAAAGTCTTACTAAATTCCAAATTGATGGACAGAAATGAAGATTTCATGGAGAAATGAAGGATGAGAAAGGAATGATGGTCAACAGCTTCACCTTCGAGCTGTTTGTGAATCTTCTAAATAAAGAACTCAATGTTTTTGTTCATATTTGTGTAGCTCATATTTTCATAACTGTATCCTCTTTCTTTGCAGTTTTCCTCCTCCCCCTGAACAATTAGGTAAGTGGTAAAAATGAATTTATTTTACATCTTGTGTCTTATAGATTGCATAGTAGAAAACCATTGGAATTAGCCACTGTGTTAAACAGGGTTCTATAGAGAAACAAAACCAGAATGCTAGTAATTGTGTAATATATATATTTATACAGATAGATAGCTAACATAAGAAATAAGCAGTTAATTAAATTATAAAGCAATACAAATGGCTCAGTGCATCTCACTCCCATGAGAAATTTAGGTGTGAGACACTTGCAGTCCTTCGAGTCTTGTGGGCCACCAGGTAGTCCTCTGTAGAGCAATTCAGGCTATCCAGGCACAGACAACAAACAGCAAGGCAGGTCACCAACAGTCAGACAGATGACAGGGTCTTACAGTCCCCAGCTCAAGAGATGTAAATTCCAATAATGTGGTGAAGCAGGTCTTGAAGAAACCTCAAATTACAGCCACGCAGTCCACAGGTTAAGTGTCCCACAGGCAGTGTAGCTGGCGAATTGAAACAAAGAACAAGCAAGGCAGCCGCACACTGGTCCGATGATCAAAGAGCAAGAGACAAAAAAGGCAAGGCTTGCCAAGCCATTTATCTCTCTGCCCTTCAATTAATCCTACATGTGTTTATCAGCTAGGTTGACACAAAAAACTATCTCCGTCACAATATCGGGATTATATCCTTGATGCTATAAAAAAGTTTTTAAAATCACATCGCTTGAGGAAAATCCCTTCATTTTGGGTGACCCATAGTTCTCAGCAATAAAATGGAAAAGGGAAGTAAGAAGAAATTGATGGATTAAAACTGTTCTTTCAGGGCCACCACGGAGATAGTGAGGCATTGGGGATGACTGCGCTACCTCCCAGAGCCACCCACTCAGTTCAACCCGAGTCTTCCACTTTGTCTGCTTGATATATTCGCCTCCAACACAAAGATTTCTGAAAACACACTGCATAGCACGCCACTAGTCCCAAACACACTGCCGTCTAGCTGATTCCAACTCAGAGCCAATCTATGTAGGGTTTCTGAGTCTGTAAATCTTTCTGAGATGCAGACAGTCTCATTTTTCTCCCTTAAAGCAGCTGGTAGGTTTGAACCACTGACCTTGAAGTTACCAACCCAATCCCCACCCCTCAGTGCCACCAGGGTTCCAGCGTCTAAAGATCTAAATTTTAAAATGTTTAATCTATATTTGTTAAATGTTCCACTGCACATTGTAACCCAATGTATTTGTATAGATTTTGTCCATTGGTTTTGACTCCGACTGAGACGTGTCTTTAAAATATTTCTTCAATTTTTTGGACAAAATAAAATATGGTACCACATTAATGTATAGGGACTTTCATAAATTTAATTTAATTTAATTAGCAAACCAAGTCTAGAAATACTTCAGTATTCCAGAATGTTCATCTGATAGAATTTTCCATTATTAACTGACAGACGTGTATTGATACATGGTGATTCACTTAGATCCTAGTCTACACCATTTAAAAGGTATTCAAGAAATGCAATTCCACAATGAATTGGTATAAAATAGAACACATATAATCAATTAAGCTTAAATCCTGTTTTATTCTCATCTATGTTTTATGTGCAGAGCCACAGGATAATAACTTGTATTCATGCAGACACCAATGACTTATCATACATCTTCAAGTATTGATTCTTATATGTACTTGTCTTTATCTGCACTGAGGATGCAGACCTGCTGCATCTCAAATGTCCAGCAACCATAAGACCCAGGAATGAAGCATGATTCCCTGGCCTCAGCCTTTCTTTCACAGCTAAGTTCGCCAGTGATTTGAGTGGATGCACTAGATGTTTGCAGAGTGTTAGCAAAGGAAGCGCCATTATAATGTATGGGTAGTCAGTCGTCAATAAAAACAACAGTCTCAAAAGGAGAACTGTTTTCCTTTCTCCAGATCATCCAAAACCCAAACCAAACTGGTTTTCATCAGGTTGATTTTGAACTATAAAGTATGGCATAGCACTACCCCCTTTGGGTTTCCAAGACTTTAAATCACTACAAGGACAGAGGCAGCCTCGTCTTTTCACTACAGAGCAAATGGTGGGTTTAGACCATTGACTTTGTGGATAGCAGTTCAATGTGCAACCCACTACACCATCCGGGCTCCTTTAAATTACCCAAGTCCAGTCTTATGTCATTGACCCTGGACTCAGTAGTTCAGGTCAGATGCTGTAGTCTTGTCACCTCCACCTCGGCTACCATGGCTTTGCCTAGCACTTGCTCTGCTGTTGGGCCTTACCTCACCCATGGGAAGTCACCTACACAGGCTCTCCTGAGCCACTACTAAATCTCAGCCACTTATCAGCATGCTTCCTGGCCCCTTCATGGGGTACATGTAGACCTCTCTTACCTTCCCTTCCACAAGAAAGTTTTACAGATAGTTTAGCTCCATTGCAAGTCTTCTGCCCGGAGGCATCTGGCCCCAGCTGCTGTAGGACAATCCCTGAACAGATCTTCTGCAGTGAGCCCTGCACGGGGAGCACACAGGCCTGTGCCCTGCATGGGCAAGCACTGCAGCTCTCTAACCTCCACTGGCAAGGCTCAGCTCTCACTCCATGACCTGGCTAGCCCACCACGACCACCTCGCACCTGGGCCAAAATCCACCACCTCTGTCCCTCACCATTCTGTCAGACCTGCAGCACTTTCCTAGACTCTCTTATGAATGAAGGACACTCTCAGCCAGGGACGCTGGGTCCTTGACCCAAAGGATGTGCCTCACTCCATCCAGACTCTTCTTGCTGGTCCTGAGGTCCCCCTGAATCTCTGTGCAATTGACCCTTCTATAAGCCCACTTTTGGTCAATTTCAAGTCATAGGCATGGTACCAGAGCCATGAATTGACCGATTCTCTCAGTAGCCGACAAACCACTCAATGTGCATAACGAATTGATCAATCCCCTCAATGGACTGTAAATCACTCGAGTCATATACTCCCAGCCAATCATTTTGTGGGAGTTACAAGACCATAGCTAGAAAGACCATATACATGATTCATTGTTCCACAATTATAGATGTGTCATGTCATTGAGCAAGTTTCATCCTGTGAAGTTAATTAGCTCTATTAATCCTGACTGGAAGGAGAATACAGAGATTTAAAAGAAAATCAATATCCTGATACTACTAGAAAACATTTAAACTAGGTATGTTTCATTTCTTTTTTTTTAATTAATAAATCTTTTTATTGGGGCTCATACAACTCTTATTACAATCCGTACATGCATCAATTGAGCAAAGCACCCTTATACATTCGTTGCACTCGTCATTCTCAAAATTCACCTGCCACTTGATTCATTTCTTAAAGTGTTCCTACTTAAAAAAAAATACTGCCTCCTATCAAGTTGCTTTTGAACCAATAATTGGCTCAGAGAGGCAGCACCCCTCCGGGCTTTACTGAGAAGCCTAGAAGGAAGAAGAGAATCTCCGGATTGGAAAAATCATTAAGCAGGTTAAGATAATTGCAACTTTTCCGCCAATGCTCATTTTCAGTTTCTACTGGGATCTGAAGTGTCTTGTTAATAGAAATAATCTTTCTATTTGAAGGTGAGATCTTAATATCACTGTAAGAAGTTAATGAAGAATAGTGCATAAAAGAGAATTCTACAAGATGGATAGATGAATGGATGGATAAATGAATGTATGTATGTATATCTGGATGGATGGATGGATGGATGGATGGATGGATGGATGGATGGATGGATGGAATTATGGACAGATGGACGGGTGGGTGTCTGGGTGCATAAGTAGAGATCTAAAACTCTAAGTCTCATAAGAATCTTGATTTCAATTTCCATTGCTGTTAGCAATCTGCTACTCGGGCCATTCATCCCCCTTGTAGATCTTCAGATAATTGTTGTCCCCGTTGTTGGTTTTTTTTTATGTGTTCATTTTCGGATAACCCTGCTATAATCATGGCTACTGCTTTTTTTTTTGAGGGAAATTTAGAGCACACTTACTGGGAGATAAGGACATTTTCCTTCTTGTAGGATGAGGCAGGGCTTCCAGGAGGAATGTACCCAGGCTCCAGGAAAACTTTGGTTTTTCATAAAGTTGTCTTTCTATGAAAAATATTATTAAATGGTCCTATCACAGCCCAAACTAATTTATTTCAATGTTTCTATTTTAGACGTGGGTGAAGAAGTTTATGATGATGTGGATGCCTCTGATTACCCTGCTCCATCGGCAAAGATAAGGTCATTAAAATGCTTTCATTCAAATAAAGTAATGAAAATGAGACTGCTCAAGAAATTTCGATGGATGAAGCACCCAGTCGGGTGCATGCCTCCAGCGTGTGATCGTGCACTCTCTGTACCCCTCTCTGAAGCCGCTTCCTCCTTGTCCCTAGTTCCAATGCTTCCACTGGGTTTTCGTCAGATGGCCCTGATCTTGCCTCCTGAGTCTTCTCCTTCTTGCTTTCTTTTTTCAAACATTTTATTGGGGGCTCGTACAACTCTTATCACAATCCACACATCCATCCGTTGTGTCAGGTATATTTGTTGCCATCATCATTCTCAAAACATTTGCTTTCTACTTGAACCCCTGGTATCAGCTCATTTCCCCCCTCTCTACCCCTCCCTCCTTCCCTCCCTCACGAACCTTTGATAATTTATAAATTATTATTAATCTCTTTCTTGCTTTCTTTCCTTCTTTCTCACTCTGTGTGTCTCTCTCTCTGTGTGTGTCTCTGTGTCTGTCTCTCACCTCCTATGCCGTTTCTGTTCACTATCTCCTAATCCTCTGCCAAGTGACCTACTGATACTTCTATTCATGTGCTCACTCAAAATATACTACGTCCTATTGACTCATCTCCTTTTATCTTACTCTCTTTCCTAAACCTTCTTTATCTCAGATATACTTCTTTCTTTGTATCTCAGCCCTCGCTGGCCCTGCTCGAGACTCCTTCATCTTCAATAAGATTCTTGTCCTTTGTGGTGAAAATGGTTTTATTTGTCAGAGGACTTTTGGAATGTTACTTTTTCATAAATGCTTTCAACACGCAAAGATTTCATTCAAAGTTTTAAAAAATGGAGTTCCTCGTGAACCGTGACAGTCTTCAGGGTGCCTAAGGTTTCCAGTAAATTTTAGGCTAAAACTTTATGGAAACCGGTTGCTACAAAAGACGTTCTTTTTGAAAGCTCTTTGAAATAGAAAATAACACAGTAGGATACTCTCTTTTACTCCAGAAGCTATGAGACATGATCTGATGTATACTTTGGGTGAAAGCAGCCACATCTCTAGCTTTTTCAAGAAAAAAGAACGATGGCTAGGGAGAGCCGCGCCTGATTAGTTAAGGGGTGAAAGCCACATAAATGACGCACAACATGTACCGTCTGAGCTGGACTGGTAAAATTGCATGCGTGAACTGCAAGTATTTATTTTTCACCGCCATAATTTAAATGAATCTAACAGAACAAAAGACAGTCTCAATGAAGCCAATGGAACATGGCTGCCATTCGTGCATGAAGACCGAGTTCTACAGGTTGAACCAACTGTTCATCAGTCTCCCTTTCCAGTTCCAGGAGAGGAGGCTCCAATGTCCTTCAGTGATGGGTTCAAGCTTGAATAGTCCTCACCATCAGGAAGTCGCTTCCTAATGTTCTATCCTTGGAAATGTTTAGAGCATTTCCCTGTTTTCTATTAAATAGCAATATCAGCACATTAAACTCGTTTTGATTCAGGCTGGGCCCTTAAAAGCAAAGAGCCATTTGCTGAGTGGACCCCAACTCATTGAGCCCATGTGTGTCAGAACTGTGCGCCAGAGGGTTGCACGGCTGGTCTTTCTGACACCGGCAGGCCTTTTTCCCCTATAGTGCTTCTGGGTGGGCTTGAACTCCGAACCTTTTAGTTAACAGCGTAGTATGTTAACTGTCTGGGCCACCCAGGGATCTACTGCTTTCTTGCATGTAGCTTATTTCAGAATGAAAAACCATTTTATGTCTTCTTATGTAATATTCAAGTTTTAAATAAATGTAAATGAATACTTGTCCAAGAGAGCTTTGAGGCATTCCTGGAATGTCCATGGTACCAGAAGGCAGGAGACACTAGCAGCAGATGGAGGACCAAAGACAGGGTGTTTCATAGTAAATGAGATGAGCTCCAAGGAGCCCTGGTGGTGTATTAGTTACATGTTGGACTGCTAGCCCCAAGGCCAACAGTTCAAAACCATCAGCATCTCTGAGGGAGAAAGATGAGGCTTTCTATCTCTGTAAAGAGCTACAGCCTCAGGAACACACAGGGGCAGTTCTGCCCTTTCCTCTAGGCTTGCTGTGAATTGGAAACAACTTGATGGCAGTGAGAGATAGTTTTGAGAGATAATTTCCAAGATCTCAAAACCAAAGCTCAAACATTCTAGGGAAACCGTGGCAGGGAAAAAAAAAAACCAAAAGAACTTGACCATAGAGCATCTAAATAAAAACTAGTATCGGGTTTTTAAAATCTTTTAAACGTATTGATAAATAATCCTCTTTTATAAAGTTCCCTTCTGTAGAGATCCATGGACCTTGCCCAATCTCCATAGTTCACCATAGTAAACGATTCTCAACTCCTGTGAAAATTAGCATCACCTGAGGAGCTTCCTGCACTCCACGAACAAGCCTCAAACCGTTTGTGGGAAGTTTTCCTTTTCTTTCTGTTTCACGATTTCAGGAATTTGGAAGCCCCTCATATGTGCCAGTACCTGGAACTCACTTAGACTAGTTGAATGACAGTTTGTAGAGATTAGGCAAGGGCATTGGCATTTATGCAATATACTAGATTTGCATGCCTACATGTTTCATTTTTATTGTTGTTTTCAATAGTAAATCTATCCATTGATCCAAACTCTTGTTTCTTTCCCTCTCTCTCACACACACAGTAATGAACAATTAACAGTACTTAGTAAAAATTATCTATCAGTCATGGTCTGTCATCTTTCTCTATCTAAAATGTTAACTTTTGCCTATTTTCCCCATCAACCAACACGTCCTGCCTCCCAACTTGACTCCATTTTAAGTCCATTTGGAAAACTAGCAAGTAGTAAAGTTTATAACAATAAATATTAGATTTTTAAAAAGCGATCTTTGCTCGAAAGTCCTCCATATGGCATTGGGCAGGCCACATACTCAACTCTGAAAGGTTTGGAAAAGAGAGGCGTGAAGGATTGCAGGCTCTGAGACTGCCGATACAGTAGCCATGTTTAAGCGACCTGTCAGTGCTGCAAGATGATTCAGCATAATAGATTCTCCCATAGTCATGCTAGTCTGGGCTCTGAAGAAGCTCTCTGTTAGGAAAATGTCATCATTTGTTAGGCTACATGGTTCTGGACGTCTAAGAAAAAATATTCCTCAAAAATAAAATTTAACAAAAGTGGTCCCTTAAAAAAATTAACCCAAAGACAGTAAGCCCAAGATTGTATAATTTTTTCTCTATTAGACACGGTTCATTTCATATTTGTGAAGCGAAATGCTAATTGTTTTATCTGTGTTTTATCATCCTAGTCAAGGAGTTAATACTGGAAAGGCCAAGGCAGAAGAAAAAGACCTTAAGAAGCTGAAAAAGCAGGAAAAGGAAGAAAAAGACTTCCGGAAAAAATTTAAAGTATGTCAGATTTATCTCAAAACACTGATGATGGGCTCCACAAATAGAATTTAAGCACCAAACGCACATTTCAAAGTGTAATGGCTAATATCACAAGTTGTTTTCCACATTTTCTAAAGATATCTTTTAAATTAACCTTACCGAAAACTAAGTGGACGTGCATGTCAGTATATACACTTTTCACAGTCACCTAAAATTGCCTGTCCTTGGAGCCTTGGTTCAAAAGTAATCTAAAAATAGTTCTTCAATTAGGCTGGTGAAATTATGAGTGACTCCTGCTCTTCCAATTGTCAATGGTCTTACATTATCTATGGGACACAATGAGCTCTTATTTAGTAAAAATAATTCTAAATACATCTGTCAATAAATGAAATATTATAACAATATGCATCAGCTTAGAATGTAAGGACTTTTCTTTTTTTGTTTGTTTTTCAGTATGATGGTGAAATTAGAGTCCTGTATTCAACCAATGTTTTGTCCTCCTTGACTTGTAAAAAGTGGGGGGCCAGAGATCTACAGGTGAAGGCTGGCGAGTCCCTTGAGGTCATCCAAAACACAGATGACATGAAAGTTCTCTGCAGGAATGAAGAAGGAAAATGTGAGTCACCACTTCCATCACCTAGTTTTATTGTCTCTTTTTGCTCTTTGCTTTGTGAGTTGTGGGAAACATTCGGAAACTACTGGTTTTTCTGGGCTGAGAGCAGTACTTTATTTTCCCTTCTTGTCAGTCTCCAGGAGAGGGCTTCAGAAAGTCTGTGGACAACATGGAAGTATACATATGCACGTATCTGCTCGCTGCCATCAAGTTCATTCTCATAGCAGGGCAGAGCAGACCTGCGCCTTCTGAGAGGTTTAATCATTACAGGAGCAAACAACCTTGTCTTTCTCCCACGGAGTGACTGGTGGATTTGAACTGCCACCATTGTAGCTCACAACCCAGTGCATAGCCCACCCAGCCACCAGAATACCTTACATATGTTATACATATACATATGTACACGTATGTACACACTTTGATGCCAAGGTACTGTCAAAGTCGTCTTTGTCAAAACGCAGTGCTACAGACGGCCAGCACCCAAAGAGGCATGGGTGTGTACTAAATGCGTGGTTGCCTAGAGCCACCATGGACTTGCTGAATCATGAGCTCTGAGAGTCAGAGGAGATCCGTGATCATACCTCCTTCCTTAGCGTGTTCTGATTTGCACTGAAATGACAATGACTATGTCAGAGTAGTAACCCTCACCCTGCCCTGGTTCTGAAACTACATAGCATGCCCTCACCTATGCATTCCAGTTTTCCTGCTTTGAATGTTCCCTTGAGTTTAGTGCCTATTTGAAAACACTGAACGCAACATACTTTCTAAAGCAATGCAATGCGGTCCCTGTATATTTGGAATTGGATCTTCAACATGGCTGCTGCTATTGATCACAGATGCTCCACGTCCTCTTGGCTGTTTGCATGGAAACCATGGATGAAGAGTCAAACTTTACTGAGAAGAAGGTGACTCAGGGACAGGGACTGAAATGAAGTTTCAGGAATAAAACCTTATGACTCAATAGTGGGAACACGGATCTAAAGTTCTCACGGAGGAGGTGCACTTGACTTTTAAAAGGAGAAAATGGAATGAGAACAAAAGATAAAAGGTAGGAGCAGTGTACTATTAAGACTTGAAGTTCACTGGATATAATTTGCAGCCAGTGTTCCAAGCGACAAAGATAATCGGGAATAGATGCAGCATCAGAAACAAAGACTCAGAAAGAGACTCCATTTTCCTAAGAATCACTGGGCCTTAAGGGTGTAGAAGAGGAGAGGCCATTCAGGGGAAAATTCACTGGACCCTCGCTTCCTACTGGGGCAATGCTAGCTCCTATCATGAATATCATAGAGTTCACAACCTCTTCAAACATAGCATTGTCTAAAAAGAAGGCAGAAACATTTAATAAATTTCTGCTAGAGAACAATCAGGAGTTCTACATGACTTTATTTTTCATCAAGTATGAGTGCACTTTATGAATTGATAGTGCTATGCCAAAGACAAAAGAAATCAGTTGATTATATTGATATCACTATATAACCACTGGTTTTTGTCTCAAGACTTTGAGCTGAATTTTTGCCTTCCGATGGCTTCCTCCAGATGTCAACCCGGAGATAAGGATGTGCGTGTGCAAGTAGCTTATCTGGGAAATGGTTCCTAGAAACATCAAAAGAGAAGTGAGGCAGGGAAAGAGGGCAGCCAGGAAAGTATTGTTCTCAAAGAGTCCCCTCTGGGTCCTTGAAGCTTAGTCCCGCCTTCCAAAGAACTCTGATGCCGGAGCTATTTCTTCCAGTGGGAAGTGGAATTGAGATAGTTACACACCAGCTTCTGTTCCTCAGGGTTTGCAGCCTAAGCAGGTGGGAGTCAGACAGGATGCTGATCAAGCTATCAAAGAGAATTCTGGAAGTCAGAGAAAAGCCCGCATGTGAAAAGATAAATCCAAGTACTTTCAACTGAAAATTGAACCAACAGGCACTGAAGTAGGAAGAGGGAGGGCCTATGGGAGGGGTGCCAGGAGCATCTGCTACTGCCTTTCTGGTTGAGCATGATCCCAAGATTTAATGATCACATCTGCTTCGTTTCCATTTCCTTTTCTAAACTTTCTGTTTCTTTGGACAGAATTCTTGGCATTGTCAAAATTTTCTTACTTTCTGATTCATTCCACAATATCTCTATAGGATTGGGGGTGATGTTTATATACGTTCAGCCCTTCCTCATCTAGATCTTTGAAATAGCCTGCCATTGGTATATACTCTCCGCCAACCCACCCACCACCCAGTCACCCAAATGTTCTTTTTCAAAATACAAACCAATCTTCAGGCTAATGTATGAAATCCTTGACAATCTAGCCCCAGTCTCATCCACTGTAGTCACCCACCCTGCACCTGTCATCCCAGAAATACCAACGAGTGTCAGGTCATTCCCTTAATGAATTGTGCCAGCTTCATCTGCCGTTGTTATTTCAGCCTCCTCGGAATGCCTCTGATTGTCTATGAAGAACAACTCAGTTGTCAACTACAACTGAAAGCATCCCCACACCCTATGCCCCAATCACTCTATCACCCTTAGCCTCTCCCCAAGACTATCATCCTGCTGTTTTAGTTGCTGTCATTGTTGTGGTTTTATCGAGCTACTATTCTGATTAGACGCTGAGCTTACGAGTGTCTTCAATAAGAAATTCTCATTCTTGCATTCCCAGCACACTCAGCACCTCGCACCTTTTTTGCCATTTGCTGAACTTAATGTAACCATTTGGACATGGCATTGGATAACCAGATGGAAGTCAGACACAGGGGCGTTGGTGTGACTGATTGGAAGAGAAAAGGTCTCTCGCTTCATGCAGCCTCTGAATCTTTCCCTTTTTTAAATTTCTGTGTCTTCCGATTCTCAGCAAAACCACTGGCAGTCCAACCCCATGGCGTCCCTCACCCTCCATTAGTGTGTAGTCCACCAAAGAAAAGAAACCGTCACTGATTTAAACCTAACGCCGTGGCATGAGAGGCTAACGCACAGTTCAGTGAAGTACGGTCAATTCCACGGGCGTGATTCTCACATTTGACCAAGTCTCACCAAGTTTCCTGTGAAAGCACCTGCTGTGTGGAGAGCTTTCGTACTGTTGGCACATCCCCAAATGTTTAGAATTTCTCACTAATATTTGCGCATACTCCACAACTCAGTGTCTCAAAAGCTGTGAGTTTTCCCACCTCCTGTCACTGGAGAAAAATGTTCCACGGTGTGTTGAATGAGGCAAGAGCTGAATTATCCTTTGAATATCAAAGAAAGGGGGACTTTAAAGTAGCTTTAGAGTTTTCAAATCCCGTTGATCATTTCTTTGCTTCTGTTTTTTTCCCATTTATAAAATAATGCCTACTGACTGAAAAAATTTTCAAGACACGTTATTTGTTTATTTGGTTTTTGGTCTGGTTTATTGTTGTTGTTTTTGGCAAGCCATCTCCCTGATTTGAAGTCCTGGAAATAATGAAAGAGGAAAGGAGGCAGATGAAATTGTTTACAAAACTAGCATAATCGTGTCTATTCAGTATTGTGCATCGCATTTAATCTTTCTTTCTACGACACTCTGGGCATTTCCCTTTGGAATTGGCCCTGGCTCCACTGTCTTTGGTCCAGCTACATCATTTGATCGTATGGCTTAACTACCTAAGGCCGACTTGAGTGCTTTTAAATTTTAGTTCTGGATTTACTCAGAACAAATGAAGCTATCCAGACATAATATGTTTTAAAATATTGAAAATACTACAGAAAATAAAGCATAATTTCCAATTATTCCAAGGTGGTTTTTTTTTTTTTAACTCCCTTGATAACTTTGCATTCCCAGTGCCCTCCTGAAAGGTGAGTCATCCATCCTGAGACACATCTGCACTGTAGCAAGCAACCGTTTGGGAAAGAAATTAATTGGCACATATGGGGGGTGGGTGTTACTTTTTCAACTGGCTGTCTCCTACCACATATTTCAACACATTTGTTTCAAGCCACTGTGTTCTGCTCGATGAGCTTGAGGGTGCCAAGTAATAGCTTCATATTGTCTGAGAGCCTCCCTGCTGTGCCGGCAATCTCAATGTGGGAGTGCTCCTGAAATACGGCAAGGCTACACGGTACAGCAGCACTGTGCATTTTTTGTTTGTTTGTTCTTTTGTTTGTTTGCATTTTTCATTGACATTCCCTACAATTAACACACGGGAAACATAGGAGCGAAGAGAAATTTTTCTGTCTTCAAAATAAATCAAGGTATAGAAACAATAATGCCTAGATTATGTAAAAAATCATGGTAAGTCATTGGTTTTGACACTGTTGTGAGTCATCATTTGAATAGAATGAGGTTTTAACTGAGAGTTTTTGAAAAGAACCAGACAGCAAATCCACTGCTGCATTAATAGTTTTTAAACCTGTAAAAAAAAATTCTCTGCAAGAATGTTTTCAGAACTCACAAGTCGAACATTGTCACCTCATTTGGGGAAGCTAAAGTAGAGCAGCGCGGAGCCAGGCCAGGCCCACACGAGATGCATGGACCGTATCTCACACACACTCACACACACACACACACACACACACAATTAAATACAACAAAACATCTGGGGTGTTCATCAACAGAGAAAGCTGACCTTAAAATTCTCAGATAGGCAAGATACAGAAGTGAATGTAGCTGGAGTGTGAGAATAAAGGGATGTTCAAATTGAGATAGCTATGCTGTAGATATTGAGTTATTAGCTTTGATCATCTCTGTTTTAGACCTTGGTCACACATGATGTTTTACCCAGGTCTATAAAACCGTAAGGAAAAAAAATTGTTTTTTAATGACAAATCTGTAAGGGAGCATTGGTGGTAGTTCTAGGGGTTAGGCTCTCTGGTCCCATATACTCAGGCTCAGGGAAGCCCTATATAAGGTCCCTGGGAGTCAGAATCAATTCAATGGCAGTGGGTTTGGAGTTTTGTTTTGTCAGAAGGGGATTATGAAATCTCAGCCACTTGAGTTTAAAAGTGGGTTACCTAAAATCATAGGACAATAAAATCGTTCAGCTTCCCGAAATGGCATGTGTGTTCTCTTTGTTTTGATGCTTATCTGTCTTCAACTATAAGGATTCTGTTTTCAAGATAAATAGATTCGATGCAGAATGAGTCTAGTCTCTTCCCATTAACAGTTTCTTATGCATTTCTCTAATCTTCTGTCATTTCATTTCAGTCCTTTACAAAGGACTCTTAAGAAGTCTTTGGGGGTAAAGGGGAGACGATGCCAAGGAGCCCAGGAAGAAAAGGAATGTTTGGAAACGGACTGTGGTAGCAACTGTACAATTCTGCTGCTTGTGACGGAACTATGGACTGAATGATATATGTATTAGCTCCCAATTAATAACAAATAACAAAAGAGAAGTCTTTGGATATGAATGGTTGTGAATAGTTACATGCTTTGGCTATCAAAGGTTAAGCGCTTGACTACAGCAGAAAGGCAGTACCTCACCTAAAGGTGTCTGGGAAGCAGCCCTGGTGATCTGCTTCTGAGAGGTCATAGCCTTCCAAGCACGTTCCACGGGTGCACACAAGGGGGTGCACAGCAATTGATGACAACAACTGGTCCTGGAGTTACTGTCGCTGGTGAAGACTTCAGTTGGCCTCGGTCATTTGTCAATTATTATTAATACAAACATGACTCAATCATAGGAATATTTACTCTTGTATTTTCTTTGCTAGTTCATTTAAGAGAGAATGACAAAGCACCCATTTCTCAAAGCAGGATTCATCTGTTTTAGCTCATGAAAAAGAACGTTTCCTTTTTTTTGGCCTCTAACTGATAGAAGTAACCATGGATTTGTTACCGTGACTGAAACAAAATCAATGATTTACTTTAAATTTGTTAGCGGTACAAATGTCTCTTTTGAAAGGCACGTACAAAACTGAATTTCCTAGAGATGCACATGTCCTGTTTCAAAATGATATTAAATTGTGGAAATGTACTTGAATTGAAGATGAGTATCTATTAACAAAATGAATTAAATATGATATCAAAGGCTGCTCAGGGTTCACAGATACCACTTTTAGTTGTCTTATCTTACCACTTGTCACAACTTTTGCTGTCATTAATATAAAAGGATAATGTAATATAATCCAATTATTAGTACTGTGAATCAAATATTGCTTTGCTAGGCTTTCACCTTTTGACACATTTTGTGACTTCCTTACTAAAAATATTTAAAGATCATTTTTTATCTTTATTTGTAAAGTTATTTCAGTTTCATTGATATATATTTCACATACCATACAATTCCATGGTTTAAATAGATCAAAATGGCTGTGCCTTCATCACCACGATGTAAAGATAACTTTAACTCATCAAGCATACAATAGATTTCAGGAGTCAGCACAAAATCCCTCATTTCAAAGGTTGGTAATATTTAGATATCAGGTGATTGTTTTTTAAGAAAACAGTCATGACTTTTTAAGGAATGTCCTGTACACAGAACATAGAACATGCACAAAAACTCTACTGTCCTGCATCCAGTACACCTGTTTTGTCCTTAAGAGGGATTCACAGAATCCCTCATCCGTGGTCTTTCAGTAGAGATGTTGGTCCAGGAAAGACAGTGAGGGAGTGGCAGGGAGGCCGTATGTGACCACCTCCAGCTTCAGAAAAGGGGAGAAGACAACTCCACATCTGCCTGAGGATGAGTCCTGTGAGGTCAGTCATGCCTCCACCTGCTAACATGTTCACCCTATGCAGACACCAAGTAGCCCTCCAACACTACTCCTGTGCTCGGCTTGATAACCTAGTGCAGTGGCCACATGAAACTCACAGACAATATTCATGATTGCCGTGGTGTATTAGGAAACTTAGCAGGTGACCATAAGTTAGGATCAGGAAACATTAAGGATATAGTTTCCTCCACAACAGTGCCTCTTCTCAGCCATGCCAGCTACAAAGTCTCTCTGGTCCTCAGCCTCTCAGTTACGTAACCCCTTGGTTTCGATCCTTGTACTGTGGATCAGGAAGCCAGGTGTTCTGCCTCCTGGTCTTGGCATAGCTCCTCTGTCCAGCTCTGTCTCATGGTCTTAACACCACTGTCCCGCTGCTTTTCTTGCCACCACTTCGGGCAGGGATCTCACGCGAATTCTGCTGGTCACTCTTCTTTCTTGATGGTTTCTGCTTCTGAAATGGCTCACTTTTATACCCTGCAGATTAGCAAAAAAGGGATCAATTCACGCATTGGAATCCTCGTGTCTTTTTTTCAGACTACCACTCCAGTCTCTGGGTAGGAGTTAAAAAGATAGAACAACCAAACAGTAATGTTTCTTCACCAGAGACCAGACATTCAAATGTCAACAGTATATGCCATGACAAACCAGGAGAGGGAGATACTATGCACTGAATATCAGAGGGTTATTTTGTAACCACTTACAATGCATACTCCTCCAAAGAACCAAAGTGCCTAGCAATTGAACACAGCTCTGATTCTACTCAACACAACTTAGAAAAGGTTAAGTATTAGATCTGATGGCATTTTAAGTACAAAAACGACTCCATTAGGTATAATCTCAGTTGGAAAGTAACATTGTGTCGTCCATTCTGACTCATGGTAACCTCATGTATGCAGTTCCCATCGGTAGAACGCCAAACCCGCTCCCAAGGTGACTGTAGATGGTGCACAACCTTTTGACTAATAATAAGCACTTATCTGCGCCCCTCGGGGTCTTGGAGGAAACCTACTCATAAAATCTTCTTAAAGCTGGCTCGTGTGAGTCGTTCCTTGACGAAAACGGGCTACGCTTTGAAAGAACTGTGTGCCGTGACTCGCAGCAGACAAGAGAAGACAGTTTGCTATTGTCGTTGTAAGAACAATGGATACAAGCAATAAAAAAGGGTCACACTCAGAGATAGATTCACTCTCTTTATGTTTCAGTTCTTAAAAGAAATATGAACGGAATTTCAATCCTGCGTGTTAACATGGTGTTTCCTTTTCCCTTCATAGATGGCTATGTCCTTCGCAGTTACTTGGAAGACACGTAAGTTCATTTTCTTCTACTACTACATGTGTAACAAAAAGGCTGTGCTGTTCTCTACAGATAATTCCTAACAGAGCATAACTAACAGAACTTCCTGGCCTATCTAAAACACACTGGAAAACAATATGGTGCTGTCAATATGTATGCTAATACCGATAGTAAAGAACAGCGTTTCCAGAGTGGCAATCTTTTAAATAGACCAGAAACTCTCTTCATTCATGAGTATATGGTTCACAGTTTTAGGATCCACTGGTCTCTTCACTCAGCAAATACTGTACACAGACAAGTCAAAGCTACGAACACTTCCATTAATACTTTGGATTTTACGTGCTGATAAATGCAGTTGGTGGAACTGAATTAATCACGGACCAATTAGTGTCTACACTCTAGGTGCTAATCTCTCCTGTTAACGGTTTCTCGTTTGGCCCATAATTGAGGGTGTTTCTCCAGGCATCACAGAGTATTAACTTGCCCTTTTTTGGAAGTCTGCCCGAAAAGATAGGGTCAATGATGCGTCTATTCCTATGAATGAGGCATTGACGCAGCCTGGGACCAGTGTGAATTGGCGTCTGATGGAACATTAGAGGATTGTCTTACACGTGAATCAGCTTCAGAAATGAACTCAAACATTAGGTCATATGCCAATGGATGGAATTCAGCGGGGTGATGAAAAAATCATGCAGAACTTCCCAACAATGTATCCATAGACGGCACGGACACCAGTCAGAAAGAGCAATACTGGGCAGTACTCTGAGAACCAACTAGCTGATTCAAAGGGAAAATGATGCCAATACATTTGTTTCCCTGAGCACGTTGATCATGGTGGTAGGCCTAGGAATTTAATAGATTTGTACATTCCATGAAAAATACAAATTTCCAGTAAAGCAAGCATGGCAAATTATGGGACGGGGTCTCATCAGTGATTATTAAAGGAAGATTAAGCAACGATTTAGAAAATATGTTCTAAAGCTCTAAGTAATATAGACTCACCACCAACCAAATATTTAATAAATGCCCATTGGACAAATAATGGGAAACCTATCCTCTGCATTTGTATAAAAGGTTCATTAGCCAAGCCCTGTCATGCTGTCAGAGAAAGGATGGAAGCATCTGGTGAGGCTGGCAGCACTTTGAATGGCCTGCTTCTGGCTCTTTAATCAAAGCTCCAAGAGAGTGTGGGAACCAGTGTATATCTGTCCAAGAGGCAACATCACCATACATTTCTGAACTTTGTAACCCTGTCATAAAGTGTAAGGCTATGTCAATATTTAAAATATTTTCTGTTTAAATTACTTCTATAAGCATACTCTCTGCCCTATTAGATTCGAAACTGCTTGAAGTTATGGTCTGTGATTTATTCAACCACATTCCCTTATAAAGATATATAAGGAGCCCTTGTAGCTTACTGAATCACTACAAGGTCAGTAGTTCAAACCTGCCAGCTACTCCTCAGAGGGAAAAAATGCTCCTGTGAAGATTTACAGTCTGGAAATTGAAAGGGGCATTCTACCCTGTCCTTTCGGGTCACTATGAGTCTGAATCAACTCAATGACAGTAAGTTTATATATACATACATAGGAGGGACTCTGTATGGAGGAGAATATGTCACAGAAGTACTGAAATAAAAAACAAAAACCATTTCCACCCATCAATTCTGACTCATAGCAACCATCTAGGACAGAAGAGAACTGCCGCTGTGGGTTTGCAAGGCTGGAAATCTTTATGTTAGCATAAAGCCTTATTTTTCACCCTCAGAGCTACTGACTGGTTTGCACCTTGAACTGGTTTGTCGACCTTGAACTTAGCAACCCAACTTATCCCACCAAGACTCCGGCACCAAAACGCAGGCCTTGACAAGTGTTAAATGTGCCAGCATCGCTTAAATTAACCTCCTGGATGCTGCCTATAATCATATATAATATTTTAAAGAATTATACAGCATAAATGCCCTAATAGCCCTATCTGAGCTACGAATACAATAATTACTATTTATGCCTTTTAGAAGTAATATGTATATAATTTGAAACAGGCCACCTGTTATTCTACTTATTTCAGCATTTGAAGTTCAAATGAAAGCAGAAATCTCCCATTAATGGATATAAATAGATTGTTACAATTTGGATTAAGACATACCTTAGAGTATGGCACCATGACTGGTGTTGAGCAAGTCCCATACACCCCTCTTCCTCAAGCAGCCATGTGCCAGACCCGTATTAAGGGCAAAGGAGAAATAGGAGCTGGTCGATTCTTTTTAGGTGAGTTTCAATGACCCCATGGACCTAGTACAGAATACAGTGTGGGGTTGTTTTAGCATGAAAGATAAAATAAGTGAGCGAGCTAGACAGATTAACATAATTATAAGAAAAAGTCCACTAATAAATACATCAAGTTGCCTTAATTCGGTTATATAAAATCACTATCTTTTTTCCCTTTTGTTGTTTGTATTGTGTTCATGTTAAGAAGCGATTAAAGATCATTTTTCTCCCTTTACAGTGATGGTGAGATCTATGATGATATTGCTGAGGGTAAGTCTCATTTAGCAGCCCCCACAGAGAACGGGAACTGTGAATTCATTAACTTAGTCTTCACAAACACTAGAAAGAGCTTGTTAGATTGATAAGAGCCTTCAAAATTGATCAGAACTTGAATCCAAATTGATCAGAACTTGGACCATCTGAGGAAAGACAAAGTGACAAATGCCCTAGAATAGTGTATGCGTGTGTGCATGTGCGTGTGTGAGTGTGCATGTGCGTGTGTGTGCGTGTGAGTGCATGTGTGTGTGTGCACGTGTGCGTGCGTGTGCGTGTGCATGTGTGTGGGGTGTGCATGTGAGTGTGTGTGTGTAAGTGTGTGGGGGGGCCTGTGTGCATGTGTGTGCATGTGCGTGTGTGTGAGTGTGTGTGCGTGTGTGAGTGTGTGTGAGTGTGCATGTGCACGTGTGCGTGCGTGTGCATGAGTGTGTGGGGGTGTGTGTGCGTGTGTGTGTGCGTAAGTGTGTGTGGGGGGGCCTGTGTGTGTGTGTGCGTGTGTGTGTGTGAGTGCATGTGCATGTGTGTGTGAGTGTGCATGTGTGTGTGCGTGTGAGTGTGTGAGTGTGTGTGTGTGAGTGTGTGTGGGGGGCTGTGTGTGTGAGTGTGTGTGTGCATGTGTGTGTGAGTGAGTGTGTGTGAGTGTCATGTGCGTGTGTGTGTGTGCGTGTGCGTGTAGGGGGACAGTTCACGTGAGACTGGAAAACAAGAAAGAAACTCATTGATGGTCTTTGAGAACAGAAATATAAAAATAGATGGTGAGTTTTCATTGTACCATGAATATAAGGATTTTTCTTCTTTCATCCACATAAATATGTGTGCCTCTGTTACCAACTACTCTCCTCTCAGCATTATGAAGTATATTTCTAAATCATGCTCTGAAAGTTCATCTCAACTGAAACAAAGCATAATGTTAATAAAGGTGCCATTTAATTTCCTTTCAAATTTATGATGTTTGCTACCCCAAATTACACTTAATTCAGTGTAAGATGAGATCAAATAATTGCTGTGTCAATAGAGAATAAATTCTGTGGAAACCATGCATCGAACAATGAACGTTAAGGACTAGTACTGTACCTTCTCTTTAACTAGTTCATCACAAGCTGAATGAGATCTGCTTCTTTAATATTCAAACCACGAGAGTATGTGAAGTACTCATCTACATTTCCAATTCAAGTTGCTTTTATCTTGTTACATTTTGCGTGTTTTTTTTCTTTCAGATTGCATCTATGACAATGACTAGCACTCATATTTCATCATCCCACTTTGTTCACTATTCACCCACATGAAGACCGAGTTGTAATGTCATAGAAAATGAAGGCTACAATCTACTTATTACAATTTGTTAATAAATTCTGATTATAACATTTTGAAATGTTTGACTTAGAGAGTGATTGCTTAATAAACATCTCAGAAGACTGGGTTAATGGAATGGAAAAAATTACTTACTATCCCATTTCTGCCTTGGCTACAATTATGTATGATCAGTTGAAAATTACCCACTCTTTTTTTTTTACTTTTGAGCTGATTTATTTGTTTTGTTTTTTAATCATTTTATCAGGGGCTCATACAACTCTTATCACAATCCAAACATACATCAATTATGTAAAGCACATTTGTACATTCATTGCCCTCATCATTCTCAAAACATTTGCTCTCCACCTAAGCCCCTGGCATCAGATCCTCATTTTTCCCCTCCCTGCCCGCTCCCCCTTCCCTTATGAACCCTTGATAATTTATAAATTATTATTTTGTCATATATTGCCCTGTCTGATGTCTTCCTTCACCCACTTTTCTGTTGTCCATCCCCCAGGGAGGAGGTCACATGTAGATCCTTGTAATAAGTTCCCCCTTTCCAACCTACCCTCCCTCGACCCTCCCAGTATCGCCACTCACACCACTGGTCCTGAAGGGATCATCTGTCCAGGATTCCCTGCATTTCCAAGTCCTATATGTACCAGTGTCCATCCTCTGGCCTAGCCAGGCTTGCAAGGGAGAATCTGGATCATAGTAGGCGGGGGCGTGGAGGAAAGCATTCAGGGACTAGAGGAAAGTTGTATGTTTCACCGTTGCCACATCACACCCTGACCGGCTTGTCTCCTCCCTGAGACCCTTCTGTAAGGGGATGTCCAGTGACCTACAAATGGGTTTTGGGTCTCCACTCTGCACTACCCCCCCTCATTCACTATGATAAGATTTTTTTGTTCTGATGATGCCTGATAACTAATCCCTTCAGCACCTCGTGATCACACAGGCTGGTGTGCTTCTTCCATGTGGGCTTTGTTGCTTCTGAACTAGATGGCTGCTTGTTTACCTTCAAGCTTTTAAGACCCCAGACTCTATATCTTTTGATAGCCAGGTACCATCAGCTTTCTTCACCACATTTGCTTATTCACCCGCTTTGTCTTCAGTGGTTGTGTAGGGAAGGTGAGCATCATAGAATGCCAATGTAATAGAAGAAAGTATTCTTGCATTGAGTAGAGGCCCAATGTCCTTCTGCTACCTTAATATTAAACCTATAAATATATGCACATAGATCTATTTCCCCATCCTCCTATATAAATATATTTGCATATGCACATGCCTTTATCTAGACCTCTATAAATGTCCTTTGCCTCCCAGCTCTTTCCTCTATTTCCTTTGACTTTCCTCCCGTCCCACTATCATGCTCAGTTCCCACCTGGGTTTCAACAATTCCCCTAGGTTTGTTAACACCACTACCTTTCCCCCCACATCCCCCTCTCTCATGTCCCCCGGAACTATCGGTCCCATTGTTTTCTCCTCCAGATTGTTCATCCAGCCTATCTTATTTACACAGACTTGCGGAGATAATAACATGCATAAAAACAAGACAGAGCAAAACCAAGCAACAATCTACAACAATAACAACAGACCAATGACAAACAAAAAAAACACAACAAGAACGAAAAGCTTGTAGTTAGTTCAAGGACTGTTTGTTGACCTTTAGGAGTGTTTTCCAGTCCAGTCTGTTGGGGCACCACGCCCTGGCCCCAAAGTCCACCTTCATCATTCCCTGGAGAACTCGCCACTCCGTTCCCTTGCTGTTCTGTTGCACCCCCTTAGTGTTTTGCCTTGGTGTAGCGGGATCAAATCGGGCGCAATTCCCACACTGTGTCTCTGGTGTTGTCCCCTGTAGGGCTAATGGGTCAGTGAGTGACGTCATGTCTCATAGTGGGGCCGGCCATCTGGTCTTCTCTGTGGACTGGCTGCTCTAATTGCGAATATTGTCCTCACAGCCTGGTGGGCCAGGATGTGCTCCACTCTCTCCTCTTCTCCCTTTATCTGCTCCCGTGTTATCTGATCATATATGTTCCTATCCCAGAGCTGCAGATTCAGTGCCGTGCATTGAAATAAATTCTTCTGGGGAGTACCCACTCTTTTCAAACCAATGGGCATTCATTTGAGAAGGGTTGTCCTGTCTAAATAAAAAAAGGAAGAAAAATTTAAAAATAGATGACAGAAAATTTTTAAACATTCCACCAGAAGAAAGCTACTGCTGATTCTTAGGATCATGGTAATATCTGATATTCTGTACTATATGAGTTATGATGAAGGGAAAAGCTAAAAAGATTAAAATTTTTAAAGGTAATAAAGTAACAATAATTTATAAATTTAAAGAGTTCATGAGAGAGGGAGGAGTGGGGAGGGAGGAGAAAAATGAGGAGCTGACACCAAGGGCTCAAGTAGAAAGCAAATGTTTTGAGAAGGATGAGGGCAACAAATGTACAAATGTGCTTGACACATAATGGATGGATGTATGGATTGTGATAAGAGTCATATAAGCCCTCAATAAAATTATTTTTTAAATGAGAAAAAAAGTTAAAAAGGTACAGCTATTATCTCTTCTGCTTATGTGTTTTCCAAAACCATAGTTGTAGCAGACTTCTTGTATAAAATGTGTCCTTATTTGTTAATTTTGAATATGTTAATTATTTTATAAGAATGTTTTACATCAAGTCAGTATAAATGTTAAATGTTAAAAGATAAAACTGTAGAAGGGTATAAATGACTGGTGTTTTGTTTTGTTTTTAGCAGATTGATACTCTAACGGTTAAACTCTGTCCTCTAAAGTTCTATTGTAACTAGAGCAGATACACGTGAGGGGCTACCTTACACTTTGGAAGAATGCACCCTGATATTAACTAGGCTTCTATGGTATATCATGACTATGAAGACTCTTAAAGGTTTTGTTTTCCTTATTTTTAACAACTTTATAGACAACAACTTTGTCTAGCAGAAGAATTAAAAAATAAAAAATCCTACTATTTACACTATAGTGGTTCCCTCTTGATACATACATATGCCTAAAGTTGTCCCCAAAGCAAAATACAAAACATTTGGGTTTCAAATACTATGAACACTAAACACCATGAAGTAAAATGAAAAACCTGAATCCCCAAGAAAATATCCTATTAGGTATTTTTAAAAGTAATTTCAAAATTATAAAATAAGCAAACTCTAATACTGGCTCCCCTACTAATAAACTATGTTGTAACATTGTTTATGATTTATCCTTTCCATTTCTTCACCTGTAAATTGTGTGATTAGCCTGTTTTCCCAATATTTTCACTCCCAACTTTAATGATCATTCTACCCTATGCTTTAATCTTTTGTCTTTTTCTAAAATATACTAATTAAGTAATGACCCTTGATTCTTGCAATGTCTGTGTTTTAATGTTGCTCAGCCCAATGGCCTTTTGAAGTGTTTCCCAGGGAATTAAAACAATTCAAATAATTGTAAAATAACTCAAAGCCTTCATATGCCTCAATTGGGAACTTAATGGGGTGCTCTGAAATTTGAATTAGCTCCTCATCAACTAAAATTGCTTAATTTATAGATTCTGATCATCTGAGACCTCCAGATTAGATACCACTGATTTAAAAGTTCTCCTATTAAAAATTAATATCACATCTTCTTTTTGATACAGTAAATGAGTATGTGCCTGTAGAATTACTTTCTTTTAATACCAAACAAGATTGCCTGATCAAAATTGTTTATGCTTTGTTAAGTAGACAACATATGCATACATTAAGTAGCACTGAATATCTTTTCAGTGATTTTTTTTTTTAATGATGGAAGACACATAAATTCAATGCCATGTCAATTTAAATAATTCCAAATTATACCAAGGAGTATTTTTAGAGTTTTGGTATGTACTAAGAAACAGATACCTATGAAAGATTTATGCAGCAGGGGAATATATTAACATAAAACAAATTTAAAATGTTCATTTAAACACCCTAATTATTATTTCTGCTATAATTTTATATATGGATTTTTTTTAGAGGAACTACAGGAAAATAATACCATCCACTACTTTATTTAAATGAATTTTAAAGTGGCTGTCAGCCTTTCTCTTCCTTTGACTCCAAAGCTAAAAAGTCGTTCTCCAGACCCATCCTTATTGCTTTTTGCTTTCGGCTGAGGATGGGGTGCTGCATGTTCAAGGTCAAATTTTCCATCAGTGCCCAATATTTCATCATAGAACTTGAGATGACCAAATACTGTTTCCCACAACCTTCGGTCATGCCTATATCCAGACACTACTGCAGAGAATCATCCGTTCAAAATGCTTGGCCCCAGTTCTTCCTGCCTCCTCTGAAGTCCTTTTTTTTTTTTAACTCTCTTCTGTCTTCCTTCCACATTTCTTTCTCTCCTTTTTCCTCCCTCCCCCTCACTTGTCTTCTCTTTCAGCTCCTCCCTCTATTTTCTTTCCTCACACTCCTTTACCTTTAATTCCCATTATGCAAAACCTTTCCCTATTCTTACTATTATGCCAAAGCTCTCCCTATTTGATGAACAATGTAAACCTTTGTCTTAAAAGCAAATACTTCTCTAACTAGAGCCTTGACCTCCCTTTCATTTCTCATCCCATTGTCTTAAAATGGTAGGACACAGGACGCAGGTAGGGACTAAGATTGGCCTTGAGGTCTTCCAACTTTAGGGAGCTTGTTGCACAAAGCCCAAGGCAAGACAGTACGAAATCCACATTCTCACCTTTGAGCCAAGGTCACTTTTCCCACAGCCAGTGATTGAGCACAGCAAAGTACAGCAGGCCTGATGCTGAAGGCCAGAACTCCAGTGGTGGTAGACTTTGGTTTGAGGACACCCTGACAGCCTTCACAATTTTGTTACCCTACCCAGAAACCTCCCCTGCCCACCCCTCCCTCTCTTCTTCACTGGGCAGGAGATAGGCAGTATGGGCTGACGGCTCCTCCTGTCTTCCCTGGCTCCCTCCCCACGTCCTCTCACAGTGCTGGTTTTCTGAATACAATCGTTGTAGGTGTCACTCCATCTGCACGTCTTCGTTTTAGGAGATCTGTAATGAAGATGGTGCAACTGACCAATTTGTAAAAATTTACATCGTCCTCCTCGGATCAATTGAATCAATCTTTGAGGAAGGAATTTTTGGAATTAATTCAATTTATAATTAACTCTCTTTAAGTTTGATGCCCTGATTTGGGAACCTCTGGCCTTACATACTTTATCCCAATTGTAGTTCGTCCTTTGTGTTCTTCCTTTGCTACCTTCTCATGTTTTATTAATTATTTAACTTATTGTGAGTTGGTCTCTGCTACAATTATTTTAAGGTCATCTCTAGATGTCTATTCCCCAAGGACATAGGGTTTAGAATGGAACTCATTCTCTTTCCTTCTTAAACCCTTTCTTCCTGCTGTGGGTTCTGTCCCAGTGACATCTCTCTCATTCAGCCAATCTAGCCAGGACCAGGGGGTTGCTCTGCTCCTGCTCTTTGAACCCCAGATGGAATAAACATCATCAGGCAGACTTTCCAGGAAGCAAAGACCCTGTATGACCTGCACTTTTATTCCCATACTTTACATGGTCTTTGACAACTAATAGGTTTTCATTATCTCAAAAATATTGAAAGGATAAGTGGATGATGAATCTACCAGGAAGATTTTAATCCTGTGGGCTGCCTCTGGCACTTTTTCTTGGTTTTCCAAATGCCCTGGGCGATGAAGTAACTGTTGGACTGCCAGAACAAGGAACCTATCTGTCCAGGACTAAGTACCACCGGAATACTCCTTGGAAGTGAGATTAATCCATATTTGGATGTATTTTCAGGAGGGTCTAGTCCCTGGCAAAGGGTGTCATGCTTGGTAAAATAGAGGGTCAACAAAACAGAAGAAGACTGAGTGAAACGGAATGAGAGAGTCTGCAACAAGGAGCGCAAACATAGGAACGATTGTGAAGGTGGCCCCAGATTGAAGAGTGCTCCGCTCTGTTGTTCATGGAGCTGCTAGGAGTTGGACTGACTCAGTAGAAGCTAACAACATTCATTTATCATACAAAAAGATTTGGAAGGGAGGAATTCCAAATTACCTCAAAACCTAAGGAAAAAATATGTTTCTTTATCTTATCAAAGCATGAATCCTTCAAGGGTAAAATATGATTACTCAAAACAGATGAAACCATTTAGAGTCAAATCTAAAATTAATAAGAGGCATGAACAAGTAGGACAATAGTCTAGTGAGAATAAACTTAGACTTATTAATGACCTTTTTCATTCATCATAAATTGTCGCCAACCTTGTTTCACTGAGCATTTAAAAGGATTCCTATTTATAATAGTTTTAAGAGTTGTCCTTCCATCTTCTAGTTATTTATTTTAGTTAATTGCATCACTAAATAAAATGTTATAAATATATTTGAAGCTCCTATGTGCTTTATCCCAATTGTATTTCATTGTCCTCTATCTTTCCTCCCAGAGAATATGAAAATCCTCTTTTAAAAACCTTTATAAACGCCTGCTTGCAAGATTGACTTTTGGCTGGCTTCAAAGAATCTAGGGCTAAAGTTATAAAAGAGGCTCTCTGCATGTAACCTGTGTGTACGAAAAGATACAGTTTATGCTGAGCAGCTGTTTCCCTTCTGGGAGACTGATTGTGTTGTCTGTTAGGCAGAGGTGATGTATGTGACCAGCGCCCAGAAAAGACAGAGAGAGAGAGAGAGAGAGAGAGAGAGAGAGAGAGAGAGAGAGAGAGAGAGATTGAGAGAGAGAAAAGAGAAGAGAAGAGAGAGACATGTTGGGCATTTCTTTAATGAGCTTCCTTGATCAACAACATTTCACCCATGTTGTCCCAACTCATTGCTGGGGTAATTCAATGCAGTCACCTTGACTCAACTGAAAGAAAATTCTTGAAAGTTTGTTCCTGGTTTCCCTTGAATCTGACTCCTTGTTTCCTTTTGCGTAATTTGCTGTGTATGCCCTTTGTGTAATGCAGTATATCTGTGAGTACAATTAGATTCTGAGTCTTAGGAGTCCTCCTAGCAAATTATTGAAAGTGAGACTAGTCTGTGGGACTCTCAATGCAGTCTGAAAACAACACTGCCCAGAATCCCAGGCAAGGAGAACAGCAAGCACAAATATTAGCATTGGCCAATGGGAAAATGTGCAGCATTTGGGAGATAACACCAAAGCAGGGTTATCACTCTCAGAGAGGCATGGCAGTGAGACATAATGAGAGACAGACACAGAGCGGGATAACGGGTCCTAAAACATCCTAAATTTCTTCCCACTTTGAGTCCCATCGCAACTTCTTGACCTCACTAACCATCTACCATCAAGCTTCCGTCTCCCTCCCTGTCTAGCTGACAGTTTTCATAGAGGTGGTGGCTTTCATAGACTTCTCCAAAATCCCTCATTTGCTGTCCTACTTGGCAACTAGATGCATAATTCCTGGGGCTGTTTTTGCATATATATATATATATCTCCAAGAGCATTTGATATACTGGTATATAGCTGATATATATCTATCAGATATGAGTATACAAAAAGGCATGCACGAGAATGTGTGAAGGAGCATCCTTTAACTCCAACTGGAAATAGCTCAAAACTTAAAACACAAATGTTCATCAATAATGTTGCTAGATTCCATCAATTCAACTGCACTTGTATTAGTCTGAGTACTTTAGAGAAAATAATCCACAGAAACTCATGTATAAGAGAGAGTTTTATATAAAGGTTAAGTGTGCATCAAGAAAATATCCCAAGCCCACAAGTCCAACATGAACCCATTAATCCATATGTCCAACACCAGTTCACAAAGTCCTCCTCCATTTCACAAAACAGATGCAATGATGCTGACTGCAGGAGGAAAGCCGAGTCAGTGAATGTGTAAGCATCTTAGTGCTGGCAGGGGTCTCCACACAGCTGCTCCAGCACGCAGGGCTGCATCAGGGTAGATCCATGTGGTTTCTCCTCAGGGATGTCTTGCAGGAAGTGGGCCTTGCCAGCTGAAGCAGGGAACTAAGACAGCTGCACCCTGGTCCAACTAAAGCAAGAGACCCGAGAACTAGAAAGGTGAGGCTCACTGTCATTTATCCTTCCGCCCTTCAATTAACCCCACATGTGTTTATTGGCCAGGTTGGCACAATAAACTAACTCAATCCTCCATGGTTTTCTATGCTAATATTTATAGAAGCCATTGAGTGGGCTCAAACTGCCAGGTTTTTGGTGAACAACTAAGTAAGTACTCACCCGTTGTGCCACCGGGGATCCTGTCATCCACAACACGGAGAATGAATGACTGAGCCCAAAAGAAACAAAAGATATGACTGCTTCTCACTGCAGTACCCAGCGTGGGAGGCCACAGGTGATGGATTCTGGCCTCCCTATTGCCCAGAGGTGGGGTTAGACATGCCTCCAAGCTTCATCCTTTACCTGGTCTGACACCAGCTGCTCCTCCCACGGAGCCCTGCTGCTGAACCTGGCTCAGTAATGCATTGCAATGGCCACACGCAACTCCCAGCCAATATTCCCAATCACGAGGGGTTATTGGGGAAGTTACTGGGTGACCATCACTCAGGATCAGTAAGCAGTAAAACTACAGTCGTTGGTCCATAGCAACCCCTATTCTCCAGGAGCAAAGCCCTTCTCCAGTCCACAGCCTGTCAGCCCGTGGGCGAGGAAGCCGGCCTGCTGCTTAGTCTCACAGTGCCATAGTCTCATCTTGCTCCTCTTGCTCTCTCCCAGTTCTCCATGCCGTCGTCTCTGGTGCCTCTGGTCTCAGCCTCCACCACTTCAGAGATCTGCAACACGATCTTCCGAGAGCCATGGGCTTGCTCTCTGTCTGAGGTGGCTCCAGTAGGCAAGGGAGTGCCTTTGGTGTAAGTGTGGATTGTGGCTTTTAGCTGTCCATACCCCCAAGGAAACAAAGGGTGTAACTTAAGTCAAATCTTCTAGTGCTAGAGTCTAAAGATACATCCCACCTGTGTTTAACCAAGGCTGACTAGAGAAACAAAGTCTTAGTTATTCATATGTGTATAACAAAGAGCTTTATATACAAGAGCAATTGTCTATTGAGAAAACATCCCAGCCCAGTCCAGATCAAGTCCATAAATCCAATATTAACCCATATGTCTGATACTAGTCCATAACTTCCTCTCTAGACTCACATAGCACATGCAATGATGCTGAATGCAGGAAGATCACAGGCCAGTGGGTACAAGGTCTTGTAGATCCAGTGGCCGTGGAAGCATCTCAACGCTGGCACGGGTCTTCACGTGTCTCCCCAGCTCTGAGTGTCTCAACAGCATGAAAGGGAAGGCAGAGAGAGTGTGTGTCCCACCTCCAGAGAGGAAGAAGTTCCCAGAATTCTCAGGAGAAGACCATGACCACACAGAGGCATGACTGGCTATGACCTGATTCACAGGCTAGAGTCCACCCCTTAACTCAAGTTGACAGTAGATTATGTAACTGCCACACTACCTTTATTCTGAACAGAGAACACCCTCCAAAAAGAGATTATAGCAGCAGGTATGGAGTCATTTTTTTAAACATTTTATTAGGGACTCATACAACTATTATCACAATCCATACATACATCAATTGTGTAAAGCACATCTGTACATTCTTTGCCCTCATCATTTTCAAAGCATTTGCTCTCCACTTAAGCCCTTTGCATCAATCCTTTTTTCCCCTCCCTCTCCGCTCCCTCCTCCCTCATGATCCCTTGATAATTTATAAATTATTATTTTGTCATATAGAGTCTTGAATTATAATGCATCACATAAGGAATTATGGCTAGAATGGGCTTTATTAATTGATTACATCTCAATCACAAACAACATTGAATGAAAGAAGTCACACACAAAAGAGCACTTATGCACTTAAAAAACATTCAACCAATGGGTTTGGGGCTCACACTAAATCCTAGCTCCAAGATAAGAACAATTAGCTCTTACATCATGGCCCTGCTCGATACTTGCCCTCAGGAAGGGAACACAAAAACACATGGGTGCTACAGCAAAATGTGGCAAAGAATGTAAATGGTACCCAGCTATTAATAAAATAGCATCTGGGGTCTTAAAGGCTTGTTTCCTAATAAGCAGCCATCTAAGTGAGATGTCAACTAAGTCCACATGGAAAAAGCACACCATCATCAAGCCACCGAAGGATGGTATACCATATCATCCAAAGGTTAGTCTAGGACCAGAGTGTAAATCATGAGACTCCGGTGTACAGAAGGCTATGGATGAGAGTGGGAACCCAAGACTCATTTGTGAAACTCCATATGAAGTCTCTGGAGAACTCCCTCTATCTACAATTGAGGAACAGAAGGAAAATGGTCACTAAACAAACAGCACTGGAGAGATGAGTATAGATGGTCGGAGATATAAATCTGACTTGAACAGTTAAAACTTTCTTAGAATATCCCTCCTATGATGCATGCTGGACCTGATCTGGTTTCCAAACTTTTCTGTCTTTTTGGTTAGTATTGTTTTGTTTGTTCATATTAGGGTGTATCTCAGACATGTCGTGTCATTGGAGGTCACCCTCTTGATGTTGAATTATATGCTTTTCTGTTTTTGAAATATGAAACCCAGGACTGATGAACTTATAGAGACAGCAAATATAACAAGGGCTTCAGGGGGCGGTTGGTACAGTGGTGGAGGAGGGTTGACAGGAAGATGATGTTAAGAAGTCCATGTAGGAAAAAAAATGTTTGGAAACTGTGGTAGCAATTGTGTAATTCTGCTTGGCATGATTAAACTATGGAATGATATGATAAATATGTTTTTTATTTTTTAATTAAAAATAGTGGTGATAGTTGTACAACATGATGAACGTAATTAAAGTTGAAATGGTTAAAAAACATTCAACCAGAAGCAAGAAATAATCTACAATATGTTCAGTTATTGGATGTTTAGCCTTGGAGGAGAGAGGGTGACTGCTTGAGAGACACTGGGAGCAGGGATTGCCCTTGACTCGAGTGCCCAGGATATGAACTCTCTCCTTGTGTGAAAATTCATTGAGTTGGAAATGAATGGTCCCTGAAATTCTCTATATATCGGATATTTAATAAAAATATTATATTAAAAATAATTATGGCTAATTTTACCAAGCATTGCTTTCCCCAACTCTCTCTCCAATCTACTCCACCCTACTCCTTCCTGCGCTCAAGCACAGAAGGCTTTGATCTCCTCTTCTAACATGTCAGGTTATCACTTTCTGCAAGGTCCTTTTTGCACCATTCCCTTATTTTGGAATACCAGTGTCCTCCCTAACTATTCACCACACCACCTTCTCCTGCTTATCTCCAACGGATTATACTTAGCTCAAGGTGATTCATTTACTTTTTAATTCAACAAATATTAAGTACCTGCCCTGTCTGTGTTAGTCTGGGTAGACAAGAGAAACAAATTCATAGTCATATGTGTATAAGAGAGAGGGTTTTTTGTTTGTTTTTTGCCATCAAAAATTTTTTTATTAATGAATCGTTTTATTGGGGCTCATACAACTCTTATCACATCCATACATACATCAATTGAGCAAAGCACTCTTATACATTCGTTGCCCTCATCATTCTCAAAATTCGCTTTCCACTTGGGTTCCTGGAATCAGCTCATTTTCCTTTTTTTTCCCTCCCCCAAGAAAGAGTTTTATATAAAGGTTAATTGTACATTAAGAAAGTGTCCCAACCCAGGCCAGACCAAGGCCATAAGTCCAATATTAGCCCATATGCCTGATACCAATCTATAAAGTCCTCTTCAGACTCACGAAACACATGCAATGACAATGAATGCAGGAAGATCACAGGCCGGTGGGTGGAAAGTCTTTGGATCCTGTGGCGTTGTAAGCATCTCAGCGTTGGCAGGGGTTTCTATGTGGCTTCTCCAGCTTCAGAGGTCTGGGTGCATCAGGGTAGATCCATGTGGCTTCTCCAGTTCACGGCATTAACGTAGTTCCATGTGTTTTGTCAGCTGCAATGTTTCCCAGGAATTGAGCAGAGAGAGAGCAGTGTCTCCCATCTCCAAGGAAGAAATGCCAGGATTCCCGGAATTCTCAGGAGAAGGCCATGCCCACACAGAGGCCTCATTGGCTATGACTCAATTGACAGACTAGACTCCACCCCTTCACTCTTAATCCTCTCAAGTCCCAAATTGACCGCAGGTTTTGTAACCACCACACTGTCTCATGAGGCACCAAAAGGACGAACAAATCTGTCTTAAAAGAAGTACAGCCAGATGCCCCTTTCAGGCAAAGATGATGTGACTTCATGTACTTTGGGCATGTTATCAGGAGACACCGGTCCCTGGAAAAAGACCTCATGCTTGATAAAGTAGGGTGCAGAGACAAAGAAGACCCGTGAACATGGCTGCGCCAAGAGGGACCAACAGAACCACCACTGTGCGGATGGTGGGGACCAGCCAGGTGCTCCGTCCTGTTGCACGGAGCGCCCGTGAGTCAGAATGGACTTGAGAACAGCTAACAGCCAAGACATTGGTGAAGACTGAGGAGATGATACTGATCAAACAGACAACAAGTGCTGCTAGCACTCCAGTCAGTGAAAACTGACATTCGGCCAGACAGACACCCTAAGTTGAAGAACCTAGCCAAGGAAAGCTCAGTGAGAAAGTGCCCCTGAACTATGGGGGACAGAGGGCAGGTGAACCGTACAAACAAAGATTTAGAGGAGCAAATTCCAGGCGGTGTGAGCAGGAAGTCCGCATCCTTGGAAGTGCCTGGCATATTTGAAGAACAGCAAAGAGTGAGTGTGGCGGAAGCGTAGAGAGCCAGCCGAAGAGTTCACAAGAGATGTGAGCATAAAAGCGGGTGGGAAGAAGGTGCACAGTACTTGAGAAGCCAGCGAAAGGACTTCGACCTTTTATTCCATTTCATGAGCAGCTAATGCAGACATCATAACTGTCCATCGATCAATCATATCCAGCGATGTTGTACCATTGCTACCCCAATCCGTTTCAGAATGTTTTCTTCCTTCTTGAACTCCTTGATATCAACTCCATCTGACGCCCTCCACCCCACCGTCCCTGCCATAGTTATTCTTTCTATAGCTTCACCTGTTGTGGGTTTCATATGCCAAAAAGATAAATACATAGCGGAGAGTCAAGAAAGCTACCAACGATGACAAAATACAACAGAGAGAAACCTTAAAATGAGAAGCAAATTAGAAAATATTAAAAACCATATCAAGCACACAATGTATCAAAAGGGAGATCAAATGACAAGGTTTTAACCATTCAAGTCCGAGTTATCATTTTAATCTACTATAGTCGTCTCTCCAATACTCTGTCTGAGAACCAGGCTGTTCCCATCCCTCAATATGGTTAGAGGGAAATCACTGGAGAGTCATTCCCTGTGTAGATCCTGCCCATGTATTTTGGGCTTCCACCCTCACCCATAGCTTTCTGCACTCCAGAATCTCACAATTTAAGTTCTGATACTATTCCATCCCTCAGATTTGGACTTTATAATTTATGACCCTTGGATCTCAGATGCTGTGCTTCTTCCATGTGAACTTAGTTGATATCTCATTTAGACGGCTGCCGGCTTAAAAACAAGCCTCTAGACCCCCAGACAATAGTCTTTATGATATCCAGGGGCCATCTAATTTGTTTGCTATACTTTGCTCTCGCACCCATATCCTCTCGGTTTGAAAGGAGTTAGACTTTTATCATGAGTGAGACAAAGCTGGTGGTTTTGAGCAGCAATGTGATATGATCTGATTGATATTGAAAATAGTCTCACCGACTGCTGTGATGTGGATAAACTGAATAAAGGACAAAAGGACAGAAACCAGTTTATATTTAAAATAAGATAACCATAGCCTGAACCAGGGTAGCAAGAGTGGCAGCTGTGAGGAGTCAGATTCTGGTAAAATGAACATACTGGATGTGGAAGGGGAGAGACAGAGACAAGTCAAGGATACGCCAAGGTTTTTATTTTCAAATACTGAAAAGTGGAGTTCCTGGATAGATTGGGGGAAAAATGTGGAACAAAATTCAAAACATTTTTTAAAGGCTAACTTTACTGGTGTAATAGAAATCAGTGGGGCCCCCGAAACTACAGCCCTTAGAGACCTTCAGCCACGGAACCAAACTCACTCCCAGCTTTCAGCCGAACGATAATAAGCCCACACGATTAATTCCAGACAGGAACACAAACACTCCTTAGAACACTCAGTCGTGTGCGACCAAAAGGGTGGTACTTTCCCCAGGATGACACTAGTAAGATTTTTTGTTCTGATGATGCCTGATACCTGATTCCTTCGACACCTCGTGATCACACAGGCTGGTGTGCTTCTTCCAGGTGGGCTTTGTTGCTTCAGAGCTAGATAGCTGCTTCAAGCCTTTAAGACCCCAGATGATATATCTTTTGATAGCCGCAAGATTCCCCTTTTGGATGAACAACATTTTTTTAAAGTAACCGTCATTTTCTAAGTTGATCTTTTACCTTGAATTTAACTGGCCCGGTAGATCCCAGAGGTCCCTTTTTGATTGGACCTTGCCTTGAAGGCACGCTCATGACACTATGACAAATTGTATTATTGAGGGAACTTGCCTGCCACCACCCACTGATCAGAGATACAGGATGAAACCTGTCTTGTTCTGAGTAGACCCTTGCGTGTGTGGACAGGAACCCTCGTCACTTACTTTTACTTCCCCGAGTACATGCCCAGGACTGGAATATAGTCCATAACGTCACCAAGGTACAAGAGAAGCCAGCTCTTCCAGGTGGGCTATCCCCCAACTGAAATGTGGGGTCTATTCCTGGACATTACAAAGCCCTGATGGCACTGCCAGCTAAGTGGTGAGCTGCTCACTGCACGGTGTCCAACTCGCCAGTTGCCCCAGGGGAGGAAGTGGAGGTGCTCTGCTCCAAAGATTGACAGCCTCGGAATCCCCGTGCAGTGTTGCTATGAGTCAGAATCAACTCGAGCACAGTGGGCTTTACTAGTGAAAATTAAGGAAATGATTATGAAGAACAATTCCCATTGCCTGCCACACATGTTATTACAATTGCCGTTCCGAGGGAAAGGTCTGAAATTATTTTTAAATCAGTTTATTTAAATGATTCTTAGTATACTGGAAGACTGATACAAAAAAAGTCTTGCTTCATTCAAAATAATTGACTTGTATTTAGAAGAATCAAAAGCATGAATTATATTTAAAAGTATACTATAACATTAACAGAAGAAGACAGTTGTTTTTAATATGTGCAGTAATCTGGCTTTGGTTTTGGCTAATTTTCGTATTCCTCAGGTACTGAGTCCTAGAATATACCCATTCCTAGGACTTCACAACCAGCCATATCTCCCCTATATTATGCCGAGCATTGCTTGCTATCTTGCAAGATTATTTAAGTCTCTGAGCATTTAAAGAATTCAATGAAATCAATACATTACCTAAAGGGAATCAATAATTAATTTTAAATAATTTATAGTTATGGTCCTGAAGCAAAAGAATAAATTATCATTCATGGAACTCTCATAAGAAGGAGCTACTGAAGAAAAATAAAAGCACAAAATAGAAGTTTACAAAGATAATAAATATTAACGCAGAATATCAGATACAATTTGTATAAAGTAACGAAATATTCCTCAAAATATAACAGATAAAAGAAAAGCTGGACTTTGAAGTAGTAATTAAATTAAGAGATTATCTGCTCATTTTCAATTGTTCAAGAATAAAGGATTACATAGTCATATTTCAAGAAATAATTATTAATTTGACTTAATGCATTTTATATATGTAAATTTACCCAGCTAACTTAAAGATTTTCTTATTAGCATATTTTTTAAGAAAAAACTGATGTAAAATTGTGTTCAAATGACATACAACATAAACTGGTAAGTAAGTTGGGGTAAAAAATATCTTGGCATAAACAGATCTGATTCAAGCTAAACTACAATATAGAAATTACTCAAATGACCCTCTTTACGCATTGAAGCGCTAATGGCAAGCATTATTGGGACTCACAGAGCTGGAACGGCACCTAATCTTGAGAAAACAAGTCCATGGACTGAGAGTTAGGAGATGAGGCTAAAACACAAACCTTTGCATATAACAGATGGGATTCCTTCTCTAGCATTCTCTGGCGGTTGGGACCTTGCCCAGTTCGAAGCAGGAAGACGTAGAGAAGTTTTGGTCTCTGGGGGGTTTGGTGGAATGGAAAAGAAAGCAGTAATTTTATCAATGGGATTTTCATACCTAAAGCAAGAATTTCTTCCCAGAAAGGAGTGGTCTTCTTTGTATATAGAAGAGAGAGAGACTAAGCCGCTAGACATCTGGTCATGTTAAACAGCAGGGCCTCTGGGGATAGGGCGGGTCAGCTCTGCAGATATGAACATTCCAACCATTATTGAAGTGGGCCCTGTGAAGGGAGAGAGATAGTGAATCAGGGCTTTCCAGGGGCTGCAAGACGTTTCCCTCATGACTGCCCAACAACTGACTGCACGCAGACCAAGTATCCTGCTAGTTGCTAGCTCCGTTTCCCATGGATGCCTTGAGTCTGGGAGCAGGTGCGAAGGAATCGTAAAAATAGGTCCTTCAGTAAATGGAAACATTATTCTCTTTACAAGTCAGCAAGCTGCTTTCTTGTTATATCGAAGATTCCCATGGACATATGAGGGTGGGGAAGTCATCAGGGAATTTCTTAAACAGAATCCCAACATCGCTGGCACCAGCCTTGCAATGATCTTTCCTTGCTTTAAAGCGGAGCCTCCAGTGAATTCTCTGTTTTGAAAGCTGGCTGAGCCACGGTCCCAGGACCCCTGGCTTGCTGTGCATGTGGTAGGGCCACACTGATGGTGAACAAAGGTCTTATATTTTAAAGCTCTTTGTTAGGGGTTCTGCTAACTTCCATTCTTGCGCTTTCTCCTTCATTCATTCATTTGGAGAGAGACAAACACCCTTTCAGCCATTTCTACACGGACAGCTCCTTGATGCGGCCGGGTTCCCTTCTTCAAGTGGTGCACACACGCCCGCCACCCTTTCCTGAATGGCTCCGCTATCACCGACGGAGGCCCCCTGGTCCCTGCGTATCTCCTCTACTCTTGAAAAAGTCCCATGTTCAGCTTGGCCTCCTACAGATAGATAATCCTTTATAAGAGTGCAGTGTTCAACCTACACATATTTATTAAACAACCTTTTTATTCCAAGACGACTGTAGGGGAGAGTTTCTCTTTAAAGTTTCAAGGTTATCTCAAGAAGATAGTTTCAAGGGTTACCAAACCTCGATGATTGCAGAGATTCTGGCTTCAGAAGTTCAGTTTGGATTTCTTCCCCGTTTTGACTTGAAAACACGACGGCGCACGGTTGCCCTCACCGATCCGTTTGAGCAAAGACTAAGGAGAATTCTGGTTCTGTGCTTCTTCTTTCTTTCTACACCACTTTGTAAGAAAATCAAAGTTTAACAGCTTGCATCAGGAGCTAAGTCTGCCTGCAACCAAAAGAGATGGTAGAATGTCACACTCTGGTGACCACTTCATCCAATTCTCCTCAAATTTGTATCAAATTTTCGGTATGTTGGGTCTATTTTACTAAAGTTTATATTTGTTTGTAATTTTTAAATCTTCCATATAGTTGAGCCTTTCCTTATTGTTGTGACCTTTTCGATGCTTAATTGTACTAATGTGTTTATTTTGTTTCATATTAATGCAGGTATTCCAGCTGCTTTTTCTTTGTTTAAATGTACATTTTACTATTTCATTTAAATTTTTTAGGTGTTAGAAAATATCTTTAGTAAACATCATATCCTTGTATTTTTAAGAATTCAGCATTTTCTGTCTTTACCTATTGAAATTACTATATTTCTTGCACACACTGGAATTGTTTCCCATCTTACATTGCATTTTGTCTTTGTCAAGTTTCTTCCTCTGCTTTTTTGTTCCCTCTTTTTTATTTTTGGATAGGAATTATCTCCTCCTCTTTTTCCTGACTTCATTCCTCCCCTGCTTCCACTCAAGTGCAAGTTCTATACTCTGTATCTCTGCTCTTAGTAGTTATTCTTGAATTTTTCTCCATGCTTCCCAAAATCTGAAGTTGATCAATAATTCTTCCTTCAGAACAAGATGATCATTTCAGAATATTTAAGTATGATCAGTTGCTCCTAAATAAAAGTCCAGGGTATTCTCATCTAAATGTAATTCTTTCCTTAATTTTTCAAAGTTAAAATGGTATTTATTGTTTGGGTTTAAATTTATTTCCATTTTATCAACTTATTTGCTCACCATTCTTCTTATATCTCAGATCATACTTGCAAGCCCATTCTCTTTTTCTTAAAGTACATATAACACAGGAAGGAGCTGTAGTGAAGACTTTTGTTGCAAACTCCTTCTCAAAGTTACTAGGGTTACTGAAACTTACTGTTACTGAACTTAACTTTTACAGTGACTTAACTTTAACTTAACAGTTACGGTAACTTAAAGTTACCAAAACTTTGCATTTTCACTAAACCTGAAAGAGAGTTCCACTTGCTCTCTATTTTCACCAAATTTAATCGTTTCTTCTCTTAAAAAATAATTTTATTGGGGGCTCGTACAACTCTTATCACCATCCATCCAATCCATTGTGTCAAGGGCATTTGTACATTTGTTGCCATCATCATTCTCAAAACATCGTCTTTCTACTTGAGCCCTTGGTATCATCTCCTCATTTTTCCCGCTCCCTCCCCCACCCTCCTTTCCTTAACCATATTAATAGGTGTTGTCAGGATCAGGTAGAGGCCTGGTGGACCCTCTGAGGTGCAAATGAAACTACCCTGAATTATCTCACTTGAACCATTCCTGTGGTCATGCTCAGGTGACTCATTCCCACCCCATCTGATACAGACCAGGATCATATATCAAGGACAATTAGATTTAGATAACCCGTCCCAAATTGCCTGACAGTATCCATTCCAGAAATCACGTCCAGATAACCTATTGACTAACACCGCCCCACATGATAATGAGGTGCCCCCGCCTGGGATCGTGAGACCACCCATTCTGCTGGAATCAGGACGGATCAGGGGAAAGCAAGATGGAGAATGTGGAGAGACCCCTGTCAAGTCCAATGCCAAACCCCAGACATCATTGGCTTCCTCAAATCATGAAGTGCCCTGCTTCACGATCGAAGCTTACTTTGCTTAGGAAATCTTTCTCCTCTTTCCAGACGTCTTGTCTTGCTGTCGTGTGTGTCACTCCCTCTGTTGTGGTGGCAAGGCACTCAGGAGAGACTTGCTAGCTTCTCTCCGAGGAAGAAAAGACCGGTGACCCCAACACACGACACATATGACGGGTGATCTTTTTGAATTAGGGTACTGGTGAAGACAATGGAATAGACACACTGCCTTCAAAAGGTTAGTGGAAAATTCCATTATCTTTTAGTTCCCCTTCCCCCGCCCTCCCCCGTTAACCTTTTGAAGACTCTTCATTACCATGGTCTGCCAGAAGAATAAATACATCTGTCTCCAAAGACACACAGCCAGATGTCTCTTAGACATGAAGATGGTAAGACTGCATCTTGCACGCTTTGGACATGTGATCAGAAAGAGCCAGTCCCAGGAGAGGAGCAACATGCTTGAAAAGGGACATCAACAAAACCAAATGAAAATCCTTAAGAGATGAATGGACATAGTGGCTCCATTACTGAGCTCCAAGATAGGAACACTTGAAAGCTGCTGTGACTATATTAACTTCAGACCAAGTGGAAGTCAGAAACGGACTATGATAACAGATAGTGGAATGATAATAAAATGCTTAATTCACCCAGAGGCCATAATAAAGGTACATTTTTCGCACCTCTCAGAAGAGCATGGAAGATATTTGTGGTTCCGTGGTGAAATTCTTGCCTTCCTGTGGGAGAACTCGGTTCAATTCACTGCAAATGCATTCTGTGTATTTGTTAGTAGAGGCTTGAAAGTTGCTACAAACTGTCTCACAGGCACTATGTGTTGGCATCAACTGGATGGCGGTGAGTTTGGTTTTTCCCATTCTTTTACTTTAAGTCTATTTCTTTATATGTAAAGTGGATTTCTTGCAGATAGCCTGAAGTTGGAATTTATTTTCTAAGCCAATATGATTTTTTTCTTAGTTTAATGTGGAAGATTTAGTTATATTTTCTATTTTTCTCTACTATACCAAGACTCACCTTGTTAAGGGTCTTACTCTTTTTCTTAAAACAAAATCATTTTATTGGGGGCTTATACAACTCTTAATACCATCCATCCATCCATTGTGTCAAGCACATTTGTTGCCATCTTCATTCTCAAAACATTTTCTTTCTAGTTGAGCCCTTGGTATCAGCTCATTTCCCCCCTCCCTCCTCCACCTTCCCTCACTCCCACACAATTCATAATTTATAAATTATTATTTTATCATGTCTTACACTGTCTGATGTCTTCCTTCACCCACTTTCCTCTTGTCCCACTATCATGTTCAGCCTTCATTTGGGTTTCAGTAATTCCTCTAGGTTACATTGCCCTTGATCAAGCCCTACCAGGCCTCCTACAATCACCTCGCCATCAATTTTGGATCACTTGTTGTTCCCTTGTCCCTGGGTTTGTTAACACCCACTTACTTTCCCCCACCTCCCTCTCTCCCATCCCCCTCATTCCCACCAGTCTCCAGGAACCATCTGTCCCATTGTTTTCTGCTGGGTCTTACTCTTTTCAGAGCCCCTCTACCATGCATAATGTCCTTTCCCATTCCTTCTGAGAATATGTGTAAAACATGCAAGGTGAAGTCCCTCCACCCTCGCTTCTAAGAAACATTTGGCTGTTGTTGGTATGTAAAAATAACAGCAAGAGTATACATAATAGTAAACTTGTCACATGGTAGGAAGTGATGAGCTTTGAATAATATCGGTTTTGTTTTTATGTTTGTTTGTTTATGAAACAAGTTTCTTGTGAGTTTGACCTGCCAACTTTTCAGTTATTATCGAAGTACTCAACCACTGTTGTCAGCAGGGCACCTCATGATAACTTTATTGAGATAAACATTCACATACCATTCAATCCACCATTTTAAAATATACCATTGACTTGTTATTTATAGTTACACAACGATTACAATAATTCACTTTTGGAATATTTTAATCATCCTAAAAAGAATCTACATCCCCACTGCCAGACTCTCCATCTACTTTCTCCCTTCAGCCCCACAAACACGAGGAGTAGCTAATGTTGGACTGCGATTCACACAGTCAGCACTTTGAAACCACCAGCTGCTCCATGGGAGAAAGATGGGGTTTTACAGTCTCATAAACTCACAGGTGCAGTTCTACCCCATCCTGCAGGCTCACTATGAGTCAGCATCCACTTGACAGCAGGGAGTGTAGATCTGACGATCCTGGACATTTTTGATAAATGAATCATTTGTGGCTGCCATCTTTTGCTTCTTAGCATGTTTCCAAGGTTCACTCATCTGTAGCATAGACCAGCAATTCATTTGTTTTTATGGATGAATAAGATCCTATTATCAGACTATATCACAATTTGTTTATCTAACTCATCACTTAATAGACAATTGAGTTGTTTCTAAATTCTGGCTATTTTGAATAATAATTTTATGAATATTTCATACACGTCATTGCTGGGCATGTTTTTATTTCTCTTGGCTATGTCCTTGAGTGGAATTGCTGGTTCATATGGAAATTCTGTTTAACTTTTGAGCAATTGACAAACTGTTTGCTAAAATGATTACATTTTAAAGTCCCACAGGGAAAAAAAAAAAAAAAGTCCCACAGGGAATTTATGATAGTTCTAATTTTTCCACCTCCACCATCCCTTGTTATCAGCTGTCTTTTTATTTTAATTATCATATTTTATTGTGACTTTGATGGTCGGAATTGACTTGATGGGAATAGGTTTTGTTGTTAATGGCTGAAAATGTTGAATATTTTTTTGATCATTTTTCTACCTTCTTTGAAATTTATAAATTCTAAACCTGTGCCCATTTGGGTTATTTGTAAGAGTTTATTAGATATTCTACATAGAAATCCCTCATAATAATATATGATTTGTAATACTATTACCACTCTACGGAGGTTTTTATTCCCTTGATGTTGTCTTTGAAAGACAAAGTTTTTTATTAGATGAATTTCAATGTATGCATTTCTTTCTTTCATCACTTATGAAATTAGCATCATAGCTAAAATATTACTGCCTGACCCGAGGCAGGATTATTTAGTCTGAGGTTTTCTTTCCATGTTTTATGTTTCTGCTTTTGCATTTAATCTATGGTATACTTTGAATTAATTTTTTTGATGCTTTTCGGCTGAAATGCAACTTCATTTGTTGTGCATGATATTCAGTTTTCTCTGAATTGCTTTGTGAAGAATATTCTTTCCACATTGAATTATCTTTGCACCCAGACTGAAAAATCAGGTGGCCATAAATGTAAGGCTTTATTTTTGGACTTTCATTTCAGTCTGTTGATCTATCTGATCTGTCTATCTTTATGCCAGTTTTTTCGTTTACCAATTTTGCTTTGGAATTAATTTTAAAATCAGTAGGTGTGTGCGGTTTTTTGTTTATTTGTTTTTGCTACCAGTCCACTCCTCACTTCATCCGACACCCACAGGTTTTTTGTTTGTTTGTTTGTTTTTACTATAATTGATAGAGTTGGGTAGAAATCTCCCATTAAGGTATTTTTATAACATACTTTCTTAACTAAACATTCTATAATTTGAACTAATATTACATAATTTCATTGAGAATGTAGGAACCTTACAATCATCCAATTCTGTCTCTATTTTATTCCTATTATTTTTAAACTCACAGTACATTGCTATAAACTTTGTTATATGTAATAAATTATCTTTGAAAAGTATTAAGACATGATAAAGACATCTTTATTTACCCATATATTTACCACTTTCTCATTCTTATTCCTTCATGTAGAGTTTCATTTCCATCTCTTATCACTTTCTTTTAATATAAGAGCTTCATTTAATGTTTATTTTAGTACACATCTGCTCATGACAGAAATCTGCTTTCTTTTTCATCGGAAGAGTCTTCATTTTTATTTTTATTACTATATAATTATTTTACATATGTCCCATTGCACTCTAAATGTATAATGCTATTATATTCTGGAGTTAATTCTTATCATTACTACTCTATAGTGTTGCTCTCTTCTCTAATAGCTATTAAGATTTTGTCTTTATGTTTGATTTTTTTAAATGGAATATTACATCCTTGGGCTTGGTTTTTGTGTTTATTTTGTCTAATACTTGCTTATTTTCTTGGCAGCTTTCACAAAATGTGGAATATCTTAGTTATTATTTATTCAGTTAGTTTCTTGGTCCTATTTTTTTCTCTCATCTTCTCCTGTAAGTTCACCTACATGTATTTCAGACAACTTATTTTTTGTTAACTACATCATTAAGCCTTTTTGTTTCACTAGTCTTTTTATTTCCCCTCTATGAATTCATTCAGATAAATTGTATTGCTCTCTCTATAAGTTGATTAATCTTTTCAAGTGTCTAATCAGTTAATCATCTAATAGATTTCTACATCCCTGATATATTTTTCCACTTCTATAAAATTTCCTATTTCTATAAAAATCTATTTTTATTGTATTATTATCTAATGAGATCCCTTATCTTTTTCCTCAAAATATATAGCTTTTATTTAAATCTTTTATTTATAAAAGTCTCCTAATTCCAATGTCTGTATTGTCTCTGGGTGTTTCTATTGATTATTTTTCCTCCTGTCATGTTTTTCTTACTTTTTTACATCTACAAAAATTTTAATCTACTTATTCTACAATACCAGCAGGGGGTGAAGGGACCACTACCTTTTACAGTAGAACTTATAAAAAATATATAGCCTTTTAAGGATCTTAATACGATTCCTAAATTTTAGCCTTTTTGAGTCCTAGCTGAGCATTCACAAATGTTCACCAAAGTCTTTCTATTGATGGGTGGAACTCGACTTGCCAACTTAGCAACCTCTGGAAACTCCATTCCGTTCAGGTCCCCAGAAGGAAGAGTGTGCCAGACCTACCAGAGTTTCAGCAAGTTCTCACCTAATTTAAATTTAAATCAACAATAATGAATCGTATGCAGAATCTTGGAACCCCTATTCTAAACAACTCCTTCCTTTCTGGTGTCCCGTCCTTCAAGTTTTCATTGTTTTGTTATTTCGGAACTTCCATCTCTCTTCCCCTCAGTGAGGCTGCTCTTCTCTGGGATCCCCAGTTTTGTGGGTTTTGATCATTGGTTTCTCTAGGTTTTGCTCCTAGACTAGCCTGCTAGAGCCCTCGGGTTGTCCTTTGAAAGGTGTCTTCTGGGAAAAAGCAGGGTTCACCTTGTATGTTCCTTTATAGTGTCACCTCATCTATTGTGTGATCCCCCAGACCGTTGCTTTATGTATTTCATCCAGTTTAATGGGTTCTTATTATGGGGATGTAAACCCATCATCTCCCTGATGGACACAATCAGAAGGTGTTCATTTAAACTAAAACCATTTCCTATATAGTCTCTTTGTATTTTGTTTCTGCCCAGCAATACGTGAAGGACTTGGATTATAATTATGTTGAGATTCCTTCTGATTCCTACTCATGGTGTCTTTTTCTGTAAGAATTGGATGGCCTTTTAGTGTGAGTTTTTTTCATTCGAACCTGTCGGGTACCTAGAAGCTGATCTAAGTGGATGCTTTTGTCAGAAAGAACTTGTAATTGCTTCTACTGGAAGCCAGGGGGTGCTACCAACCTAGGTCCTCATTAGCCAGCTTCTGGAAACCTCAGCTTAATGCGGGCTTCCCAAGTTCTTCTCTACCTTGCAGTGGTAGCTTTGTCATCAGATCTCAGCTAAGCTATTGGCATTTGCTCTCTGAATTGTTGCCAGTTTCCCAGTTACTCACTGTTTTTCACTGTGATCTCAAAGTACTATTTTGTTTTCAGAATGTTCGGTAGAGGTATTTGGGAGGGAGGGAGAGAGAGAGAAAAAGAGAAGAGAGAAAGACAAGGGGTAGGGGCCCCAGAAATGTGAAATGATCGAGTTACCATACAGGTTATTATACCGTTATACAGGTTAACACTGGAGCTGTCACTTGTTGATTCAATAGGCACCATCAATTAAGGTTTCCTGGTGAGAGAGTCGGAATTCAGTAACACAGAGGGATTGAAAATACGTTCCCAGGAGTTCTTTCCACTTTGGTATATGGCCATATGCTGTATCCGGTTAAATGGTTTCAAGGTGTTTATTAGAAACGATCCCTTACCAAAGAACGTGTGGCTTTGAAAGACTCTCACAACGACACAAATAATGAAAGCTGAAGAATTTAAAATACAGCCACGAGCTGCAGAGAGTCCATTAGGCAATGTCTGACCTCTTATACATCAAGCATGCCTTTAGGTTACTCTACTCCCCCTACACTCCCAAAGTAGCGCATTCCCGTGACACCTTTTGTAAGCCTGGTGGAATAAACGGAAGAAGCAATTTCCATAGACTTAGGTAGGAAATGTGTATTACCCCAAAGACTAATGAAGCTGTTATTTTCACTGAAATAAAAAAAAGAAATCCAGTCAGAAGTCTAGAACTAATACCACATATGGTTATATTGTGTAGACCCACCTTTAAAATGTAGTTTAACTTTTACACACGTTGAAATGAGAAGAGAGTGTGATGGATGGAACTGTGTCCCCTCCAAATAGAGGTCAACTCCGTTTAGGTCATGACTCTCAGTGACAACATGGGCTTACCCTCCATTGTGGTGAGCGGATGAAATTGTCCTATCTGCTGTAAGCGCTAACCTCCGTGAGGCTAATGAGACAGGTGAGATGCTCGCATACAGTTGTTCAGTCGGGACAATTTCTTCTCTGCCATACCTGAAAGGCAGACCTCTTCGGTTCTCAGCCTCTTGGTCTGGCGTCTAGCCTGACCAGGCACTGCTACAGAGCTAATGTAGGGCATCACTAAATGCTCACAGGGCATGCCTCAACCCAAAGGTATTCAGGCCCAGGTCTGAGGGTCAGTAAAACCCGCTCCCCTAATGAAGTGCCCTGAGGCATCCCATGCCACAACTCATGCTCTTTCCCCAGACCACTCAGCTTTGCTTGCGCTGTGGTTTAGACAGTCTGCCATTCTCTCTCATCTCATGGTTCTGCTTTTGCGTTCCTCTGTCTACTCCTGTGTCAGAGCCGTCTCCCCAACCAAGGAGGGTCAATGCGCAGGACTGCAGGTCCAAAGGCAGGCTTCAATCTGAGCACTTCAGTCTTGCTGGTACTAAGATCCCTGCTTCTAGCGTCTCAGATGGCTCATTTTATACCCAGCAGGATGGAATTCAAAAGACACAACTCTATCATGTGATCCAACCAGTATCCTTCCTTAACTTCTTACACAGGTCCATCAAGAAGAAACAAAGGTAATTTTGGTGATAGTAACCACAGCTTGGCTGGAAGAGCATTATTAAGTAATTCACTGTATTGCAAGATTGTATCTTCCTTTGGACCTGGGACTCTGTGCTGAGAACCTCCTAGACCCAGGTTCCCAGATGTTTAAAGGAGAGAAGGATGGTCCTCCAGAGTCAAAGGAGAAATCTTTTCCAAGTACCTTGTATTTGGACTCCAAGCCCCTAACAGTGACAGAATCAATTTCTTTGCTGAAGCTACCCATTTGTGGTATTTCTAGTATAACAGCAATAAATATCCAAGACAGGGAAGGACAACCTTTTGTATCATGCAGATGTTTAGTATTTATATAGTGGCAAACATTTTTTTAATTTATCATGATGATTGAAGGCTTAGAGTAAAAATCTCAGATATTTAAAAACAAAACAAAACCCAAAAGCCCAAAAGTTAAAAAAAAAAGTAAATCTAATCTTTCAAGGTAAAGATTGTAAAAGTAGCTAAGAAAGCTACTTTGCACCAGAAACTTATACTAGGAAGAGAACATTTAGAACACTGTGTCTGTTTTGTGACTTTCCCCCCCCAAAAGCAATTAAAAATATATAATTAAATCTATAAAACTTACATAAAAACACTAAAAAATATTGCAAGCAGGATTTGTTAACCTGCTTAGAAATACTACCAGTAAGTTTTGAAATCATCTTGAAAGAATTGGCTAAAAATTTGTATATAATAAGCCTTCTGGTTGGTACGATAAATTGATTGAAATAAGGAAGATGGAAAATTTACTAATCAAATATATTTTTAATGTTTATATAATTGGTAGATGGTATAGATAGTATTATGATGATTTATCTTTGTATTTAGTTAATAATATCTAACAACCATGTAAAATCTTCTTAGTTAGCACTAGACTTTTACATTGCTGTATTATAGAGGATTGAACCAAAACATTAAAAAAATAAAGAGCTGGAGGCACAGGGAATCCAGGGTGGATGATATCTTCAGGACCAGGGGTGTGAGGGGCGATATTGGGAGTAGAGGGTGAGTGGGTTGGAAAGGGGGAGCTGATTACAAGGATCCACATGTGACCTCCTCCCTGGGGGATGGACAACAGAAAAGGGGGTGAAGGGAGATGCCGGATAGGGCAAGATATGCCAAAATAATAATCTATATATTATCAAGGGCTCATGAGGAAAGTGGGAGCGGGAAGGGAGGGGAATAAAAAAGAGGACCTGATGCAAAGGGCTTAAGTGGAGAGCAAATGCTTTGAAAATGATGAGGGCAAAGAATGTACAGATGTGCTTTATACAATTGCTGTATGTATAAGTATGGATTGTGATAAGAGTTGTATGAGCCCCTAATAAAATGTTTTTAAAAAATAAGGAAGCATATTCTGTCTCATTGCATTTATTTATTCCTTTGGTAAAGTGAAGTTAAATATTATCTTTAACATTTTTATTTCATCTTTTTATTTTGTTTCAATAAATACGCAAATGTTCTTTTTTTCTGTTTAAAGATGAGATGCACACATGTGATAGTTTCTATCAAAGTTAACAGGTTATTGTTAGAGTCACCTGTTTATAATTTTGATTTAGGACAGCCAACACAATTTCTCTAAAATAGCTTTTTAATTAAAAAAATACAAAAGCAGTAGGAATACATTTGAGAGCAACAATGAAGAAAAAACGCATTCAAAATTTTAGCACTCAGAGAAAACCACTGCTAAAATTTTAGTACATACTCTTCCAGGTTTTATTTTATAAATTATAGGTATTTTCTTCTTTCATAAACTTATTCTTCATTCAAGATCATTTTCATAGAGGATATGAGATGTCTGAGAGTTTAGGAGATGGGTTAAAATTTAAAGGAAAAATACTGGGAGGCTACTTCCTTCTGTGAACAAGGTTAAACTTTCATAATCAGCACTGTGTAGGATTATTATATCGGTTTCCTTTAGTCCATTGCCTGTCAATGTAATGGCCTTGATATAGATCTTAGCTATGAGGTTGGACTATGAAGAAAAGCTACGAAAAAATACTGACCAAAAATGTGTGGATTTCGACTTGCGTTATCTTCAGAGACCTATGTAAACAAGGAAGAAGGATAAAGGGAAGTAAGGTTTTGGCCAGGCTTTTGTTTCTGTTCAATGCTAGGACTGCACCCGAAACTGATAAAACAAGGTTTACAACTCGAATTACTGACTGTGCCTGACAGGATACAGAACAGATTCCAGAGACAATTACCAAACGGAGCCATTCTATCTCGGGGATCATGCTGGTTGTCTTCTAGGAGAATATGACATACATGTTTTCACACACACACCCCCGCCCCCCAGTGACTTATTGGATAAGGAACAACATTCATAAATGGTGCAAAGGAAACCTAGCTGGGAAATGAAAACAGAGAAGAGGAAGCAACATTCTCAATGAGCAGATCAGAATCAAAATGACCTGGCACAGTAGAGAAGTAGAAAGCAAACAATGGAGCAAAACATAAACCCAAATCCAAACCTGTGTCTATTCCGGGGTGCAGCGACCCTGTAAGATAGTCGAACTGCCCCATAGGGTCAAGTTTATAACTCTGTCCAGAAGCAGACTGCCCTATTGCTTTCCCTGGTGAAGGCTGGTAGATGGGAACCTCAGACCTTTCCGGTAGTAGCTGAACACTTTACCTACTACCATGGCTTTTTGGGTAAGACATAGGGTGGGCTAAAAAAAGCAAGAAAAAGAAGTTTGGAAAAGAGAAGGGGTATTGGTAAGTTTCTCAGAAAACAATTTAGGGGTTGAAACAAATAACCAGCTCCCAAGGATCAAAACAATTGTTTAAAAAGCAAGCAACAGTGTGAAGTGTATCCCTTACTAAAATGGATCTGTTCCCCTAACTCTTGTTTCCTAGTAGGTTGTTATTTACAAACACTAAGAACAAGTTCTTTTTACTAGAAGTGCCCTTCACCCTAAGAGCAAATTCAGCCACTTAAATGCCTGAAATAGTAACTGAAACAAAAAACCACTTTGTCAGCTTAAAGAAAAATGGTCTTTCTCTCCCTTGACCCCCAGCCCCTACCAGCTAGAAGATGTGGAAAAATTGAATAATGAACCTTAAAGAACATAAGTTAAAAACGATCAGATTTAGGCTCTCACATACATTAAGTGCATTATTCAAAAGCAGATCAGTTGTACTGAATTGTCATGAAGGACTGAAAGAGAAAGTGAATTTGCCTTAGGATGGAGTTAGTTTAGGATACAGATACGAAACTACTGGACAGAAAGAGTAAATGATAAAAAACAATTGTACAAATCGAGTAGAATTCCCACTGATCTCAATTTTTCTAAAATAGTGAAATGTGTAATCTAGAGAGGATGAAATATACAAAAAACAAAAAGAAAGAAAGAAATCAATGTGCTGGCCAGACTTCCAGTTTGGTGACTTGTGCTTTAGGCAGTAACTTGACTAACTGAAAAAGAGGGAGCCCATTAGTTGTTAGTGGGCTGCTTGCTGTTAACTCACAGGAGCAGGAAACATTTCTTTGAAGCGCTCTAACAGCACTGCCCCCTTACATCTAAGTGCAATAGCAGCAAGGAATAACTAAATGTAGACCTGGTAGAAGGGTCTGGAATATAGACAGAGTATAGTCTCCAAAGGAAGCCATGTTTCTATCTTATTTTCCTCATAATGCCACTCTATGCTGCTTATATTTTAGTTTCTACATTTTTAATTTATTTTACATGGGCACATGCTAATTATAGAACAGCTGAAAAGCAAGCAAGTACAAAATAGGATCTTTAATTCCACAACCGAGGGACAAGTTACAGCTCCTCTTGACTTTTTCTATGCACAGACATCTATAAAATCATATTTTATAAAATGTATTTTTAACTTTCTATTTAGTCTAAACATGTATGAGGTTAACATCTTTGTTAGTTCCTGCTTAATGTCATGAACACTATTTCCTATATATAGTTACTACATCTAGCCTCATTTTTAATAACTCATAATTCATATCACCAATTCCCTACTTTTGATCATAGAAGTGCTTCCAATATTTCCCTATTTTAAATAGCAAAGCCCTCCAACATTGACTTTTAAAAACAAGAAGCACGTAGGAACAAGGAAAGACTCCAGGGCCATTTACTGACTGGGAGCTGGGGGACGGGCAGGGGAAAAAGTCTCTCCCTTTCTTTAACTTCCAGTCTCCGGACAGAAAAACAAAAAGCTGAAGAGGGGCGAGGAAGCTGAAAGTTGAGAGAACGCTCGCCTTTTCTTTCAAATGCACTCAGCTTAAGTTGCGGGGTCAAGGGTTAGTTTTACAAAATCTCTTCATGTTTGGTAGGTGTGTCTACTAAAAGTATCAATCCGTATCATCTACGCGGAGCAACAGTTTTAGCAGCTACAGAGGCAGAAGAGTCGGCAGCCTCTCCCAGGGTCACGGGCAGAGGATCCTTCGGGTCACCCCCCCAGTGGCCAGCGGGTTCCGGGAGCCCGGGAGCAATCCCAGCACCGGGACCCGCACCTCGCCGCTGCTTCACCGCGTTGCCCTCCGTATTCTAAGGGCCGGTCCGAAGCAAACCCGCCGCCCCATCCCTCCCCGGAGCAGCGGCTCTGCTGGCTAAGCATGCTTTGGAAGCTCAAGTGCAAGGCTAATACTTATTAGCCAGGTGGCCAGAGAGAGGGTGGAAAACAAAGTTAGTGACGTCTCCACTCGGTAGCACCCACGAGACCCTTAAGTCGAGAGTGCAAAGAGGGCCAGAGTGCGCAGTGACTGTTTTGCGGTCAAAGTCGTTTGAATGGAAGCATAAAACGGTGGGCTGGTCTCGGTCGGTGAAGGAAACAGAACCGGGCCAGGGGGCAGGATGGTTTCAGCAGGTGGCCGCCCGCCCAAGCTCAGCTTCCTCCCCCGGGCTGGCCCGCCCGCGCTCGGGCCGCCCGGTTTTCACGGCAGCTGCGGGGGCAGCAGCCTGCACGCGCCGCCAACTCGCGTCCGTGGGCTTCCCTCGTGGGGAAGGCCCCCTCCGGCAGGCGCACGCTCCGAGGGCGGGCGGCCCGGCTGGGCACCGCGACCTCCGCAGAGACGGCGGCCCTCGGGCGAGCGGGGCCAAGCGGGGCCGAGCGGCCGCCGGGGAGGGGCGGGGTCGTGCCGCGGGGGCGGGGGCGGGCGCGGCGCGCGGGGAGGGGCCGGGGTTCTCGCGCGATTGGGCGAGGTTTCCGGTGTTGTGACTGAGACCCGTCAATATGGCGGCGATCGGCCGCGGCCGCTCGCTGAAGAACCTCCGAATACGAGGTAAGCGCGCCGCAGCCCTCACCCGCCGCCGCCGCCGCCTGGCGCCCGCCTTCCCGGGCACGCGCTTGCCCCTGCCCTTGGGTGCGGGGAGCGAGCCGGGGCGCCGGCCGGAGCGCGGGCGAGCGCCGCCGGCCTGCGAGCGAATCCTAACTGGGGCTGTGTGTCTGTGTTTCGCGCAGGGCGGAATGACAGCGGCGAGGAGAACGTCCCGCTGGATCTGACCCGAGGTAACGCGGGGACGCGCGGCTGGGGAGGAGCCGGGGCGGGGGGCTTCGGGCGGGCTCGGGCCGCGCACTGCTCGGTCCGGCGGGGCTGCCGGGGGCCGGACCCGAGCCCCGCCCGCCGGACCCATCCCCCTTCCCGGGCCGGCCACCCGAACCCCGAGCCGCCTACCCGGGACCCTCTGGAATGCAGACCGGGCGGGGTGGGGGCCGTCTAGCCTCCCCACCCCCCCCACCCCCGAATCCCGGAGATGGTGCAGCCGATTCCTGGGGGTGGCCGGAGGGGGGTGGAGGCTGTTATTTAGGTTGCGGGAGGATGTTGGAGGGAAGAGCGACCACATCCTGCCCTCCCGGTCCCCCGGAGCAGCTCGGCTCTTGATGGCCGCGCGACGGCTTTTCTCCTTCCCCGCCGCCCCGGGGAGAACCGGATCGGGAGGCCGACAGCTGGCCGTTCCTGCCGAGTGTCGGATCTCAAGCTGGGCTTTGCTCCCGCCTCCCTCGCCCGGGCCGCCGTCGGGACCGTGGTTGCCGGAGACCGCCCCCTCCGCCTGCGGCAGGTTCATTGTTTACCTGCGGCAGCGGCGCTGGGTTTGTTTACCCCTGGAAACCCGGCGAAACCCCGCTCGCCCGCCGCCGGCCGTAGCCCGTCGGTGCGTCGTCGTCCTACTGGGGTGTGTGCGGTAAGGTTCCGCGGAAGCTCGAGGAGTTGCCTGCAAGGCGTTTCTTTTCGCTGCCGCGGTAAACTGGCGCTGGGCTCCCCATTGCCGACCAAGCCCAACTTCACACCGGACGTGGCTTCGGAGTGTGGGGAACCTGGTGCTTCAGCCCCCAGAGGATCCGAAAATCACCCTAGCAAGTCAAGAGAGAGAGAGAGAGAGGAGGAGAAATATCCAAGCCCAAATAAAGCCCTTGTACACATTCTATATTAGAATCTTTTTTTAATTAAGAAAGTGCCGTGTTTTAACCCTAGGTGGACTTGCCGTAATCCCTGTTATTTACACGATTTCTTCGGCGTGGGCTCGTCTCTGAACTTCAAGCATAATCCATTCTTTTGAATTTGTTTGGACTTGTAACTCATAATGTAAGATTACTCTCAAACAAGAGGGCGAGTTTTCTCGTAGCTAAATGAGTACACTTTTAGTAACAGTATTTAAAGTTAGTTTTATTCCGAAAAATTCAAGGACTTGAGTCGGCCTTTTCCAGGCGAAAGAGTTTCTAAAAGGCAGTGGAAATCACCATCAGTCATGACAGCATTAAATTGGAACATTTTTCGGGAAATAAGTGTTGAGAAAGCATAGAAGATGTAAAACGTGTGACCTTTTTTACAGCAGCTTGACTGCAGAATATGTGTAACACACATTTGAAATATACACGTATGTCTAGATTCCTACAGATGTGTATTAATACATGTGGAAATGATTTTTTTAGCATATTTCCTCACGAAATAAGCATAATACCTTTGGAGCTGACAATCTGGCATCCCAACTCTTGAACAGATGTAATTCATTAGTTTACATTCAGAGCATGTGTTATTTAGGCACAGGTGAAGGAGCAGTTACAGCTCTTGAATCTGATTTGCTCATTAAGAATTTGCTTGGATACGGTGCTGAAAAGAAGCTAAAGCCGTGGTTTGAGTTGAAATTTGCGGGGCATCTGTATAGTGGCTTCTCTGATGAGGGTCTAACTTGGGTTGTAGAAGAGCTTATGTACAAATTTTCTTTAATGCCATTTTTCTGTTTAAAATACCCTTCCATGCCCATAGGTATTTCCGGGATACTAAAAACAGTATAGAAAGTGCTATCTCTGTTTGGACAAAATATGCTTCAGTTTGGAGTAAAATAGTCACAGTCCAGTGGAAGTTGCTGCAAAGGAAGTATAGGACACAAGGGGGCTTCAAAAAAGTTTGTGGGAAAATTTCATTGCCTATCAATCCATTGCCCCACACACTTTCTGAAGTCCTCTCCGAAAACTGTTCCCAAATCTTGAGGAAGTTTAAAATAAAGAATTCGAATTCTTTATATAATGAATGCATTAGAATTCATTATATTGTGATACCAAAACCCAGAGCCCATTTCCATTGTGTTGATTATAGCTTACAGCAAACGTGTCTAGTTTCTGTGACTCCATATCTTTACGGGAGCATATCTTCCTCAGACTTCTTTCTCCATCACCAAGTGTGTCAGCTCGCGTGCCTGCAAGAGCTTGCTCACACTTTCTCCTGCTCTCACAGAGAAAGCAAGACACCAGATAGGGTTGCTGTGAGTTGGAATCTTCTGGATGGCACTGTTTTTGCATTGGATTGTTTACATTGTTCATCTGACGTTTCATTTCTTAAGGAAAGCTTGTGGATATAACATGAATGTTCATGAGGACCTAGAGTCATAATTTGGAGACCGAAGTGCAGTTGGGTTGCAGCTGAAGGGCAGCTGTTTGTGGATTGGATTACAATGTGTAAAAAGATAACTCGGGTACCTAAAACTTAAAAAAAATTTTTTTTTTAACCTAAAACTTTTTAGTGAGTGATAAGGCAGTGTTTCTGCTCTCATTCTGATTATTTCTATGTAGTTTTTGAGAAATTCATTGTATAGCTCTCTAACAAAGTTCGGTGTGTGATAGCGATTCTGGTCAGTTGATCATTATGATCAATCTTTTGTAACAGGAGACGAAGTCAAATGGTTCTGGGTTGTAATCTCAGCTGTGATATTTCATAGCAAGCTGTTTGACCCTGCTCAACCCTTGCCTAAAGCTTACTGCCATCTGAAAAATAAGAGATAAGAACTTCAAAGAGTAATTAAGAATGTGAGCAGTAAATGAGCTAGTGTGTGCTTGCTTGGTGTAGGCCCCAATACTTTGTGAGTAGTGATCTAAATGAATGTTAGTTACCTTAGAATGTGAAATCAAAATTGTTTAAATCACATTAAAATACTTTTAGTGATTCTTTTGATTGTATAAAGTTGCTAATACTAATTATGATCTCGAAGCTTTGTTGTATTATTAGACATACTATTGTACTAATTGGATGCAGTCTTTCTGAAGTAGAGTTCTTGAGTATAGCAACTCTACAAGAGTAATTCGGGCACTCAATTAAGGCTAAGTGAGGAAGTGTTATATGCATGTTAGAAACAAAATGTGGTATTTTCTAGGACCTTCGTGATTTCAGAAGTGTTCTAGTTCATAGTAATAATGAATTAGTAGCTTTGCAAGCTTCAAGTCCAGGAAAATTTTATGCGCCTTTGTTTTTGATACTGACCTTCATTCATACATTGTGTTCTTTAGTTACAGTTGATTGATCAATTTTTAGTTTATGAAGTGTATAGCAATAGATATTATAGTTAGCTTATTGGTAAGTGATGCTTTCAGTTTTATTCAGATCACTCTATTTAATTTGTGAAAGCCTCCAATATTTGCTATTGATATTATTAAGCACACTATATTTTCAAGCCAAAAATCTATCTTGAAAACCCCAGTGCTTCTCTTAATCACTTCCACTGCTGAAACAGACTATTTTTAATCAGTTTAATTGTGGTTTTCTTCTTGGTAATGAGGAATTTGAGAAGACAAAACGTTCTTCCTGAGAAAACCCCTTCTCTCAAATCCAATCCATTCCCATTTATAGTAGGCTGTACATCTTGCGGTTGGCAGCCTGTGTGTAACCCGCTATGCCACCGAGCTCCCACATCTTTATGGGAGCAGGTAGCCTCGTCTTTCTCCCGTGCCTTTGCTGGGGGCTTCGGTCTCCAATCTTGTGGTTAGCAGGTAACCTGACAGTGTTATAGTGTAAAGAAGACCTGGTGACGCAACGCAGTGGTTAAAGTGCTCGGCTGCTAACCATAATGTCAGAGGTTTAAGTTCACCAGCTTCTCCTGGAGACAAAGATGTGTAAGTTGACTTCTGTATAGATTTGTAACCTTGGAAAATTATGGGAGAAATTCTCTGCTCCAAAGGGTCCTTAGACAGAACCAACTCAATATCAGTAGGGTTTAATATAACTTATTGTGTTCATGACTCAAAATGAGAAGTAACTGTAGATATCTACTGACAATTAAAAGGAATGTACTAAGAATTAACCTAGGAAAATTGGAAGTCATCAAAAATTAAATGGAACACATAGAAATAGATATACTAGGTATTAGTGACCTGAAATGGACTGCCATTGGCTATTTAGAATTATTGGGCAACCATATAGCTTACTATACTGAAATGAAAAATTCCAGAGAAATAGCTTCATATTCATCATAAAAAATAACATTAAGATCCATCTTGAAGTACAATGCTATCTGTTATAGGATGATATCTATGGGTAAAAAAGGAAATCCAGTTAATGAAACTTGTTAGTAATGAAGAAATTGTATTCTACTAACTTCTTTAGTCTGAAATTGATCAAGCATGTAATTAAGATTGATAATAATTGGTCATTGAAATGCAAACATTGGGAGCAGGAAGAAACAGTAGTTGGAAAGCATGACCTTGGTGATAGAAATTAAGCTGGAGATTACATGATAGAATTTGGTAACACCAATGATGTCTTCATTGCAAATATCTTTTTAACAACGTATATGTCAGCTGTATGCATAGACTTTGCCAGATGAAATACATAGGACTCAAATTGACTACATCTTTAGGAAAAGATGATGGAGACACTGCCTTCAGCCAAAACTAAGGCCAGCTGCTGTCTGTGGAACAAACTATCAATTGCTCCTATGGAAATTCAAGTTGAAGTTAAAAATGAAAACAAGTCCCCGAAAATCAGAACAACAACCTTGAGTCTATCCCATCTGAATTTCGACACTGTTGATCATCTGGATGACATCAAGAACATCATAGATGAACAAAGAATAAGGTCATTAAGAAGATAAGAAACTAAAAATGAGATAAAAATAGCTGTCAGAAAAGATTCTGAAACTTGTTCTTGATCATAGAGTGCAAATGGAAGAAACGAAGTAAAAGAGCTAAATGAAATTTCAAAGGACAGCTCGAAAAGACAGGAAATTGAAAATTAGGAAAATTGGAAATCATCTGTTATGATTGTGCAAAGACCTATTTTAAGCTGCAAAAAAATGGAAATGGGAAAAAAGCAAATACCCTTAAGTTGTAATATTGAAGGATTCTGGGGCAAAATAATGAATGTTTGAAGTAGCATCAAAAGAAGATGGGCTACACAGAGTCACTGTAGCAAAAAAGAATTGGAGTCCTACATCATGAGATGATTTGCCTGAAGACTAAGGTGCACTTGATCCAAGCCATGGGTCTCATTCGTTCACCTCACATGTGTATGAAAGGTGGACAGTGAACAAGGAAGACTGGAGAAGAACTGATGTATTTGAATTATGATGTTGGCTAAGTATATTGAAAGTACCATCAACTGCCACAAGATAAAACAAAAAGTGTCTTGGAAGAAGTGCAGCCTTGAATGTTCCTTATAAGTGAGGACATGTTACATACTTTGGGTATGTTATCATGGAGACCAGGCGGCTGGGGTGAGGGCTGCACGGGTTTACCTTGTGTTCGGAGATTCTTCAGCGAGCACTGTGGCAGATTGCTGCCATATTGACTGGCCTCAGTCACAGCACTGGAAATCTCGCCTACTGGCGCGATACTGTACTCAGTAAAAAGAGGAAGACCCTCAATGTGATCGATGGACACAGTGGCTGCCCAGTGGGCTCGAACATAACATTTGTGAGGACAGTTTAATCAGTGCCTCCTCTTCCCATCTTTCCTGATTAAATTCAGGTCCTTGCTGTATTATTTGGATGATGAGGAAATTGTGCTTCTGTTCTCTCACCTTTTTCAACATGCTTCTGCTTTATGCTGCTAGAAATATTTTCCTGAAGTTTAGATTGGATTTGTGATTCATATTCACACAATATAGTCTCACTTTTGCTCACAGAATAAAGTCCAACCCCCCTAGATTGGTCTGTAACATTTTTATGGTTTGTCCTTGTATTGCCTCTGTACCACCTTAACCATACTATTTTTGCCATATTTGTGTCTGCCTTGTAATGCACATCTTCATTACACGCATTGTTTTCATAGGCATTTGGGTAGCATTTGCTAATCAATATAGCAAATCCCATCCAACCTGATTTATGTTCTTCCCTTGGTTGAGAATCATTGCTCTAGGCAAAAGACACCTTTACTCCTTAAATTGTTCTAGGGGAGAAAAGAGACCCAAAATTTAAATAAAATTTATAGAGATGCATTTATTAAGTCTTAGTACAAAGACAATTCATCTGGTTGAGGGAGTTCATCAGCTTAAGCCCATAATAGTTCCCCAGAATTTACAGAGACACTGCCATTTAAATAGTACTTGAAGTACAAGGAAAACTGTTAGAGAAGCATGCTTGGTGTTAGATGGGCATATTGTAGTTGTAGGCAGGCTACAGAAGTGAGAAAGGGACTGTGATTGGACTATGTATGTACACAATTACTTATAGGAAAGCTAGCCAGACTCATGATCATATGGACGCAAACTCAAACACTCACTGCCATTGAGTCTATTTGGGCTCACTGCTATACTCTAGGACAGGGGAGAACTCCCTTTTGGATTCTGAAAGGTTAAAGCTGTATAGGAGTAGACAGCCTTGTCTTTCTCCCAGTTGAGTGGCTGATGAGTTTGACCACAGACCTGGTGATTAGCAGCTCGGTGTGGACTCTTATGCCACATTCCATTAGGGGCACATTCTGGCCAGCCCTTAAGCCCCCCCTCCCCCCGGGAAGAATTGAAGGAAGGGAATGGGATGCCGAGGAAAGGGGTAATGTAGCATTAGCAGCTTGCAGGTCGAAGGGAGGATGAAATTGATGACGCCATGAAGGGAAGCCGTTTTAGGAGGTATGATAGTCACAAGTCTCATTCGCACCGCTGACTTTCCGGTTGGATGTGTGCAAGAGGTCACAGCAGACGGCAGCCTAAAAGTTTGCTCTGAACGCTTTCAAAAACAATGAAAACAAGTGTTAGGAGTGTACAAAGGAGAACACGCAGCTGTTCCACAGTTTCTGCATGTCCACTTCCTTCACATTGGTTGCAGCCCCAGAGTTGTGTGACCATTCTCCGCCTCCTTGTCTGTGGTGCTCCTCCCCTAGTAACAGAAACTGCTTTTATTTTTGGAGCATTCCTACTCTTGAGCTGAGCATTCTCTGCACCCAGGGTTGACAAGGAAAAGAATGAATACGGAGAAAGAGCGCAAATGCTCACTATTGAGCATCCACTGATGAGGGAGTCTGTTGTAGGGTAGGGCTCAACAAGAAAAAGAAAAAGATAAGCCGGAGAATTGGGAAGACTTAGTTTCTAAAGCCCCAGAGGAGAGTTTTGGCTTGAAGGGACTGCTGGAACTGTGCATGAAGCTAGGGAGCTTCGAAGTTGGGGACTGGTTTTATTCTTCCTTCATTTAAAGATGATTGTGACATGCTGTTTGACCTTTGCGGCTTTAGTTTTTCCACCTATAAAATGCATGCTTTACATGGTAGCACTTTCACCTTCCATTTTTGTGATTCTCTGATTAACATCATTGCTGGGAGATTGAAAGGTTAAAGTGAATGCTTTTATAGCCTTGTTAAATCACTGTGAGAACTGTCCTCATAAACAGTAATGAATACGTGTAGGAGTGGTGGTTCATAGCACTTTAAATGTAAACTACACTCAACTCTCAATTTCCTTTTAAGTGATCATCTGCAGTGACTTGCTGCCTCCTCCCTTTCCCAGGTCTCAAGCTACTGAAAATAGGGCTTTGAAAAGAACTGTAGTGAGGTGAGTAATTGTGTTTCTGCACCTCAAAGTATACCAAGAGACTTTAAAGAGTTAGTGGGAAAACGGAATTAAAATATCTTGGCATTTTCCCACTAACCCTTTGAATCCCTTCATGCAGTTTACTGTCAATAGTAGCGTTGTAAATATATAACCCAAATGCCATATGAGGTTTGGGAAAGTTTATTGCCCTAACTTTTCTACATTTTTCTATATTGACATAGTTTTCTTATATGTTATATTTGAGTTACTGGTACCAATGTTTACTTCCTAAGCAAATACTATTAGAATAGTGGAAGAAAGGAAGCAGGTTGAAGTATTTATTAGGTGATGTACAGATGATTAATTTTACAGTTAACTTTTAATGTTTTTTTGATCACTCATTTTGTATTTGTGCTTTTATGTTAGTGTGGCCAGACTAAACTAAAGCTGAATGACTACTTAAATTATATCTCTGCGATGAGTGTAATTATGAAATTATATAGATGTCAAACTAACTTGAATATAATTATAGAAAATTGGCTAAGTATACCATGAGTAGGTCCAGATTAATGGAGTTGAAAATGAACACATTCTTAAAATTCCTCTTACAGAGTAGTCTAGCTAGAAAGGTGGCACAGACTGAACAATATACCCTACATTTATGTAAAATTAAAACATAAGGATGCCTCATGTACTCCCTCAGTGCAAGAATACTTTGTTCTATTAAACTGGCATTCTGTGATGCTCACCTTCCTGATAAGATTGCTGAAGACAAATGGGTGCATCAGCAAAAGTGGTTAAGAAAGCTGATGGTGCCCGGCTATCAAAAGATAATGGGTCTGGGGTCTTAAAGCCTTGAAGGTAAACAAGTGGCCATCTAGCTGAAAAGCAACAAAGCCCACATGGAAGAAGCACAGCAACCTGCGTGATTGCAAGGTGTCGAAGGGAATCAGGTATCAGGCATCAAAGAACAAAAAAATCAAATCATTGTGAATGAGGGGGAGTACAGATTGGGGACGCAAGACCCACCTGTAGGCAACTGGACATCCCTTTACAGAAGGGTCACGGGGAGGAGACAAGCCAGTCGGTGCAGTGTTGCAAAGATGAAATATACAACTTTCCTTTAGTTCCTAAATGCTTCCTCCCCGGCCCCACTATCATCCCAATTTTACCTTACAAATCTGGCTAGACCAGAGGATGTACACTGGTACAGACAGGAACTGGAAACACAGGGAATCCAGGATAGATCCCTTCAGAATCAGTGCTGAGAGTGGCAATACCGGGAGGGTGGGGTGGAAAGGGGGAACTGATTACAGGGCTCTACATATAACCTCTTCCCTGGGGGATGGACAAAAGAAAAGTGGGTGAAGGGAGACGTCGGACAGTGTAAGATATGACAAAATAATAATTTATAAATTATCAAGGGTTCATGAGAGGGGGAGGGGGATAAATGAGCTGATAAGGATTCAAGTACAAAGCAAATGTTTTGAGAATGATGGTAACAAATGTGCTTGACACAATGGATATGTGTATGGATTGTGATGAGTTGTATGAGCTCCCAATAAAATGATTTTAAAAAAATGTGGATGCCTAAAATGTGCTGCTTAGGGAGGCAGATGAGTTTAAATATTGTGTTAGACTGGGTTGATGAGAGACAAATCCAGCAGCACTCATATATGTGTAACAGAGTTTTTACATCAAGAAATATATACAAAGAAAACATTCCAGCCCAGTCCAGCTTAAGTCCATAAGTCCGGTACTAGTACATAAGTCTCCCTTCAAGCTCAACGCAGTCACAATCAAAGATGCAGAATGAAGGTCTATCTAGGTTGGTGGGTTCAGAGTCTTCTGGATCCAATGGCAGTGGGCACCTCACAATCAGGGTTAGCAAGTAGGTATGTGAAGGTGATTGATGAGTGAGTGAGTGATTTCCAGGGCCGCCCTCATGTGAAGGCCATGCCATCGATATGGAGGCACCATCAGGTTGTGACTTGATTGACAGGTTTAACATACCTACGCCCCTATAGAAGTTGACATAATCTGTAACTACCACAAGTAGTAAGAAATAAAAAATATTTCTTTGACTTTATATTTCAAAGAGTCGGGCTCTTTCAATTCCTTTGCCATCTTTTACTATCCCAGTTTGTAGAGGAATTTGGATTTAAAACTTCAGAAACCCACCCACAGGAAAAGTTCTACTCTGTCTTAAAGAGTCGCTACGAGTCAGCATCAACTGGATGGCAGTGAGTTTGATGTTGCACTTCGGATGATCTAGAGTGCGACCTATTGAAATGCTATCTCCTTTTAGTCGAAGACCTTACAAGTTCTCTCTGAAGTCTTTTTCTAGGTTTATTCCATGTCTACTTCTGTATACCCTTAGCGTTTTACAAAGGTTTCGAATGTCATTGTCAAGTGATTTCAGTACAACCATCTTATTCTCTGTTCTGGTACAGATATACCCCAGCAAGCAGATAAACTCTGAAGCCCTGAATTATGCCTTTTCCTTTCATAAACGGCGTCTGTTAATCTGATTACCAAATATCAAAAATAAGCTAACCCATGAGACCACAGGAGTCCGGTGGCTTGAGGGTTCCATGTTGGGCTGCTAACCGCACGGTTTATAGTTCAAACTCACCAGCTGTTATGTGAGAGAAAAATGAGGCATTCTACTTCCATAAACATTTGCAGCTTGGTAAACCCACAGGGGCTGTTCTGTCTGTAGGGTTGCTATGAGTCAGAATCAAAGAGACAGCAGGAAGTTTGGTTCTGGCTTGATGACACCACTCCCCACCCTGCTTAGCCCTGTGTGATGCAGTAAGTACAACAGTTGCCCATTGAGCCTACTGTTTGCATGTGAAATGTCACAGGATGTTGAAATATATATACATACATAGATAAACTGTTAGTCTGGGTTGGCTAGAGAAACGAATTCATAGACAAGTGTATAAGAAAAAGTTTTTTATAAAACAGCAATTATAAAGAAAACATTTCCAGCCTAGTCCAGATCAAGTCCATATGTCCGATATTAGCCCATATATGTCTGATACCAGTCTATAAATTCTTCTTCAGACTCAAGCAACACATGCAATGACACCAAATGCAGGAGGATCACAGGCCAGTGGGTGGAAAGTTGTGGATCCAGTGGCTGTGGAAGCATCTTTGTGCTGGCATGGGTCTCCAAATGGCTCCTCTAGCTTCAGGGCTCAGGCTTCATCCATGAAGCTCCGTGTGCCTTGTCAGCAGGAATGTGAAGCAGGGAGTGTGTGTGTCTGGCCTCCAGGAAGCTATTTTATCTCCGCAGCACCTAAAAATTTCGTCATCAAGCTGCGACCTGATTGACAGGCTAACCTCCACCCCTTCACTTTTAATAATCTCAAATTGACACCAGATTATGTAACTAACACACACATTCGTTCTCTCTCACACACCCCTTATATTTCACAGAAGGTCAATTACAATCTACAGGTGACTAGAGCAAAAAAATTCTTAGTCAAGGAACTAAAAAGTCACCAAGAAAACATCACCAGACCAACTAAGACAACATTGGAGAGAAAAAAAGAGAGGTCCTACAAGATATATATTTATTCCAATTATTGGGCAGCTGATTATATTTTAAACTTGGTCTCTTCTGACCTTTGAAAGTGAGTTGAGAGATTGAGTAATTGTGAGGGAGAGTGCATGGTATATAAATGGCTGACCATTCCAAACCTAGATTAATTTTTTCTCTCATTGTGTAGTATATGTACTTCTCTGTCCTTCAGTGTACTACTGATGGAGGGTAATATGCATTTTCACTGGCTCTGTAAATCTGTTACCCGGTTTGTTCCGAGTCTTACGCAGTCTGAAAGTAGAAACTGGAGATGGATGGATAGTGTTTTTATTATTTTCCTCATCACAATGTCCATTTTTCTGTCTTGAAATTTAAACTCATGGCCAGTGAGTAAAATAAGATATTTGCAAATAAGATTACCTTAGAAAACTTGGGATGTTTTGTTGGTAATTCCACATGCTTTACTCAGCCCTCTGATGATTTAGGTAGAGGACAGTGTTTGGGGGAAATCTTGTTTTCTTAGAGTAGTTAAATGGCTTGAATTGCTATTTCCCAGGTTTTGGATTATCTTGCACTGAATCCACTATCGTTTTTTGTGTTTCTTAGAATAAATAGAGAGAAATTGTAAACAAAGAAGACTGCCAGATGATATTTAGTTACTAAGAAGGGACAGCTTGCCAGATAAAAGCGTATTTAACTGTTTTAGTCGGGAGCATATATTTTTTATCAGTAGTTTCATGTGTGGACAAATCAACATCTTAAATAGTTTTGCTAATTATTTACTTGCTGAGTGTTCATCCCTGAACAGACCCATATCTGACCTTCTCTGGCTTCCCTATTGCCTGACACCAAACTTTCCTCCGACAACACCCTACTCTTCTGTGGGTCTGATAGTTTGTTGGCATTGACCACACAGAGTTCATCGAGAATAATCATGATTCAGGGAGGTTTTAGGGAAGTTAGCAGGTTACCATAGTCAGGCTCTGTAACAGTAAGGATATAGTCATTGATCCACTGCAGCGCCTCTTTTCAGCCAGCAGTCAAGTCTTCATTCTGATCCTTAGACTTTCAGCCACATGGTCTCCCTGGGCCTAGGAAGCCAGTCTGCTGCTCTGCCTCACAGTTTCATAGTTTTTGCACTGTTCCTCTGTTCTATGTCATGGTCTCACCTTGGCCTCTTGTCTCTGTGTTGCTCCTTTGTTCTGTCCCATGGCCTCCAAGCCACAGCCTCTGGTGCCTTCGCAGCTTTAGATGGAGATCTTCACCAGTGGCTCTTCTGATGGCCCTGGAGATTTAATCTGTTTCTAAGGCGGCTTTTATATGCAGAGGAATGATTTTGATAGAAATGTGATTTTTTTTTTTTTGTCTTTCAACAGACCATACTCGCCAAGGAAACTAAAGGGTGGTGGCTTGCTTCACACCCTTTTGCCATAGCAGAGAATTCTCTTCAAAAAGGGATTATAATTACAGGCATTTCTCTGATGTTACAGCCTTTTCCGTTGCCTGGGTCTAGGATGTTCTCAAGCACAGGGATCCTGTTACTGAGCAATAGTGAGTCCCTTGTGTCTGCCTTTTCAATGGCTCATTTTAAGCCTAGCTGGATAGGAAAACAATCCCTTTGTAGGTTCTACACGTGATGGTGGAAGTGGGCTTTTCAGTGTATACACCTTAATTTGTATAGTCCCATTCCACCAAGGGTGCCAAGCACCTTATTTGTATTAATCCTCTTACTTGGTTTGGTCACAAGTGCCTTATTTGTATAATCCATCAAATCTTTTGGGAGTACAAGAAGGGCCATATAAAAATGACCAATTGCACTGCAGTTTTCAGGAAAAGGGGGAAGACTCTAGTGGTTGAAACACTTTGAGGTAGGTGGGTTGTGAGTGCTAACGTTTAGTTATATGATAATATAATTTTTAAGCATTTCTCACATATCATATGAGAAAGCAACCACAAAATGGAGGTCACATTTGGCCTCTGGCCACAGAAGAGAGAGTCAATCTCCACAGCAGCCTGATGCTGATTGCCACAAGACAGAGGTCAGACATGCCTCTGTCCTCCATATTTTCCCCCAAAGGACATCCCCTGGCTCCCTGTTGCCATGAGGCAGGGGTCAGACAAGCCTCTACGCCTGGTACATCTTTCTGGACAAATTCTGACACCAATTGTTCCTCCTACGATATTCTATGTCTCTGCTGGGTTCAATAATTCATTGCAGTGCCCATACAGAACTAATAGACAGTACTCACATTTAAGGGAGTTTATAAGAGAAGTTATTAACAGGATAATAATTAACTGGACAACAAAGGATGCAGTCATTGGTCTCCTCAGCCAGCAGCCAAGTCTCTATTTCTCAGTCTTCCAGCTCTGTGGTAGCCAAGTCTTTCTAGTTCTTAGTCTGTCAGCTATGTGGTCTCCTAACCTTTGCCTCCTTGGGCCAGAAAACCAGCCTGCTTGTCACTCTGTCCTACAGTTCCATAGTTTCGGGGAAGATAAGGAGAAGGTAGGTACCTCATAGTCTCTGTGCTGCTGCTCTTGAGTCGTCATGCCACGTCTGTGAGGCATCTGGTCTCAGTGCCTCCACCACTTCAGACAGATCTTGGATGTGCTCTTCCCACGTCCTCAGGTTTCTCTCTCCTGCCACTACTTCAGAGAATGGCTCGTCCTCTCACATTTTTACCAGTTTTGTTACTAGCCACCCCTCCCATACCATTCCCTACTTCTCTGCTGTGTTTGCTTTTTTTGTTGCAGTGGCCACCGAGAACTCATGGACTATGCTTAGATTATGAGTTTTAGTAAGGGAGGTAGCTTCAACTCAAGATCTGGAATGGCTCAGGATAGTTCTTTGATCAGAAAAGCTTCTCTGGCCTAGCTTCTGCCCTGCTCGGGTAAGTGTTACTTAGCTTGGTGCACAAGTGCTGGGAAGTACCCCACTTTTCTGTAAAACCTTGTGCCCCACAGCATTCAACTTTCTTGTTCTGTGGCCCAGGAAACCCACCACACTCTCCTGCCAGTCTTGATTCTGTTGCCTCTTCTGCCGTTTCTGTTGCCATCTCCTGTGTTACAGCTTTCTCTCTGCATCCTGGGTTTTGGAGGTTCTCAGCTCAGAGATTCCCAGTTCAAGGATGGGCTCCACTTCTAGTTCCTCTTTCTTCGTGGTTGTGTGAGGTCTCTCACCACTTCTGGCATGGCTCATTTTAAGTCTAGCAGGACGGCAAAACCAATAATCTCTCTGTTAGGATTTCATATACCTTGTATGTATATACCCACTTTCACAAGGGTGCCATGTACTTTATGTTACTTGCAATGGGCTAATCCCTTTGGTAGACCACCTGCACTTTATTTTTGTATAGTCCCATCTGATCAAAGAGAAAAGACTGAAGTTGTCAAATATTCGTTTTACTGAGATTTATAGTCAATGTTCAGAGAAGCAGCAGTCGAAAAATTAAAAGATGTCTTGCATTGAGAAAATTTTCAGAAGATCTTTAAAAAGCATAAAGATGTCATTTTGAGGACTAAAATGCATCTGACCTAAGACTTGGTATTTTCAGTTGCCTTATATGCACAGGAAATCTGGAACAGATACATTTGAATTTTAGTGTTGGCAAAGAATAGTGAAAGTACCATGAGCTACCAGAGAAGCAAGCAAATCTGTTGAAGATTGTACAGGCAGGTTGTGCCCTAGGAACAAGAATGGTGAGACTTTGTCCAATATATTGTGGACATATGATCAGAAGAGACAAGTCCCAGGACGGTGTGGTTGGTAATTAGGAGGTCAGTGATAAGAAGTCCTTCAATGAAATGGATTGATACAGTGATTGCAGCAATGTGCTTCAAACTTCACAGCGATTGTGAGAATGGTACAGGATAAGCAGTGTTTCCTTCTGTTGTATGTAGGATGTCTATGAGTTGGAGCCCGCATGATAGCACCTACTAATAACAACATCAACCCAGTCATTTGATGGAGGTTACAAGACGATGGCAAGAAAGACCATAAGAAGTGATGCATTGCACTTCAACCTAGTTGCTGACTGAAAGATGAGTGGTTTGGACCTTTCTGGTGGTCATTTGGAATTGACCCAGCAAGCTGATTTCCGCAGTGACTGTACTGTTTTGTTTGCCCACATGCAATTTATGACTGTTCCAGTTCCCCTCCATCCTTTTTTTAAAATTACATTTTATTAGGGGCTCATACAACTCTTAACACAATCCATATATATACATACATCAATTGTATAAAGCACATCCGTACATTCTTTGCCCTAATCATTTTCATTGCATTTGCTCTCCACTTAAGCCCTTTGCATCAGGTCCTCTTTTCCCCCTCCCTCCCCGCTCCCCCCTCCCTCATGAGCCCTTGATAATTTATAGATTGTTATTTTATCGTATCGTGCCCTCTCCGGAGTTTCCCTTCCCCCCCCTTCTCTGCCGTCCATCTCCCAGGGAGGAGGTCACATGTGGATCCTTGTAATCAGTTCCCCCTTTCCAACCCACTCACCCTCCACTCTCCCAGCATCGCCCCTCACACCCCTGGTCCTGAAGGTATCATCCACCCTAGATTCCCTGTGCCTCTAGCTCCCGTATGCACCAGTGTACAACCTCTGCCCTATCCAGTCCCGCAAGGTAGAATTCGGATCATGGTAGTTGCGGGGAGGAAGCATCCAGGATCTGGGGAAAACTGTGTTCTTCATCGGTACTACATCGCACCCTGACTGACTCCTCTCCATCCTTGTCAACACTTGTTACTGTCTGATTTTGCTTTGTTTTGTTCATCCCAGTGGATCAGCACTGCTCTGCTGTGGCTTTGATTTGCCCTGCGGGAAGAAAGCCCTGACAGTCAGTCGGCTGCTATAAAGGGGACAGCCTAGAAACCCTAGGGGATACTTTTCTTCATGCGGGGTCACTGGGAGTCACAGTTGACTTGATGGTGCCCAAGAACGATATGCACGTGTGTATTGTGCTTAAGACATTTGGAAACTATAATGCCCAACAACTATTTCTATGTATATATTGTGTTTATTTTAAAACAGAGTTGGAAACTAGAAGTCATGTATTAGCTCTCCCACTCAAAGTGTTCTCTGGCAATTGACATAACACCCATCATCTACCCAGATCTTTTGTTGATTGTAGAGTACTTATTCAAAGTGATTTTTTACTTTGTTGAGCAGTTAATTCTTTTTAGCATTGTATCAAATTCATCAAAAATGTAATAAAAGAATGATTTTTACCAATTGGTCCCAGTTCTTTTAAGCAATTCTTTTTTATCCTTAATATATATTTGCAGGTAACTTAAAGCTGTATCCAGGTTTGATGCTGTTAGAGAATATCCTACTTTTCTTTGTGTTAGACAGCCACCAACTGTTTATTATGCGCTTACTAAGTGTATCCTTCATTATTCTGGTTGCTAAATGTTAAGACATGCTCTTTGATAAGGAGTGGCAGTAGTAGCAAACATTTTGAGCCATGGTAAATGTTAAAAACCATGCTAAAAACATGACATAAATGATCTAAGTTAGTCCTTCTCCATCACTCACTGTCATTGAGTTAATTCTGAGTCATGGTGACCCTATAGAACATGATAGGACTGTCCTTTTGGGTTTTTGAGACTTTAAATCTTTACAGCCTTATCTTTCTCCATGGAGCAACTGGTTGCTTTGTATTGTCGACCTTGTGGTTAGCAACTCAAGGCAAGGCATAGCCTACTATTGCACCCGAGCTCTCTTACCTACCCAGGACCTATCTAGGACTGTCCCTAGGTGGCTCGGGAGGAAACAGCTCATGGGATGCATAATTCATCCAAGGTTATATAGCTAGTGAGAATCAAACTCAGTTTCATGGTTTTTGATTCTAAAACCCATGCACTTAGTCTTTCATAATCCTTTCCAAAACAATCACAAGCACAATAGAAGATAAATGGTATTACTGGAATAATAAGTGAAATAAAGGCAGGAGAAGGATGAAGCTTTCTTCGCCTGTAGGGAGATGCAGTCTTTGAACCCCACAGGGCCAGTTCTACCCTGCACTATAGGTCACTGAATCCAAGTGCACTCGAGGGCAGTCATGAAAGGAGTGTTGTCTGTGCTGTAGGAGAATCCATTTGGAACACAGGAAGGAAGATTTTGACCATTTCGAAAAACATTTCTAGAATGATTATTTACTTCCTTTCTTAAAAAGAGTGTATCAATTTAACCCTCTTTGTCTAGGAATCTCACGATGCAAAACAATTCCTGTGTTAGAAACTAAGGACAATTTGTTTCTGTTCTGTGTTAACATAAGGAGTTCTGGTGGCACTGTAGAATGAACACTGACTGCTGACTGCAAGGTTGGTGGTCCAAACCCACCAGCCACTCCATGGGAGAAAGATGAGGGTCACAGGGAGTCAGAATCGACCTGGTGGCAGTGGTTTTGTATAATATTAAATTGCTCTTCCCTTTTAATCTTTGCTGACTTCATTGCTTTCAGATGTCATTTTACACCATAGCTATTCCTGTATTTATCACTCCTTAGTTTTTTATCTTTGTTATGTAGCGTGGAAGCTAGATAACTGGACTTAGTGATACTATATGCTATTATCCTACTGCCATTGAATCATTTCTGACTAATTAAGCTTCCTAAGGCTATAAATCGTTATGGAGCAGTTTGCCTGTCAACTTTCTCCCTCTGAGCGACTGGTGGGTTTCAACTACCAGTGCCTCTGCCTTCAGTCCCCTACCCCCAACCAAATAGAGATCTTCGGCGTGTTCCGCTTGTGGCTCTTGTTCTGGTGGTCCAGGTGTTTCTGTCTGTCCTTGCATCTGAGATGGCTCTTATACACAGTGGAGTGGCTTTGATGGAGGTTCCATTTTTATCTTTCAGGAAGTCATACCTTCAGGGAAACCAAAGGTGGCAACCTGAGTCATACCTTTACTTAGGTGGGAACTCAGTACATCCCACTTTTATGTTAGGTTTATTAGCATAGCAGAGAACTCGGTCCAAAAAGGGCATCATACACCGGCATAGAGGCTAGAATTCACAACACATCACATAAGGGATTATGGCTCAAACCTCACTGCCATCTAGTCGATTCCAATGTCCCTATGGATTTCTGAGACTAATTCTTCATGGGACTAGAAAGCCTTTCTCCCAAGGCATAAGGACCATATTAATGGACTCCATATCAGTGCTCTACTCTGTTTCATATGTTCAACATTATATTTTTATCATCCATATTGTATGATAGTTATTTTAATGTGAGTCAACTTATGTTTGTCAGTTATGTCATATACCTGGGTTCTTTCCTTTTAGATGGGCATGAATTTATATGGGCGAATGAAGTTTTGAGTAATTAAAATAATCCCAATCTTCCTTAAAAGCATTAAATCATTTTCTCGGCATATCTTTTGTCTCTTCAACCCAATTTTCTGTACTTGTTCCAGTGATGTTTGCTCTGTTCAGAAAATTATTTAAAATTCTGCTTCTGCAGATTGTCACTGTAGAGTCCTTGAAATGTGTTGTGTGGTTTATCCTTTGGGGATGGATTTGAATGGGGAAATAGTCATCATTGTTATTTGGGCTCATATTTGGGGAATTCATTTCTATCTGTATCAGTTTGAAAAAGAACTTATTAAGCACCTAATATAGTTTCAGTACTGTATGAAGCATTGGAGTGTTACACATAACAAGATAGGTTTTCTATTATTTTTTTAAACTGCCACCTGTAATGGAGATGATTAACATTATAGTGCAGACCCTGGCTCCCTCTTCAACCTCTTTCACTTCCCAACTCTCCTTGCTCACTGTTTCTGAGAAAACAGTCTCTGCTCTTTGTACCTAATCATAATGATTCTTCAGGGCTCTTTGTTACTTCTATAAGAAGCCCTTGGATGTTGCTTACAGTTAAGTGCTCCATTACTGACCTGAAGGCTGGTGATTCAAATCCCCTCAAGGTGTCTGGCAATCTTTTTCAATAAAAATGGCCACTGGAAGCCCCATGGAGCACAGTTATACTTTGACTTCCTGGGGTCAGCATCAGTTGGAATGGACTTCCTGAGGTAGTGGGTAGTTTGTGCATCTGTTATTTTGTGTGAGGATTATTTTTTCCTTGGTATTTATATGGCTTGCTCCATCATTTCATTGAGCTCTGTTCATATGACACCTCATCAGTAATACCCTGATCATTTTATATAAAGTACTTGAATCTCTTATTTCTGTCTATTCTTTCATGTTGCTTTTCTTCTACAGCCCCTGTCGCTCTTGGCATTACAGCATGTATAAGATTTATTGCATGGTTTCCTACAGTATCACTTTTGTGAAAACAAGTTTTGTTGTTTGGTTATTGTTAAATCTTCGTGTCTTAGAATCTTCCTGGGACCTTGTATGTGCATGGCACATATTTGTTGATAAAAATTTGTTCTTTTAAGCTTGAGCTCTCCAGACCAGATTTTTTCACCGCTTGTTCAACAGCTTAACTATGTATTTAAGTACATCAAAGTTCCTGTGTTTCCAAGTTAATGTTTTACTAAAAATAATTTTTGTAGTTCCTGTCTAGATTAAGTACAGTTCTTTAACTGGACTAAATTAGAAACCAAAGAAACATATGTCATAGTCTCATTCCTTGTCCTTATGTATGCTACATGTTAAATATGTAACCTGAAGGTAATGATTTTACCTCTGAAATACCTATAACCATGTTTTTTTATAGTTCTCCCACCCCCACCCCCCGCCATGCCTTTATTCTGACCCTCATTTCCTATCCTGGATGCTTGTAGTGGCTCTACAATTACTCTCTCCATTGGTCCTTCCTTTGACAACCCACCCTTCACTGTAGCCAGTCACAGATTTTCCAAAGAATACATCTCAATGCCCCCAGTAGACTGGAATATCTTCTTCTTGTAGGCTTCTATTGCTTATTACTGTTCTTTAGTTATTGCTGTAGTTTTTTTCACATCTGCCTCCCTCAATCATCCTGACAAATATTTACTATACTGCGTGTATGTGCGTGCACACGTACACATGGCGTAGTGGTTATGCATCAGGCTCTAAGCTGCAAAGCTGAAACCACCAGCAGTGTCAAGGGAGGAAGACTGGGCCTTTTATTCCCATAAGCACTTACAGGGTTGCACTATGAGTCAGAATAGACTAGATGCAGAGTTTGAGTTGTTTGAGGGTGCTGGGAAAAATTGAATCCTTGTCTTTGAAAGTGCTTCTAGAAGGAAGGACACAGGATACGTGTGAATGAAGAATTTAAGGTTCTGGTAAGTGCTCTGAATAATGTAAAATTGGATCTGCCAAAGAGACTTGACTACTAGTTCTCTGAGGTGTTGACATTGAGTTGATACCAAAGTCATGAGGAGACAGCCATGCGTAAATGTATTGGGGGGGGGGGGGAGTATCGAAGTAGAAAGAACATCTAGTACAATGACTCAGATAGGAGAGAACCAGTGTGGCTGGAGTTGATATCTGAGAGGGCAAGTGGAGAACTAGGAGCTCAGAAACTTGGGGAAATAATGACTAGGAGATGGTGATAAAGTTGTACAGGGAAGTCATTAGAGGGCTTTAAGAGGGGGAGTAGCAGGACCTGATTGTTCTTTACAAAGTTCACTCTGGATACTTTGTGGCCAGTGGTCTGTGTAGCTCCATGAGCAGGCTCTGCAAGGCACCTGTCCCTAAATCTGTTCATTGAATGAGCTAATACATTTCACATTGTTGCAACGAGGGCAAAGGTCTAGTGTAAATAACTTGAAATTTATATTGTCTTTTAAGAGAAAGCAGCCAATCTTACATTAATAGAGCCAGTAGCTTCCATTTAAACTGTGTGATGTATGTACAACTCTGGTTACTTCAATATTTATTGAATGCTTGAATCATTAATGGTAATGACAGTCATTTGTCACTGTTGTTGGAAATGCTGTATTCATTCATTCATTCATTCAAGTGCATTTGGGTGGCCCAGTGTGTGCTCATCTAATAAAAGAGTTTGTGGTGTGTGTCCACCTAGAGGTGCTCTGGAAGAAGGAAGGATGAGGTGATGTATACGATTTCCACTCCTTGCTGTCGAATTCATTCAGACTCAGGGTGACATTGTGGACTGTGATGGTGTAGCACTGTGCTCAGTAGGGCTTTTGAGATTATGATCTTTGGGAAGCAGATCACCAGCCTATTCTTCTAACACTTGCCTAAATGGGCTTGCAACTCTTAATGTAGTTGAGTGTTTAATCACTTGTATGACACGGAACCTGAAAACCTGTGAAGTGCAGTTCTTTTCTAACATACGTGCTGTCAGTATGAGTTTCAGTAGACCTTGTGGCAGTATTTTTTTCATTTGTTTTTTAACCATAAACTGCTGCGTATCTTGCCAGGTTCACTGTGGTTTCAAGGTTGAAGTTGCAAGGTAAATCAACCCTGCTCATTGAAAAAGAAAAAAAGGAGTTATTGGCCTTATATTCTCTTTTTGTAAAATGATTCTGTTCATTTGATATATGTTCCTGATGTTGCTTTTGGATGATTTTATTTAGATGTTGAGTTTATCCATGAGCGTATGGAAGAAGAGCACTTTTTAAAAAAAAATTGTAGAGCATGTAGGTTTTAGAGGTGTTTTTAGAAAAAGTCTGGAGGACCGGCACTTAAAACCAGTTCTTGTGCATATGAATGCTGATAAAATTGTCTTCCTTGCTGAGAAGCCCACTTTTTGGTTCCTGTGAATATTTGTTTATTGAGTATTGGTAAATTAAGTCAGTTGTTGTTGTTAGGTGCTATCATATCAGCTCCAATTTGCAGTGACCCTGTGTACAGCAGAATGAAACAGTGGCCACCCTGTGCCAGCCTCACAATTGTTCTGTTTCAACACGTCATTGAAGCCACAGTGTCAGTCCCTCATAGTGTGACTTTGCTTCTTTCTCTTTCACTGACCCTTTTCCTTTACCAAGAGTGACACCCTTTTCCAGGAGTGACTCTTGATAACATGTCCAGAATCCGTGAGATGAAAGCAGTCCATCCTCGCTTGTGAGGAACGTGCTGGTGCTTTCTGTATTCTTCACCAACACCACAGTTCTCATCCGTTCCTCGGCTTTCACGGGTACATAAGGCAATTGAGAGTACTATGGCTTGGGTGGGCACACCGTCATCTTGCTTTTTAATGACATCTTGCTTTTTAATGCTTTAAAGAGCTCTGGTAAAAACAGATTTGCTCAATGCAATTCATCATTTGATTTCTTGACTGCTGTCTCCCTGAGTGTTAATTGTACATCACAGTAAAATGAAATCCTTGATAATTTCAGTCTTTTCTCTGTTTATTCATGCTGTTATCTGTTGGTCTGGTTGTGAGGATTTTTAATTTCTTTACATTTGAGTTGTGATCTGTACTGAAGGCTGAAGTCCGATTTTCATTCCAAGGTGTTTCAGGTCATCTTGCTTTCAGCAAACAACCTAGATCTTCTGTGTATTTCAGGTTGAGAGTGATCTCCAGTCTTCATGCTGCCTTTTTCAGCTAGTCCAGCTTTTGGAATTATGTGGTCACCGTACAGTGTGAATAAATACGGTGAAAAGATACCCCTCTGAATCACACTTGGCTGAAAAACCATCAGATACATTTTGCAAATAGTCACGAAAGCTTGAAATTGCACTTTGGTGAATTGTTAAGCATTTATTTCCTTATATCTTCCTTTCGCCTCTTCATCTTATGATTAATCTTTCCTTTTGCTCAATAACAGTCAGCCTCTGTTCTACCCATCTGGCACTAGGATCTGTTGGCTGTGAATGCTTTGGAAACAATCTTTTTTCTTGGATCCTAAATAGAATGGCTTATAGGTAGAATGGCCTATAGACAGACTTTTTTGAAAATGCTTGCCTTACCATATCAGAGAAGTTTATTTATTAAATTGTAGTTTGTACTACTGCCTATTTTTAGCACATGAGATTGTTGCAATCTGTTCCTATTCATGATTTATATTTTTAGCCGGTTGTTAAAGCTATACAATCTTTACTATTTTCTTCTTTCTGCTTTCTAATTCTGTGGATGCACAGTTAGTCATTTAACAAATACTCATTTTTATGTGGCAGGCATTATACTGGATGCTTAATACTTTTTATAGTAATGATAGCATACACACATCTGTACCTTTGGTAAAGTACCGTATATATACAAGAGTGTAAGCTGACCTGAATATCAGCTGAGGCACCTAATTTTACCACAAAACTGCATTAAAAATGTGCAGAAAAACTTGGCGTCTACTCCAGTCTATACAGCAAAATGATCCTTGGGTGTTGGCAAGTACACATGTGGCGCTGTGGCCTGTGTCATCCCTCAGCCGGCAGAGCACTCTGCCTGTTCTGCTCCGGGCTTCGTTGTCCTTCCACCTGCTCTTCCCAGCACTGTGATTAGGCTGGCACCCAGTTTTTGCTGTAAGAGATATAAATAAAACCATGATGCTTGGGTTTGTTGCTGACTGAGCAGTGCTTTGAGCTTTGAACACATTGAGGAGGGCTTGCCTTTTCATGCAGGAGTCCTGGCAGCATTGTGCTTCCATGAGGACTGCGATCCGCAAGGTAAGGAATTCAAAACCACTTGGGAGAAAGACAAGGCTTTCTTCTTGTGTTATGATCCTGTTAATAGTCTCAGAAACGTGATGGGCTCAGTTCTACCCTGGCCTATAGGGTCTCTATGATTCAGCATTGCCATGATGGCAGTGAGTTTTTTGTTTTTAACCGTTTCATGAAATCGTACTATTATTATTTTTACTTGTTGGCATTTCCTAGAAAAAGTGGTATTGGCTAATGGATCAGTGGTATTGTAATTAGGGCATTGGTAGAGATTTGCCTTTAAAAAGTAATCAGTAGATGAAAGTTAATTGCTAGAAATAGCTTATAAGTTCTTAATTGATACTGGTATTTATTTAATATGTAATCTTTGAGAGAGACATCCTTTTTTAAAGTCATTTTATTAGGGGTTCATACAGCTCTTACCATAGTGTCAAGCACATTTATACATTTGTTGCCATCATTATTTTCAAAACATTTTCTTTCTATTTGAGCCGTTGGTATCAGCTCCTCAGTTTTCTCCATCCCTCGCCCACCAACCCTCCCTCCCTCACCTTTGATAATTTATAAATTATTATTTTTTCGTGTCTTACACTGATTGATGTCTCCCTTCACCCACTTTTCTTTTCCATCCCTCAGGGAGAGGGTTATATGTAGATCATTGTGATCAGTTCCCTCTTTCTCCTCCTACCTTCCCCTTCCCCTCCTGGTATTGCTACTCTCATTCTTGGTCCTGAGGGGTTTTTCTGCCCTGGATTTCCTGGCATTCTTAAAAAGCCAAGAGTTGCACTAGAGAAGGGTTTCATGGGTTATGAAAAAGTGCTGTTGAAGGTTACTGGTGTGGCCTTAAGTCAGGATCCACTTGACAGCAACCAACAAACAAATCCTGAAGATGAAGCGGGATAAGCACTTAAGAGTTTATAAATGGCAGACATTTAAGAGATCCTCACTTCATGTATTGAGACATTTTGAAAAGAAGAGGGCACTCGCTGTACTACAGATGGACCAAATGTTAATGTACTTTGAGGAGATTTAGGACATTATTAAGACCACTTGAAACAAACTAGTCAGTAGTAATTCCCTTCTTTCCTTGTTTTTGTGATACTTGACAGGCACATGTGCATGTAATGTGGAACTGTAAATTATGTAAAAACCTTAGTATTTCATACAATTTGGAATAGCTGCAATTTACCATTGCAATGATGTGTTAAGGTTTTTAAAGAAATACCAGTTATATTTTATTTTAAAAATTAGCACATCATACAAGAATCTACGTATAGCCTCCTCCCTAGGAGAGGGACAGCAGAGAAGGAGGCGGGGGAAGACGTTAGACAGTTTAATATATGACAAAATAATAATTTATGAATGATGAAGGGTTCATGAGGTAGGAGGGAGGGGGGAAATGAGCAGCAGATATTAAGGGCTCCAGTAGAAGGCAAATGTTTTGAGAATGATGATGGCAGCAAACGTACATATGTTCTTGACACAGTGGATGTATGTATGGATTGTGATAAGAATTGTATGAGCCCCCAATAAAATGATTTTTTTAAAAAGTCAACATTCCTAGTTTATTGCTCTGAAAAGAAAATTGACTTTGTAGATTCAGATGTTTACTCCACAATTTACAAGAAACTATTTTTAGACATACTGTTTGATTTCCAGAACTTAAACTTTGTCATTTGCACAACCTGCTTTGCAAGATCATTTAAAATATTAAATGAGAAATTTGTGACAGTATCCTGGCATAGATGTCTGATGACAACTGTTTAGTAAAAATTCAATAAACATTAGTCTCTTCTTCACACTAATAATACTTGCTCTATTTTCTACGTCACTTTAAAAACTATATTAAACAATAATTATTCATCTGTAATCTAAGTTGCTATATAACCTAGAAAGTAATACTGTATTCTGGAATGAAGCATTCATATTTATCAATTATTAATAACTTCTTATCTGTATGCATTACCGGTGTGTGTATTTTTTGTTGTTGTTTTTAATCATTTTATTGGGGGCTAGTATAACTATCACAATCCATACATCCATCCATTGTGTCAAGCACATTTGTACATTTGTTGCCATAATTATACTCAAAACATTTGCTTTCTGCTTGAGCCCTTGGTATCAGCTCCTCATTTTTTCCCACCCTCTCTGCTCCCCTCTCCCTCACGAACCCTTGATAATTTATAGAAGATTATTTTTTTGGTCATATCTTACACTGCGACATTTCCCTTCACCCATTTTCTGTTGCTTGTTTTTATTTTTTGAGTACGTAATTATTAAGTGACTTTAGCTTCTGAGTATTGAAACTTTAAGTATTTGTGTTATGAGCAGTGAAGATTTTTTTTTTGCTGACTACCTAAATTAGATATGTGTTCTTCAAAAGGTCATTTTGACAGAAATCAGAATTTCAGTAATACAATATAATTCTGACAATAAATGATACTCTGAGACATGTGGTGACCATAATTTATGTTGGACATCAGCGCAGTTAAGAACACAATGGACTGCATAAGAGTTTAGAAACCTTGGTGCTAATTAGAAGACACATAAGGAGCAATGAGAAATAGATAGGAAAAGGGACAAGACAATGTACACTCACTCCTCATGTACCAATGTGGCTAGGTTCCAAAAACCAGGTCATTCATTATGCAAGAATGCTATGTGAAATGGAAGATGATTACATTACCACATAACTGGCAAACTACTGAGAATCATGGGCCAGCTGAGTTGGCATGTGGCCTTAGTTAGAATCAGAGTTACTTTCTCTTTACTGCGGTGTTTGCCATTGCCAGTTGTGTGTTGTTAACACACAAAATAGTCAAAGAATAGGTTTCTAACTGTGGTAGTAAATGTGAAATGAAATCATTGGTAAGTGAAGAGTGGGTGAAGTTGCAGAAATCAAGGAAAAGAAGGTGGTTTTGTTTAGCAGTCTGATAGAAAAGTGAAAAAACAAACCAACCAAACAGCCCCCCCCCCCCAAATTCACTGCCATCGAAATGATTCTGACTCAGAGACTGTAGGATTGCGCATATGGGTTTCCATGGGAGTAGAAAGCCTTCTTTTTACTACTAATAGAAAAATCAAGGTCACGTTGAAAACATAGAAAAGGCTGTTGAATTGGGCAAGTGGTAAATTTGAGAACAACTTTAGTGGTGTAATGGTTATGTGTTGGGCTGCAAATACGCAGGAGTGGCAGTTTGAAACCACCCGCATCTCCACTGGAGAAAGACGGGCCTTTCTACTCTTGTCAACAGTTACAGTTTCAGAAATAAACAGTCAGCATTGATTCAATCAATGGCTGTGAGTTTGGTTTTGGTTTTGAGTGTAAATAGTTGCCTAGATACCAGATTGATGTAGATAAGAGATGAGGTAAGAAAATATTCATTGGAATTTCAGAGAGTTCTATTACAGCCATTGAAAAACCCTACTCTGCAATTTACCCTTTGCCGTGAGTCTGAACTGTTTCAACTGTGGTAGTTTAATACGTCAAACACAAAGCAGTGGCCAGACGTTTTTTAAGTCTTTGTAAGACAGGTACAAGAGTCTGTACTGCTAAACATGAGATTTAGTGAATAATTAATGGCAGAAACAGTGAAAGGAAATAAAGATGGGAAAATTACAAATGGGAATATTGGAGCATAACATTTTTAATAACACTTTTTCAGGTTTCTGGGAGAAAGAGGAGGCTTTTTACTCCTGTAAACAGTTCTCGTCTTGGAAGCCCCAGAGGCAGTTCTGCCCTGTTCCGTAGGGTTGCTATGCTTTGGAGTCGACTGGCCGACAGGGAGTCTTCTGGTGTTATTTTTTTAAGTTCTCAAGTTGTGCTATCGAAAACATATATGAGGCCATTTCAAAAGGTTCATGAAAAAAATCCCATTATCTTTGAATTCTATTTTTCCATGAACTTTTTACAGCCCCCTTGTATTTGTACCCTTTACTATGTCCCTTATGGATTTCTAAGTGGCAAGCCTTTTGAAGACATTTATAGAATCCACCTGTCAGACAAGTGGTCTAGACATAGTCATGTCTCACAGAGGAAAACAAATGTGAAAGAAACTATACAAGCAAAACATACAACTACTTTCCAAATAATACTAATACACTGGATATATATCAAAATTAGTTGCCAAAGCCTTTCAGCACAGCTGTTCTATTCTTTCTGTTCATTTACATAATGAAGTTTCCAAGACAAATAGAATTTTTTTGTCTCTTAAGAGATTCCTAATTAGATGACTGGAAACCTAATGATTTTACACATATCGTTGTAAAATATAATAGGCTAAGACAAATTGTAACACAGCATCTAGCAATTATAATCTTTAAATAGTAATTACTTGTAGTTATCTTTACTATTTTGGGAAAGTTCTAGTTGTATTTCTTTATATTGTGTACTGAAGAAAGATCATAGTAATATGAATTCCATGATGAAGCTTTGTTGAATGACAGCCATTATTTCTATAACCTGATGAATGGCCTGTAGTAAAAATGCTTTGTGAATTTGGTTATAATCCCCTACCACAAATTACCTCATACTGAGTGTTAACAAGTGTGATTGTCCCAAGTACTAGCCAAATCGCCAGTTTTATTATGAAGAAGAATTATTGTAAAGAGAGATTAAGTCAAAGAAAGTACTTTATGTATTTTTTCCACTGAGAAGCTTCTCTTCCCCATTATTTTTAACTGCAAATATCTGAGTCATATTTCCTAGAGTATCTTTATAAATTTACGAAGTCCTTAACATTTAAAAATAGACAAAGATAGACTGATTAGAGGATTTGTAAGGTGAATGGATGGGTTTTAGTTCTGTGTCCATTTAGTTCAACCTGAAAATACGATTTCTTGCATTTTATTTATGTAAATATAGTTCTTAAAAGGAGTACACTTAGATGGATCAGGAAGTGATTTTATGAAAGGACTTAGTACACCTTTAAGTTGATTTTGCATTCCTAGCACTGTTATTTAAAAAATTATATTTGGCAAACTTAAATTGTTTAACAAAGTTATTGTTGAACCGCTGTTGTTGTTAGGTATTATTAAGTGGATTCAGATTCATAGTGACCCTAGGTAGACCACAACTATGCCCTGCCCAGTATGTGCCATTACAAGTGTTGCCTTGTTTGAGCCCATTGTTAAGCTATTGTGTCAGCCCATCCTTTCCTTCCACTGTGCTTGCATATGACCGAGCATGGTATCTTTTTTTTTTTTTTAGAGGGACTCATATAACCAGAGGTAAAACCTCACCATCTTAACTTCTAAGGTGCATTCTAGCTGTACTTCTATTACAGATGTTTATTCTTCTGACAGTCTATGGTATCTTTGGTATTCTTTGCCAACACCATAATTCAGTTGTAGCAGTTCTTTGATCTTCCTTATTCATTTTCTAGTTTTTACTTCAAAATTTCATCCATTGTCTTTAGGCACTGCATTCAAGAGCAAGTTTGAGTCTCTTTTGATACTCATCTTGATTTTCTCCTTCCTGATTTTTTTCCTAAAATAATCTTTTGCTTTCTTCCTATACCATGTTCTTGATGGCATTCCACAAGTCTCATGGTATTCTGTTATTAGAGTTCAATCTGCCAAGTATATTCTTGAGATGGTCTCTTAATTTAGGTGGGATACATTTAAGATGGGATATACTTAAGGTGATTTAAAAAAAAACATTTTATTAGGGGCTCATACAACTCATCACAATCCATACATACATCAATTGTGTAAAGCACATCTGTACCTTCTTTGCCCTCATCATTTTCAAAGCATTTGCGCTCCACTTAAGCCCTTTGCATCAGGTCCTCTTTTTTTTCTCCTCCGTCTCCCTGCTCTCCCCTCCCTCATGAGCCCTTGATAATCTATAAATTATCATTTTGTCATATCTTGCCCTGTCCGACGTCTCCACTTCACCCCCTTTTCTGTTGTCCGTCACCCAGGGAGGAGGTCACATGTAGATCCTTGTAATCTGTTCCCTCTTTCCAACCCCCTCTCTCTCTACCATCCCAGTATCGCCACTCACACCCCTGGTTCTGAAGGTATCATCCTCCCTGAATTCCCTGTGCCTCCAGCTCCTATCTGCATTAGTGTGTACATCCTCCGGTCTATTGAGACTTGAAAGGGAGAATTCGGATCATGATAGTTGGGGGCAGGGGGGAGCAAGGGGGAGGAGGAGGAAGCACATAGGAACTGGAGGAAAGCGGTATTCTTCATTGGTGCTACATTGCACCCTGACTGACTCATCTCCTCCCCTAGACCCCTCTGCAAGGGGATCTCCAGTGGCCGACACATGGGCTTTGGGTCTCCACTCTGCACTTCCCCCCTTCATTCACTGTGGTAAAATTTTTTTTGTTCTGATGATGCCTTATACCTGACCCCTTCAACACCTCATGATCTCACAGGCTGGTGTGCTTCTTCCATGTGGGCTTTGTTGCTTCTGAGCTAGATGGCCGCTTGTTTACCTTCAAGCCTTTAAGACTCCAGATGCTCGCTATCTCTTTTGATAGCCGGGCACCATCAGCTTTCTTTGCCACATTTGCTTATGCACCCGTTTGTCCTTGGCGATCGTATCCTGGAGGTGTGCACCCAATGATATGATTTTTTGTTCTTTGATGCTTCGTTACTGATCCCTTCGGAACCACGTGACTATACAGGCTGGTGTGTTCTTCCATGTGGCCTTTGTTGCTTCTGAGCTAGATGGCCGCTTCTTTACTTTGAAACCTTTAAGACCCCAGACGCTATATCTTTTGATAGCCGGGCACCATCAGCTTTCTTCACTGCATTTGCTTGTTCACCCACTTTGTCTTCAGTGGTTGTGTCGGGAGGGTGAGCATCATAGAATGCCAATTTAATAGAAGTATTCTTGCATTGAGGGAGTACTTGAGTGGAGGCCCAATGTCCTTCCTCCACTTAAGGTGATATTTTGGCTTTAAACGACCTGTTTCAGTTTTTCAGTATTATCTTGAACTCGGATATGGGCATTTGATGGTCTGTTCCCAGTCCACCCTTTGCCAAGTTTGGCTGATGATAATAAGTTTCTCCATAGTCTCTTCCCACAGGTGTAATTCTTCAAAGGCGGAAGGAGTGTGGCAGGGAAGGAGGGAGAAATTGTGTATCATTTTGATGTGTGCTGAAATTTCTAATCTTGACATGTTCATTATAGTGGGGTATATGTTTGTTTTATATCACAATTTAATAGACAAATTTTGCCTATTATCACCATGGGTATGTAGGTTCTTGTTTTTATTGTCAGTTTCCTTCCAACTTTATGTGAAGTCCATTAGAGAAAGATCCATGTTGCTTCTGGTCATACAGTATCTGAGCATCAAAGATACTTAATAAATAATTACTTTTTGAATGAATGAACTCAGGTATGAGATTTTGTTTTTGTTAAGATTATGGTTTTAGGAAGCGGTTTGCGTCAGATGGAAAATTCCTTAAAAAAACCTGTTTGGTATCCATTTGCACTGTGTTAGGGTATAAAAGAGATCCAATGTCAAATATTGAAGGAGAACATTTATTAAGTCTTAAATGGAACAAAGACATCACGAAGAGAGACACATCTGGATGAGGGAGGCAATTAGGACATGGTATTAAAGTTGTCTGAGGAGTCACAGGGTGTCAGTTAAATGAGGTGTGGAACTAAAGAAGCAGTCACAGATTCATGGTTGGTGGCAGAGCAATACGTATATTGAGCTGTGATTACACCAGCGGGAAAAGGGCCATGATTGGCACAAACATATTGTGTTAGATTGAAGAGTTTACAAGATTGGTCTAGACCAGCGGTTCTCAACCTGTAGGTTGCGACTCCTTTGGGGTTGTCAAACGACCCTTTCACAGTGTTCGCCTAAGACCATCGAAAAACGAATATTTCCAATGGTCTTAGAAACCGAGACACCGCTTTCTTTTATGCATCTCCAGGCAGGTCTGTTCACATGCAGATACGCCCACATATGAGGACCTGGCTTGAAAACTGTTAGCCATGCGTCTACACCATGCTTCAGGACAAAATTTCATTGACTTGTAATTATAAATAAATGTTTTACAATATATAATTACATATTGTTTTGTGATTAATCCCTATGCTTTCATTATGTTCAATTTTTAACAATGAAAATAAATCCAGCATATCAGTAGCAAAATTGCAGTTACGAAGTAGCAATAAAAATTTATGGTTGGGAGTCATCACACAGGAGTAACTGTATTAGAGGGTCATGGGCTTACCTACTAAGGCAGTCAGACTATGCGACAACCTCTCTTAATGTCCCCAATGCAGTAATCTCAAGTAAAGGCATCCCCAAAGAGAGACTCCTTTCCCAGGCCTGGCTTTAGAGGGCTGGAGGCAATCCAGTGGACGCTCCCTGGGGCAAGACCACCTACCTACATCGTTGGTTAATGATCAGCAAAATTTCAACGGAAGCTTAGTCTTCATAGAGACTCTGCAAATGGATTTTGGGTTTTCACTGCCATCCACAGATAGCTTTTTGTCAGTGGAGATGCTCAGAATTTAATCTCTAACACAATACAGAAAATTGTGCTGCTTTTGCTGGGTGCTGTTCATTGGGTTGCAATTGACAGCAGCCGTTAGACTAAGACAGCTCCACGGGATGGCCCAGCTTTGTGAGGAATATATCTTTTCAGACGCATCATCTTAACTGTTATTTAAGTACAACTTCCTGTCAGGCCTGACAACCAAGCTATACATTTCCGTCAGATGAATTGCACACTGGATTTAATGGGTCCCTGAATTAGCTAACTATGCTGGTCCTAAACTGTATGGGTTTTGATAGCTTCTCATTTACTCAAATATAACCAAATCTTTTTAACTTCATTGACTTACCGTACATACTCGTGTATAAGCCGGGGTTCAGTGGTACCCCAGAGAGGTGTAAAATCTCGCTGAACCAATTTTCCACTTACTGTGCTGGTTTACTAATGTTAAATGACTTGTTGTCCTTTTATTTATGTTTTTTATTTAAAGTAAATATTTAAATACATTACCCCACTGATGTCTCAATTTTTAGTAATTTTATTTTCATTTGTTTTAATTATTGAAACTCACCAATAGCTTCTGCATTTTCTACCCTCGGCTTGTACTCAGTCAATCAGTTTTTCTGGTTTCCCAAGTTATAATTCGGTAACTCGGCTTATACTTGGGTCAGCTTATATTCGAGTATATACGGTACTTAAAAATTTCCTTCCACTGCCTTCTGAAACAGATACCATTTATAATAGCAAAAAAAGGAGTAAATATTAAAAGTGATCTGTTTATGAAGCTGCTTGAAATTTTCCTAGTGCTATCTAATCCTATCTAAGATGGGGTATTTTTATTTTACTTTTCAGATGACTTCACGGTATTACTGGGTATAGACATACCTGAAATCACTTAAAATCCATTTGAATTTTATTTACGTTTAAAAAAACACAACATATAGACTGCGTGGGATTTAATAAAACTAAATCATAGGCCTCAGCATATAGAAACTCAGCTGCTAGGAAATAGTTTGGCTGTGTCTCACTGCCACCTGGTTGATAAGGACTCTTAAGGACCCTATGGAACAGGGTAGAATTGCCCCTGTGAAGGTTTCTAAGCCTGTAACTGTTTATGGGAATAGAATGTCCCGTCTTTCTCCTGAGGGGCAATTGATGGTTTCGAACTTCCGGTCTTGCAGATCGCAGCAGAATGTGTAACCACTACAGTACTGGGGCTCCTCCTTGGATATGTAGTCTGCTTAGTAATTTTATGGTCAATTGGTTGTTAATAGCTAACAACCCAGTATAACAGGACTGGAAATCGTAGGCAGATGTAAGCCAAAGATAAGTGGTGAAAAAAATATTCAAAATAAATAGTTCTTGGCCTGTACCTTGTTTTCTAAAAAATTCTAAAAATATTGTGGGCTCCTACAACTCATCACAATCCATACATACATACATTGTGTCAAGCACATTTGTACATTTGTTGCCATCATCATTTTCAGTACATTTTCTTTCTACCTAAGCCCTTGGTATCAGCTCAGCATTTTTCCCCCTCCCTCAGGAACCCTTGATAATTTGTAAATTTTTTTGAAGTTGAGAAAGATTTTATTCATACTATTTTTTTCATGTCTTACGCTGACCGATATCGTCTCCCTTCACCCACTTTTCTGTTGTCCGTCCCACAGGGAAGGGGTTACATGTAGATCCTTGTGAACGGTTCTCCCTTTCTCTTACCACCCCCGCCCCCCAAACTTCTCCTTACTGTCCTGATATCGCTACTCTCATTATTGGTCCTGAGGGGTTTATCTGTCCTAGATTCCCTGTTTACAGCTTTTTTTGTACCAATGTACATGCTCTTGTCTAACCCGATTTATAAGGTAGAATTGGAATCATGATAGTGGGGGTGAGGAAGCATTAAAGAACTAGAGGAAAGTTGAGGAAACTAGAGGAAAGTTCATCGGTGCTATACTGGCTGGTCTCCTCCCAGTGACCCTTCTGTAAGGGGATGTCCAGTTGCCTACAGATGGGCTTTGGGTCCCCACTCTGCAATTCCCCTCATCACAATAATGTGATTTTTTGTTCTTTGATGCCCGATGTCTGATCTTAGCGACACCTTGTGATCACACAGGCTGGTGTTCTTCCATGTGGGCTTTGTTGCTTCTCAGCTAGATGGCCGCTTGTTCATCTTCAAACCTTTAAGACCCCACACACTGTATCTTTTGATAGCCAGGGGCCATCAGCTTTCTTCATATTTGTTTAGGCACCTGCTTTGTCTTCAGCGATTATGTCGGAAAGGTAAGTGTCATGGAATGCCAGTTTAATAGAGCAAAGTGTTCTTGCATTGAAGAGACTCAATGTCCATTTGCTACCTTAACACTAAACCTATAAATATATGTACATAGATCTATTTCCCATTGTCACATGTAAATATATTTACATATGTACATGCCTGTATTTAGACCTCAATATATGTTGGGTTTTGTTTTAGCAGAATAAGCGTTTTACAGGAAATCACAAAGACCCATAAACTATCAGCAATGTGATACTATATATTTTAAGTTTTATATTGCCCTTTTAAAGAAAGCAAATAGCTTGCTTGTAGGAACCTCAGGAGATTGTCTCTATTCCAGGACTGGCAAACTGTGGCTCACAAAGCCAAATGTAGCTGTGGTCTGATTTGTACAAATGAGCTAAGAATTATTTTTGCATTTTTAAACAACTCCTACCTCCACCATCACTTCACACACCCAGTACTCAGCAGATGTTGTTCTGCTGCCTTCATTCACCTTGTTGACAATGAGAATTCTCCTGTCATACTTTCTGTATGGTTGCCTTTATCTTTTTAAACTGGTTGCTTTTAATAACTGCTTATCAGGAGTTTTGTGCGGTTTTATTATGTTGTTGCATGGTATAGTTTTTCTTGTTCTTGGAGTTTTTTGAGAGTCTTGAATTTGTTGGCTTACTGTTACCATAGTTGGCTAGTTTTCATGCATTATTTTATTCAGTATTTCTCTATGCCTCGTTTCCTTTACTAGAGACTCTAGGATTCAGGTGGTAAGCTCCCTGATAGACATCCCACAGCTCTTTGAAACCACTGGTCATGTGGTTTTCATCTCCAAAAATTCCATTTGAATGCTTTCTATACCTTTTTTTTTTCATTTTCCTACCAAAGGTTCTGAATATACAGATTATAATTATAAAATCTGCTAAATTCTATTCGTGTCAATTTGGGGTCAGTTTAAATTGTTTTTCATACCCATTGGAAGTTTTTGCTTCTTTTGATCATTTTTGACTGGTTGCTAAAACATGATAAATTTTGCATTGGAAAAACAAGAAAATAGTTGCTGTCAAGCTAACTCTTTAAGTGGTGTCAGCTCCATGGGTGTCATAGAACGGTTTCCCTAGGATGCTTAGTGGCAGATTTAGGGAAACTAGATTATACCAGGGTGGCTTTTAGGTGGATTTGAATCTTCAGCTTTGCAATTAGATGACACATGTGTTAACTATTTGCACCACCAGATACTCCAAAATTTGTATTATAGAGCACTTCATTTGTGTTCCGAATATTTACATATTCTTGAGAATTATTCCTGAGAATTGCTCTGAGAGAGTTCAGTTCCAAACAGTTTGATTCTTGCTTTTAAGATGTGGAACCCTGGTGGTGCAATGCTTAAGCCCTCAGCTGCTGACCTGGAAATTGATGATGGGCGCTCACCAGCCTGGCCTCTCTGTGGGAGAAAAGGTCTGGCGATCTGCTCAGTAAAGATTACAACCTAGGAAATTATGGGGCAATTTACTCTGTTGCTTAAGGTCACCAGGAGTCAGAATGGACTCTGTGGTTCACAAAGACAACTAAGCCAACACTTTCTTGAATACTCTAACTAATGCTCTGAGTCAGGAAGGTTTTTGGTAGACATGTTGGACACAAACACTGTACTCAGCCTGGTGTGAGTGCAGGTGCTGTTCCTTTCATCTCCAGAAATTCCATTTGAATGCTTTCCATACCTTTTAAATCCCGTCAAAGACGTCTTTTCCCTAGCCAAGAAGTTTTCATCATATGTAAGCACTAGCCAGTATTCTACTGAATACTTGAGCAGTCCTTTAGCAAAGCTCTGGAGTTTTCCCCTCACTGCAGTTTTTCTTCTCCAGTACTTCTTGGTAATACCCCCCGCCCCAGACCTTTAGCTCTGTCTCTTTAATGCAGGAAATTTGCTGGGTTCTGTCTGAACTTCTTTCAATACTACGACCTGTGAAAACCCCATAAGCTGGGGTAATGGTTTTTTGTTAGCTGGCGTCCCGTTTCTTTAAAATCATTGTTGATATATATATTTATCCATTTTTGTTTGTTTTCAGACAGGACAGTAAATGTTTTCTGTTACCACATTATAACTGATAGTGACATTGCAATGAAAGATTCAATATGCCAGTGATTCTGGGTGATGATACATTGGTGTGAACTAAGACTTTGAGCTGGTTTATTCTGGCCCCCTACTGAAAATTTGCATTGACCTTGTCAAATCGGGGTCGTCCTCCCACAACCCACCACTGTGAGGCGCCTCCCTGGCTGTGTTGCTTTACCTCACTGCAGTGCGCCCTCCTTGGCACCAGTCTTTATTCTTCCTAGAGTACCAGACAACCAAAAAGTGAAGAAGTGTTTTGTACCCTGTGTAACAAAATATTTTTGCATCATAAAGGATTTTTCGTGTGTGTGTGCAATTAATTTTTAAACAGACGTTGTTCACCGTGTCGGTTGAGTTTAATGTTTAGTTTGAAGTATAAAGAAGGAGAAAAGGGGTTTCTGTGTTTTTCAGCAGTAAGCATCTTTTGTGTGTGTGTGAGAGGCATTATTTTAAGAAATGGGATGAAGGAATTACTGTGTAACTTTATTTTGTTCTGTGAGCAGACCCTCTGCTGCAGCTGGGACTGCCTTGATGTTTTCAGACTTGGGAGACTAGATGGTTATTGTTAATTGCTGATCCTGTGAGAATGTGAAACTGGATAATACATGAAATGCAAAATAAAAACAAATCATCCCCAAAAATTCCGCATGCAAAATCCTCAGTTACTGTGCACTGTGTACACTGGTCACAACTATCCTTTTTAGCCAGTTGAAAGCCCTGAGTGAAAATTGAAATTCTCCACATAGGGTCAACCTAGAATGAAACCATTGGAAGCCTTGCTCTGGGTGGAGTAGAGCTGTGAAGGCCATTGGCTGGTTTGACCACAGTGTCACCAAAGGAGATTTGGGTTAGAGAGTAAGACTTTGAACCTGGAGCCAAAGTTGTGACATTATTATATGAACTGTTTGGCTAAAAAAATATTATGTTAACACTACCTTAATTTGTGCTGTTTCTTGTTTTAGAACCTTCTGATAACTTAAGAGAGATTCTCCAAAATGTGGCCAAATTGCAAGGAGTTTCAAATATGAGAAAACTAGGCCACCTGAATAACTTTACTAAGGTAAGTAACTTGAATCTTTATTAAATATTGTCATTCTTTATTCCTTGTTATATTTATTAAATGTTCCTCAGCCATCACTAGCAAGAAATTCTTGCATGTTCACTACATGTTAGTGTTATTCTCTGTCATTTCTCATGAACTTTGTAATGGTTTAATGTTTCAAAAATATACTTAAATAATAAAAACATTACATGTTTGTTGCAGTAAGGTCAGTAGTAGGGTAAAGTGAAATTTCTTTTTTTTTAATAAAACATTTTACTGGGGGCTCTTAGAGCTCTTATCACAATTCATACATCAATTGTGCCAAGCACATTTTTACACACATTGCCATTATCATTTCCAAAACATTTTCTTTCTACTTGAGCCTCTGGTATCAGCTCTTTTTTCTCCTCCCTCCCACCCTCGTGAACCCTTGATAATTTATAAATTATTTTTATTTTCATATGTTATACTATCCACTGTCTCCCTTTCCCCACATCTCTGTTGTCTGACCCCTGGGGGGGCGGGTTATATGTTGATCATTGCTATCCCTTTCCTCCCCCTTCTCCAACCACCTTCCCCTTACCCTCATGGTATGACTACTCTCATTATTGGTTCTGAGGGATTTATCTATCTTGGATTCCATGTGTTGAGCGCTCTTATCAGTACCAGTGTACATGCTCTGCTCTTACTGGATTTGTAAGGTAGAATTGGGGTCATGATGGGGTGGGTGGCAGAGTGGAGGAAGCATTAAAGAACTAGAGGAATGCTGTGTGTTTTGTTAGTGCTATACTACACTCTAACTGGCTCATCCCTCCCTTGTGACCCTTCTGTGAGGGGATGTCCAGTTGTCTACCAGGTGGGCTTTGGGTCTCTAATCCAACCCCTCTCATTCCTATCGAAATGGTGGTTTGTTTTGGGTCTTCTGATACCTGATCCTGTCAACACCTCGGGATCACATGGGTTAGTGTGCTTCTTCTATGTGGGCTTTGTTGCTTCCCTGCTAGATGGCTGCTTGTTTAACTTCAAGCCTTTATGACCCCAGACTCTATATCTTGAAATAGCTGGACACCATCAGCTTTCTTCACCACATTAGGTTATACTCCCATTTTGTCTTCAGCAATTGTGTCAGGAAGGTGAGCATCACCAAATATGCCAGGTTCTTAAAACAAAGTGTTCTTGCATTGAGGGAGGACTTGAGTAGAGGCCCAATGTCTGTCTGCTACCTTAATACTTAACATATAAATATATGTACGTAGACCTATATCCCTATTGTTATATATTAATATATTTACATGCGTAAATGTCTTTGTTTAGACCTCTATAAATGTCTTTTGCCTTCTAGTTCTTTACTGTATTTCCTTTTACTTTCCTCCTGTCCCTCTATCATGTTCAACCTTCATTTGGCTCTCTATCATGTTCAACCTTCATTTGGCTCTCTGTACTTCCTCTCGACTACATTGCACTTGATCAAACCCCACCAAGCATTCTGTGCCATCAATTTTATATCTCTTGTTGTCCCCTGGGTTTGTTAACTCCCTCCTCCTGTTCTGCCACCTCCTCCTCTCTCCTGCCCCCTGGAACTGTCAGTTCTGTTTTTTTTTTCCTTGGGATTGTTTGGCCTCTCTTATATAAACATGAAAAAAAACTCAAACCCAAATAGCCTATAGTTCTAGGTCTGTCAGCTGACCCGTATGAATGTTTTCTGATTGGGTGTGATGCAGTGCCAAGCCCTGTCTCCTCCCTCCAACCCCACCCCCTGGCGTTTGAAGTCAGTTTTCAGAATTCCTCCTGGACTTGATTGCTTTGCTCCCCTTGCTGCTCTGTTGCACTCCTTCTTGTTATACCCTGGTGTGGTTGGCAAGTCAGACTGAGCACACTTCCTACACTGTGGCTCTGGTACTGCCCCCTGTAGCTCTGTGGGTCAATAAAGGGACATCCTGAATAGTGTTGAGGCCAACCTTATAGTCCTCTCTGCATTGGGTGCTCTGAGCAGGAATGTTGTCCTCAAAATATGGTGGGCCAGGGACTACCCACTCTCTCTCTCTCCCTCTTAGTTTGCTCTTGGATGGTATGGGCAGTTCTGCCCTTCTCCCTGGGCTGTATCTTCAGGGCTGTCCTCTGTAGTGCATTCTTCTGGGGAGGGGGTCGACATAGCTGAGATAGGGGCCGCACCTGCATACGTCTCTTGTTAGTTCATGGCTTCATGCTGGTATGGTGCCCTCTAGGTTTGTTACACTAGGTTGAGGTCTTGTCCCTCTCTCCCATTTCCAAATCCTCCACTTGTTCTCCTAATCCGTGAATTTACTGATTGCCACAGAGTTCTGGATGCAAGTTGCTTCTCTGGGCTCCATTTTGCCAAAGTCAGTTGAATGACTTAATACGACTTTTGCAGCCTTGTCTCTGACTCCACTGGATGACTGTGTGGGACTGTGCGCGTAGGGCACGTGCATCACTAACAGAGGGAATGTGTTCTAGTCGCTACTCCCCTGGCTATGGAGTGAGCCATTGCAAAAGCCGGAACAAAGAGAAGTCCTGGGACCAACCAGGAACATGAGCCAATGGTGGAACACATTCAAGATTTCTCTCTGAAATGGCAGAGGATGAGACCAGAGGCACCAGAGACTGAGGCAAGGAGACCATGAGACAGAACAGGGAACAGTGCTAAAACAGAGACGGAGCAGCAGGCTGGTTTCCGGGCTCTCAGAGGCAGACCAAGGGACCACCTGACTGAGAAGTAGAGAACTGGCTGAAGGGAGGGAGGTGTTGTGGAACAGTGACTATATCCTTAGTGGTTTCTGATCTTGGTTTGTGGCAGTCTGTTACCTTTCCTAATAAAACCCCTTAATTGTCTGTGAGTTTTGTCTGGCCATTAGAGCTAAGTATTGAAACCCAGCAATAAAGTGGAGTGCTTTGGGAAGAATGATTGGGGTCAGATAGGGGAAGGAAGAATGGAGGGTGGGGCCATGTCTGACTTTTGCCTCAAACAACAGGCCTTGTGCTGGTGTGGAGTTGGAGTCTCCTTCCATTTGTAGCCCAAAGAGAACAGTTGTAGCCTCATGCTATTTTACACAATAAAATAAAGTTATTGAGAAATCCTTAATCCAGACCTAATTGTAACTTTTATGAAAATATATTTTCATTTGACTTTTCTAACACATTTTTACTTGAATACTTACACAAAATGACAGATTTGTACATAAGTTCAAAGGCACTGCTACGGAATCGATTCATGATTCCATGAATTCAGGAATCTACTAGTTGCTCATATGCAACTCCATTTGGATTTCTGAGGCTGTGGATCTTTATGGGAGCAAGTTACCCAACTCGTTCTCAAGTAGAGCGGCTCTTAGGTTTGAACCACTGACCTTGGGGCTAGCAGCCCACCTCTTAACTGACATCATCACCTGGGGTCCTTTCATGTAATTCCAGAGAGACATGTTAGAATGCATTTTCCTTTCCCATGGTTCTCTTATTACCATTATCAGAGTCTGAGTTATATAACCCAAGATAAATTTAGATCCCTTCAAGTCAACAAACCAGACACTGTCATTTCTGACTCATAGTGGCTTGGTGGGCATCATGCGTTACTCACTGAGCTGCTACGTGCAAGGTCAGTAGTTTGAAACCAACTGCTCCTAGAGAGGAAGAGGAGGATCTTTACTCTTGGGGAGGGTCATGGGCTTAGAGACCCACAGAGGCAGTTTACTCTCCTTTCAGGGTCACTATGATGTGAGACCCTACCCCCAATTAAATATTGATGTGGTTTCTGTTGGCAGCCAAGAATCCCTGTGTTTGGTGGATGGATTAGTGTGCGCTTGAGCCTGGTCCTGCTGGACAGTCATCACCAGGGGAACTAAAATAGCTCTATTTTAAATAGTACCATAAAATCGTTGAACAATGAATCCTTGGGGTTAAGGGTTTTTCTTCTTCTTCATGCTTTATTAAATATAAATTGTGCCACATTTTTAATGTAGACAAAATTGTGTGTTTTAAACTCCATGATACTCTCGAGTGTTTTAAACTCTGTGATACTCAGACCAACGGTGTTCATTCTCATCACCTTTGAGCTTGTTGCCAATGCTGTTTTAGGCTAGACCTACTAAGTAGTAATTATCATTTGAATTAAGATTTCTCAGATGATTTTTACATCAAAGTTTGATAGGTACATTAACCCTTTCAAAATTTCTGTTATTGTGATCTAGTGGCTGGAAGAAACATGTATAATTTTTATTTCTATAGGAATAAATACAGGAATATAGGAGCCCTGCTGGTGTAGTGGTTACATATTGGGCTAACCACAAAGTGAGCAGTTTGAAATGACCAGCTGTTCCCAGGAAGAAAGATAAAGTTTTCCACGCTAGTAACGAGTTACAGCCTCAGAAATCTACAGGGGGCAGTTCTACCCTGCCCTTACAGGGTCACTATGAGTTGGAATCAACTCAGTAGCAATCAGTTTGATTTTTGAGTTGTGTTTTTTTAAATCATTTTATTGGGGGCTCATCACAATCCATACATGCATCAATTGTGTAAAGCACATCTGTACATTCGTTGCCTTCATCATTCTCAAAATATTTGCTGTCCACTTAAGCCCTTGGCATCAGCTCTTTATTTTTCCCCTTCCCTCCCTCATGAACCCTTGATAATTTATAAATTATTTTGTCATATTTTACACTGTCCGACATCTCTCTTCACCCACTTTTCTGTTGTCTGCCGCCCAGGAAGGAGATTATATATAGATCCTTGTAATCGGTTCCCCCTTTCCACCCCACCTTCCCTCCACCCTCCCGGAATCGCCCCTCTCACCACTGCTCCTGAAAGGATCACCTGTCTTGGATTCCCTGTGTCTTACAGTTCCTATCTGTACCAGTGTACATCCTCTGGTCTAGCCAGATTTGTAAGGCAGAATTGGGATCAGGATAGTGCAGGGCAGGAAGCATTTAGAAACTAGAGGAAAGTTTTATGTTTCATCATTGCTATACTGCACTCTGATTGGCTTGTCTCCTCCCAGCAACCCTTTGGTAAGGGGATGTCCACTTGCCTATAGATGGGCTTTGGATTTTTGAGTTTTTATAGGAATAAAAGGGAAACAGCGCATCGGCCCTGTGTAGCGAAAATTGTGTTTTAATTGTGATACTATGAAATAAGGAGTCATGGTGGCACAGTGCTTCTGCTTTGGGCCACTAATCACCAGCTACTCCCCAGGAGAAAGATGTGGCAGGAGGTCTGCTCACATAAAGTTTACAGCCCTGAAAACCCCATGAGGTGGCTCTACTTTTGTTGTATAGGTTTGCTGTGAGTTGAAATCTACTTGACAACATGTAACAGCAACAACATTGTGCACTAAATCTAACATGAGACTTTTTGTTTGTGTTTTTAATAGAGAAGCCCATGTGTGTTTGCTTTTCCTTTTGAAGTTTGAAGGTATTCAAGAATATTTTTATAAGGGCTGCGAAAAATACAAGGAGTGATTTTTTTCTAAGAGACTTTCAAAAACATTAAATAAGTACACGACTACAAAGGTAGGACTTGTTCCTTACCTTAGCATCTAGGGAAGTCCCTGGACCTTGGGCAGAGTAACCTGTGCACAAGTACGCAGACCTTCCTGCCTCTCACTGTGCTCCGCCTAGACCTCCCGCCTAGGTTGGGGGAACTGAGAGACATGCTGGCTGCTGGTCCGCTGGACTAGTGTTACACACATGCAGTGCACTTTTTCTTTTTTTTTAAGATCATTTTATTGGGGAGGCGCTCTTACAGCTCTTATAACAATCCACACATCAATTGTATCAAGCATATTTATACATGTTGCCATCATTATTTTCTAAACATTTACTTTCTATTTGAACCTTTGGTTTCAGCGCCTCTTTGTACCCTTCATGGCCCCTCCCACCCTCATGACCCCTTGATAAATTATAAATTACTATTTTCAGATCTTAACACTGACCGCTGTCTCCCTTCCCCATGGTTTCTGTTGTTCATCCCCCTGAAGGGTGGGGCTTGTGGTCATGTGTCGATTGTTGTGATCGTTTCCTCCTTCCTGTCAACACCTTTCCCCTACCCTTCTGATTATTACTACTCTCATTTCTGTTCCTGAGGGGTTTATCTGACCTGGATTCTATGTGTCATGAGCTCTTATCTGTATCAGTGTATGTGATAGTTTATTGGTCTAGCCTGATCTGAAAGACAGGACTGAGGTCATGATAGTTGGAGGTGGGGGGTGGGGCTGTGAGGAAGTCTCAAGGAATATTTCATTTCATTGGTGCTATGCTTCACCTTGGTTGACTCATCCCTTCCTTGTGACCTTTCTGTGAGGGTATTTCCCATTGTCTACAGATGGGTTTTGGGTCTTTGCTCCGACCTACTTCATTCTCAACAATTTTTTGTTTGTCTGCTTGTTTGGGGGGTGGGGTTTGTGATACCTGTTCCTTGATTCCGTCAACACCACATGATCACACAAGCTAGTGTGCTTCTTCCATGTGGGCTTGTTGTTTCTTTGCTATATGGCCGCTTGTTTAACTTCAAGCCTTTAAGATCCCAGATGCTATATCTTTTGATAGCCGGGCACTATCAAGCTTTCTTCACCACATTTGCTTGTGCAAGTGTTTGTCTTCAGCGATTGTGCTGGGAGGGTGAGATCACAGAATACCAGTTTGTTAGAACAAAGTGTTCTTGCATTGAGGGAGGGCTTGGACAGAGGCCCAAAGTCTGTCCACTACCTCAGTGCATTGCTGTATAAATATATGTATATCGGCTGGTACCTCAATTTTTATGACTTAATGTATTTACATGTATACACACCTATGCTTATACATCTATCTATAGCTTTGTTTCCTAGATCATTCCTCTGTTTCCTTTTACCTTCCTCCTTTCCCACCATCATGCTCGCTCTACTTCTGTCTCTTAGTAATTCTCTCAGCTAGATTGCTGTTGCTCCAACACCCCCAGGATCTCCACATCCTCCTCTTGTTGCTTTTAATTCCCTCGTTGTTTCCCTGTCTGTGGTGTTGTTTGGTCACTGCTCCCTCTCACGCCCCCGCCGCCTCCTCCCCACATTGGTCCACTTGCTTTCACCTTGGGCTTGCTTCCCATGTCTATCTTATATTGGTAGGCAAAACAACAATAACAGAGACAATGCAAATGATTGAATAAAAAGAGGGGGAAAAACTATTTAAAAAAAAAAACCCTGAAAGCATAGATGATTCCAGATCTGTCCACTGACCTTTAGCTTTTCACCATCCTGGGTGGTTCCAGGAACTGTCCTTCCTACCTGAAGTCTATTTTGGGGGCTCTTCAACGGTTTTGTAGCTTTGCTTTGCTCCTGTTGCTGATATGTTATGTTCCCTTCTTGGTTCGCCCTACCGTGGGGGATTCAGGCTAAACTCATTCCACATCATGTGTCCCCCATATTGTCTTCTGTCATGGTATGCTCCAGTGAGGGGACATGAAGTGTTGAGCTGGTATAGGCCTGACAACCTTCTCTGTTCCATGCAGGGACTTCGTCCTCAGGGCTTGGTGTGGGGACCTTCACTCTTTTTCCTTGGTTTGCTTTCATGTGGGCTTGGTAAGCCGGCCCCTGCCCCCAACCTGTAGGCTTAGTGTTGCCTTCTGTAGCACATTCTTCTAAGGCGGGGGTCAGTTTGGCTCTGATTTTGTGCCCAACAGTGACATGGTGCTCACTGTCGAGCTGCTCACTTTCAAGGGCACTCTGGTGGCCTAGTAAGTAAGGTGGTGGCCTGCTAACTGCAAGATCAGTGGTTTAAACTCACTAGCTGTTTTGCTTTGCAGGAGAAAATGAGGCTGCCTATTCCATCAAGCTTTACAGCCTCAGAAACCCCCAGGACTAGTTCCGCTCTGCCCTGTAGGGTTGCTAAGTTGACTCTGCGGCAGTGAGCTGTTTTACTTTTTCCCCAAACAATATCTCAGAAATCAAATGTATTTTATATTTATAGCACATCTCAGTTCAGACTCTCCACCTTGCAAGCATCCATCGTCTCCTTTGGCTAGTGGCTACCATATTGGACAGTATAGACACAGCTTTTTGAACATGAGTTATAAAAACCCGTTTCTAGGAATCTGGTGGTGATCTTATCCACTTATTTGTGGTTTCTCAGATCTCTTGGGTAGGATGAATTCCCTCTTTCCTTTCTTCCATTGCTTTCTTGCTGTATCTGAATTCCTCCTACAATCTTCACAAGGTTATTTTCTTCACTTAGTCTCTCTGCCTTGTAATATGTGCTTGCCTTTCTCTTCTTCCTCTTCCTTCTCTCTGTTTTTTCCTTAAACTTCCCTCTCCGCATTGTCCTTCCCAGAGTCCTCCCTCCTTTCGCGTTTTCCTCTCTCTCTCCTTTCCACTACCTCCCACCATATCACTTATTCGTTTCCTTTTCCACTTTCCTTGCTTTCCTTTCTACTCCCTTACTTCCTTCTCCCGCTCTTAGACTCTCAATGCCCTCCTTCATCCCTGCTCCTCCTGCTCACTGTCCTTGGTTCCTTTAGGCAGGGTGGGGGTCAGAGGGGCAGTGCAGGACTGACAATTGTCATTAGTTCTGGCCTGCTGACCTTTTAGCCTATGAAGGTCTGTTAGTTGCATTTCAGAGACTTGGTGTTTCCAGGATAAGATATCTACCCACATACCCCTTAGTTTTCAATTTATCTTATGCTTCCAGATGATATGACTTTCATCTTGCTTCTGTGACAAGAAGTATGAAAATAAATAATAAATGTTTATTGACTCTTTTTTTTTAATTTTAACAATTTATTAGGGGCTCATACAACTCTTATCACAGTCCATACATATACATACATCAATTGTATAAAGCACATCTGTACATTCTTTGCCCTAATCATTTTCTTTCTTTTCTTTTTTTTACATTTTATTAGGGACTCATACAACTCTTACCACAATCCATACATATACATACATCAATTGTATAAAGCACATCCATACATTCCCTGCCCCAATCATTCTCAAGGCATTTGCTCTCCACTTAAGCCCCTTGCATCAGGTCCTCTTTTTTTTCCCCCCTCCCTCCCCATGTTTATTGACTCTTATTGACAGGCACTATCAAAGTACTTTGTGTGTCTTATCACATGTAATCATCACAGTGGCATAGTTCCATTGAACACATAAGAACTGAGGAATAGCAGGGCTAAGTAATTGCTGAAAGTTGGGCACCTGGTGATGGGGCAGGCATGATGTGAGTTCGGGCATTTGATTCCAAAGATGATGTTGCCGAACAGTGTTTTACATTGCCTCTCATGCACTCATGCGCAGCAGTGGTCTACTGCAAACCACAGTGTGAAACTTCACATATATTTTAGATAAATTGTGTACATGATCTCGAACTAGAACTTCTTATTTAGCAGGTAGCTTGAGAAGTAGACAACCCTTTATCTTGTATTGATAGCCCTTAATTAGTAGTGTTGCTGTGCTGACAATACACATCACAAGTACCTTACCAATGTCCCAATTTGTTTTCTTTTTTTAATGTAAATGAATATTCTCATCAACTGCAAAAGGAAGACTAACACTGATGCATGCAGCTGCTATAGGAATCCTTGCATGATTGAGCTTTTTGATTTTTCATATTGGATATAGTTTTCCCATATTAAATGAGCACGTGCCAAAAGGTTCACAGAAAAATCCCTTGAATTTTAATCCCACTTGTCTATGAAGCTCTCTCATGTATTGTGTGCCTTCTTGAACATTGATTATAAAATCTAGTTTAGTTTTTTCATTGATCCTGATCATCTGGATTTATTTTGGAAATTATTTGGTTATTAAAGTATTTTATCATTTACTACTTGTACAATTGAGAATAGTCTTTGAAATGAGGACTTTTTTTGTATTCCTGTTTGTGTTTTAACATATGACCTCTTTGTGATTTTCATATTTTTCCTTTGGACCCTGGTTGCACTTGCAGATCTTTTATTTGCTGTTTTAAAGCATTCACAGGTTAAAAAACCAAATAGTCAGGCTTACTAGAATTTGTCTAAAATTAGGGACTCTTATGGAGGAACCTTAGGAGTTGTTCCATGCGTAAAGACCATGAACTTTGGACTTGATATAACCTGTTTTGGCTGCTCAGTGATGTAATAGGAAAAGCATGAGCTTTAGATCGAGTAGATGAGAATTTGCAGCCAAGCTCTGACTCACAAGGCCATCTTGGACAGATTTCTCTGCGTAGAGATAACCATACTGCCTTTGGTGACAAGGTCCCATTGAAGTGCCTGGTGCATAATCTGTTCACCTGGGAATCTCTTTGCTTCTGCTAAGTTTTAAATTTGTTGAGGTAATTCTTCAGTGGGCATAGCTTGAGTTGCAGATTGGTAAGGTGAGCGACTACAACAAGACTTCCCGGAACAATTGACATATTAGGTCAGATATTTCTGTGTGGTGGGGTTCTCTTGTGCACACTAGATTTTTCAGCGTACCTAACCATACCTACTAGATAACGGTAGTACCACTGACACCAGGTTTGGTCAGCACAGATGCCCCCAGACACTGCTTTATTATCCTTCAGGGGTCAAATTCACCCTCAATTGAGAGCCACTGCTGTTAATCCATGTTTGCAGCTTTTATTGTAACATTTCTACAAATCCTCCTCTAAGTGACTGTCATCAACTTGATTCCGACTCATAACCCTGTAAGATAGGGCAGAAGTACCCTTGTGTGTTTCCAAGACTTGTTTGGGGGAGTAGAAAATCTGATGGTTTCAAACTGCTGCTCTTTGGCTCTCAGCCCACTGGCGTAGCCCACTATGCCACCAGGGCTTATGTGCAAATTATTAGGAGACAGTAAGTGCTTACTGAATGTAGTCGTAATGTGTCTTTGAAACCCGTTTTGTCAAAGAACTTGGTTTATTAATACTTTACAAAGTTAGTATTCCTATGTAAGATCTGTAATTAAAAAAAATAGAATGAAATTTTAAAGTTCTCAAGAATCTCTTAAGGTGAACTTTGTAGGATAAAAAAATATGAGAAAGAAAAATTTTGCCAAGACCAGTAGAGTTTGATCGTCCTCAATTTTTTCCATGCATATATTCTGAAGCACTTGTGTACTCACTAATTTTCACCTCCCCTTTATTATTATATGGTGTATGCTGTTGTATTATATTAAACTGAATTTCATGAACACGAGATTATGTCATCTTAGTTTTTTTTATTGTTTTGCACTTTATTTTTTGTTACTAAAGAATGTATGTGGTATATTTCCATTTTAAAAAATTTGTTATTTATTTATTTATTTTAACAATTTATTGGGGCTGATACAATTCTTTTCACAGTTCATACATATACATACATCAATTGTATAAAGCACATCTGTACAGTCTTTGCCCTAATCATTTTTTTCTCTTTTCTTCCTTTACATTTTATTAGGGACTCATACAACTCTTACCACAATCCATACATATACATACATCAATTGTATAAAGCACATCCATACATTCCCTACCCCAATCATTCTCAAGGCATTTGCTCTCCACTTAAGCCCCTTGCATCAGGTCCTCTTTTTTTTTCCCCCTCCCTCCCCATTCCCCCCTCCCTCATATGCCCTTGGTAATTTATACATCGTTATTTTGTCATATCTTGCCCTATCCGGAGTCTCCCTTCCCCCCTTCTCTGCTGTCCCTCTCCCAGGGAAGAGGTCACATGTGGATCCTTGTAATCAGTTCCCCCTTTCCAACCCACTCACCCTCCACTCTCCCAGCATCGTCCCTCACACCCTTGGTCCTGAAGGTATCATCCATCCTGGATTCCCTGTACCTCCAACCCTCATATGCACCAGTGTACAGCCTCTGTCCTATCCAGCCCTGCAAGGTAGAATTCGGATCATGGTAGTTGGGGGGAGGAAGCATCCAGGATCTGGGGGAAAGCTGTGTTCTTCATCGATACTACCTCACACCCTAATTAACCCATCTCCTCTCCTAAACCCCTCTATGAGGGGATCTCCATTGGTCGACACTTGGGCCTTGGGTCTCCACTCTGCACTTCCTCCTTCATTTAATATGATATATATATATATACATATATACACATACATATATACATATACACATACATACACACACTTATATCTTTTTTTTTTTTTTGCATGATGCCTTATACCTGGTCCCTTGGGCACCTCGTGATCACACTGGCCGGTGTGCTTCTTCTATGTGGGCTTATTTGCTTCTGAGCTAGATGGCCGCTTGTTTATCTTCAAGCCTTTAAGACCCCAGTCACTATCTCTTTTGATAGCCGGGCACCATCAGCTTTCTTCACATTTACTTGTTCACCCACTTTGGCTCCAGCCGTTGTGTCGGGAGAGTGAGCATCATAGAGTTCCAATTTAATAAAAGAAGGTATTCATGCATTGAGGGAGTGTTTGAGTAGAGGCCCAAGGTCCTTCCGCCACCTTAATACTTGACCTATAAATATAGACACATAGATCTATTTCCCCATCCTCCTATATATATTTGCATGTACATGTCTTTGTCTAGACCTCCATGAATGCCCTTTGACTCCTAGCTCTTTCCTCCATCTCCCTTGACTTTCCTCCTGCCCTACTACCATGCTTCATCGCCACCTGGGCTAGAGTATACCTCTTCTCTAAGCAACCTTACCCTTGATCATTTCCCACCAGTCATCTTAGTTTTTATATTTTCTCTCACTCTGTCCCAATGCCTGCCATGATGCTTAATTAATTAAACTGTTTTAGGTTTGGGAGATTTTTTGTTTACAAGCATTTTTGGGGTGAAATATAAGTCGAGCTGATAGGATTAAGCTAATTTAATACCTAATTGGCGTTAAAATGGTTTATAAAGTGAGCAACATTTTGAGAATTAAACCTCCTTTTAAGGTTTGATGAGAGGAAATGGGTTATGTGACCCTGTAACCATGTGAATGCCACACATCAGTTTCACTAGATACAGTAAGGTATACAACAGACTGCCGATAAATATAATCTTAGTATTTTATTTTTAAAACTAACAGCTTGTTTATAACCTAAGACCGGGTTTTAAGGTAGCATTTCTTTGTAATTTGCATATTTTCCTTTGGCCATGCTGTCAACCATTTTATGCTTTAAAAGCTCATTTTCATATAATTTAATCTCTTATATTGAAAGCTTTGAAGGTGTTTTATTTTGTTATTATAATCTTCAAAAGTAGTGCAGACCAAATATAAAAAATTAGAGTACCAAGGGCCCAATAGAAAGTAAATGTCTAGAAAAGATTGATGGCAACATATGTACAGATATGCTTGATACAATTGATGTATATATTATTATAAGTTTTAAGAGTCCCCAATAAAATGATCTTTTAATAATAAAAAATTAGAGAGTACTGTAGATGCTGTGTTCAAAAATGTTTTCGCTCATATATTCATCTTAGCTGCCTCTCCACCTTGAAAAAATACTACTCTGCAGGGGTCACCCTTAGTAGGTATTTGTACCTATGAATGCGTATGTATGTACATATGGATGAGGGGGCTTCAGAAAGTTCTTTTAAAAAATGTAATGAATGGGTAATGGAGTTTCCCCACAAATGTTTTGAGACTCCTTCACAGGTTTATGTGTGTGTCACATTGGATTTTTGTGAGAAATAAAATAAGCTGATCAAACCAGTACCAGCCAGCTGTTGAAGAGTCATTTTCAGCTCTCGATTACTTCCAGAGTGGAACTTTGTAGGGTTTTCAGTGGCTTTTGTTTTTTCTTTCAGAAGTAGATTACTAGACTTTGTTCTGAGGACCCTGTAGAATGACATGATCCTCATACTAAACCACCCTGTAGATCTCATTGGAGGCTTACATGTTGTTATGATGCTGAACAGGTTTCAGTGGAGTTTTGAGACTGAGACAGACTAGACAGAAAGTCAGCACTTTCTGACACCCTGCTTCTGAAAATGAGCCAGTGGAATCTCTCGAGGACAACAGTCCAATATGTCACCAATCCTGGAGACAACACAGGACAGAGAACCATTTCATTGAGGTCTGCATGGTTTCTCCATGATTTGAAGGCCAACATTATTACAGTTACTGACAACAGTTCCAATCATGCAGCCACTATGGACTTCACTGATAATACTGCTTGCTGAATGAAGTTGGCTTGTAACAAAAATCTAAATCCTAATTACCGTTAATAAAAATGCTTTCAGTAAAAATGAAGTTATTTACTTTCATAATTGGGGAGACCAAATGTTGGGCCCAGATTTTAGGCCAAACAACCAAGGATTGAGAACATGTCAATAGGATTGTGTGCCCATGCTCAGCTGTTTTCGTACAGTTTAGGTTCATTCAATCTCAGATAAACAATTTCCATGAGCAACAAGGTAAGCCAGAATGAGAAAGACTCAACACAGTGGCATTCACAGTGGGCTCAGAAATACCTTCTATTATGAGCATGGCACAAGACCGGCAGTGTTTGGTTCTGTTAAATAATGGGTCTATGATGAGTCAAAGCTGGCTTGATAGGACTAAACAACAGCAACAAGAAACATCATTTTGACAGCTCTCAATCTTATAACGAAAAGTTCTCACTGTTCTGGTATCTTCAGCATTACTCTGATTCTGTTGGGTCAGATCCAAGTCAACATTGCGATTGACAGCTAAAAACCAAGGGGATGGAGAGTGATAGAATCTCTGTCTGAAGTGTGATAGCTAATAATTTAGCATTATAGGATCACTGAGTTGGAACCAACTCAATGACAGTGAGTTTGGTTTTACAGGTAACTGTTTTGTTTTTTTTTAACAATTTATTGGGGCTCATACAATTCTTATCACAGTTCTTACATATACATACATCAATTGTATAAAGCACATCTGTACAGTCTTTGCCCTAATCATTTTTTCTCCTCTTTTCTTTTACATTTTATTAGGGACAGGTAACTGTTAATGATAGAAATGTTTGTATTTTGAAAGGTCTTAAAAAATTTTAAACAGTGATTTCTTATAAATACAACAAGGTGCCCTAAATAAGTTCAAGGGAGACTGGAAGTAAAAGATCGGGGAATTTTTCCATGAGCTTTTTGAAGCCCTTTCCTACCAAATCTATATGGCAAGGTGAGAGAAGAACAAACCAAAACACAAAATGAAATGAGTTGCTGTGGACCCAGTTTTGACTTACGGCAACCCCATTTATTTCTGAGGTGCACTGTGCTCCATAGGGATTTTCATGCCTATGACTCCTGGTGGCCTTTCTTCCCAAGGCACCTCTGGGAGGACTCAAACCTACAGCCTTTTGGTTAGTAGCTGACCACTTAACCATTTGCATCACCCATAGACTCCATCTGACAGGGTGTGCCATGTTAAATTTTAATAACTTATTAATCTAGGAGACAGGGTGTTACCAGTGTGGCTAAAATGCTAGTGAAAAAAACTGCTAGCCCCTGGATAAAGATGAGTTCTTTTTACTTCAGTTTGTACTGGAGACAGTGCATATTTAAACTCACCAGATTAGTATCCTTTTCCTTATTTCTCCCTGTCTATTTAAAGGGCTTTAATGATACCTCAGGGTTTGATTACTTAAATTAGGAGATGACTGGGAAAGTAGTGAATTAATCACCTCAAGAAATTTATATTTAAAATTCTATTCTCATTCCTAATATTTTGAAATTTAAAACACAGGATCTAAAAACGAAAAGCATATTTCTTATCTAGAATTCATAGTTCTATCCACTTCCTTTCTTACTTTGGGTATAAAGTCAGTTATTTATATTAAAAATTTTTTCACTTGTGCTTTGAGTTGTTCTAATTCAAAAGGAAATATTTTACTTAGATAGAGCATTGAGTAAGATCCTCTTCTACAAATCTGTAAACAATCTAAAAGTAATATTTAGCCAACACTGAGATCATAGCTCTCAAATCTTTCACCACCTCTATAAAATAGGTATTTGCCATATGTCTAATCAATACTACTGGTTTTAGCAACTGAATGGACATTTTTCTTAAATAGGGTTTTCAGTTGAAATGAATTGACATTACATAGCAGAAAATGATCCTTTCTGAACATTTCCCAAAGGTGTGTGTCTGAGACTAGAACAATAACTTTACATTTTTTACCTTATCTTTACATAGAAGCTCTTAACTCTAGCAAAGGTTAAATGGTGACCACTCATACATTTCTCTGGACTGAGAATTTGAATCATTGGAAAGCACTTCTCTGAATCTGTAGTATTCTAGGTTAGTTGGCAAATGTGAAAAAAAAGATAATGCCAATAAATTCTAAGTACCTTTTCTACTAAGTTTCCAAATGAGAATATGCCTCCACAAAACCCAAGCTCCTTGCCATTGGGATGATTCTGACTCAAAGCGACCTTCTAGGACAGAGTCGAACTGCCCCTGTGGGTTTCTGAGGCTGTCACTCTTTACAGGAGTAGAAAGCTTCCCAAGGAGAAAGACAAAGCTATCTGCTTGTAGGAAGATTTGCAGCCTCAGAAACCCTGTAAATCAGAATTGAATCTATGCCAAGGGGTTTAGGCTTTTGGTTTTGGAAGATGCATCTTATACTATGTCCTTCTAAGATTTAAAAAAAAAATCAATTTTCATTTGAATTATATCACTGTAAGATAAATCCTGCTTCCAGAGATGTTGACAAATATTTTAAGAATTACATTTTGCAATCAGTGGCGTACACCGATGGGGTGGTAAGAGTTGACTAGGATAGCCAATAACTATATCTTTGAAGGTCAACTATTAAAAATGTTATTGTCAGCCCCAATAAATTGTTAAAATAAATAAATAAATTTAAAAAAATAAATAAAAATGTTATTGTCACTGAAAGATAATTTGGAATATCTTTGAATGTGGCAATAAAACACATGTTCTAACCCAGAACAAAAATAATCGAGGAATGCCTCATCTTTCTCCCCACGTAGTTTTCTACTGCTGACCCACCATGGGTTCGCAGCCCAGTTTGCATGACAAACTGTGTGACGGCCCCTAGCCACAGTAATATATTTCAGACCCCAATTTCAGCAGACCCTAATTCCTAGTTCTGTACAAAATAATAGCTAAATCCACATACTCATTTTATGCACATATGACTAGAGCATGTTTCTCCAAATTCTTGCTTCATATCACACTATATCACTTTTGAGGCTGGAGAATAAAATAAGATGATACATTCCTATGATTGACATAACCATAAACAAGGTGATTTAAATGAATAGAAATTTCCTATTTTCTCCCAGAGACTATACATCAAAAATTATTCTCTGCCTCCATCTTCACATGGTCTTCTCACTGTGTCTGTTGTCTGTTTTCCTCATAAGATTCGATCATATCTGCAGAAACCATATTTCCAAATAAGCTCCCTTTACAGTTTTTAAGTGGGCATGGGTTTTGTAGAGATAATTTCACATTTAAGTCGTTTTTTCCATTTGTGGATTTTTGTTTACCTATATATATAATTTTAAAACAATTTTTTTTGCAGTGGGCTCTTAACTTAGGCTGGTTGTTTACTCTGGTTTCTGATACCACTTATTAGCACTGTGGTCTTGGGATATCATAAACGCTTTTATAAACCTGCCTGATCTTCATTTATAAAAATATTGCTTACTTTTTTGGATTAAGAGGATTAAATCATTATTACTTCTTTCAGCTTGTATTTTTCTGAATTTAAGTATAAAAAGCCTCCTATAGATTACAGAGGTAATGCATCTTCATGTGAACATTGTTAATATACAGAAAAGCATAAAGAGGAAAGCAAATCACCGATGATTCTACTTTCCTGTGCAATTAAGTTTAAAATCTATATATATGCTGTTTCAAAATCAAATTTTGTTGTAAAATGTGTGTCTTTAAGAAAATTGATTTTCTTGAAAAATTTCCTTCCATATTAGGCATAATTTCCTCATGATTAAATATTTTATATGTAATATTAATGGCTATACAAGTTTCCCTCTTTATGAACATTTGGTTTCTACTTCTTTACTATTGTAGATACTGTCATGAGCACCTTATTGGCTCACTATACAATATACGGTAGCTTCTTTCTTTAATTAGTTGAATTTCTGAGTCAGAGTCTCATCATTTTTGCTGATCCTAATGTATTTTTTCAGTTTCTTTATAAAACATAATCAGTTTAAAATTGCATTAACAATGTGTCTTCAATTTATAGTATCATATCAAGAATAATTTGTCAATTTGATAAGTTTTCTACATAGCAGTAATTAGTTGGATTCAGCTTTTAAAAAATAAGACTGTACAGGTTTATCAATTTTATTTTGTCAGTAAATTTCTTGCACTTGGTTTCTTCTTTTAAACTTTTATTTTTTTGTTCGTATTTTTATTTTATTTTTTTAACATTTTATTAGGGACTCATACAACTCTTATCACAATCCATACATACATCAATTGTGTAAAGCACATCTGTATATTCTTTGCCCTAATCACTTTCAAAGCATTTGCCCTCCACTTAAGCCCTTTGCATCAAGTCCTCTTTTTCCCCCTCCCTCCCCTCTTTTAAACTTTTAAATACTTAAAAGTTTTACTCCAATTTGTTTAGAGCATTTACATTGTAAAGACCTTAGCTTTTTATCTATATTTTTGCAAATATATTTGACTAATATTTCCCCCTTTTTCTCTAAGAGAGGTGACTAGTTTTATAGAGGTATATAAATTTTACTCACTGACCTCAAACTTTGGATAATTTTAATTATTGTTTGAAGTATGCATACAAGGTAGTACCCCCCCCCCCAAAAAAAAAGACCAAAAAATACAAAAGATTTTTTTGGTCAAAACTATGTATTTAAATTTTTTTACAAAACAACCTTATTACATTCAAAGTACTCCCCATCAAGTGTAACACATTTATCAAGTCTGCAATTCCATTCTTGGGAACATTTTCCAAACCCATCTGTTTGGATACCTGAGCATCTCCCTCATTTTTTTTCTTCACCTCTTCTGTGTTTTCAAATCGCTGTTCTTTCGTGCACCTTTTCATTCACAGAAACAAAAAGAGGATGCAAACAGTGAGGTCAGGTGAGTCAGGTGCATTGGTTCAAAAGAGTCATGCTTTTTTTGATCAAAAATTGGTGCACTGAGATAGCTGCGTGAGTTAGGTGCATTGTCGTGGTGGCAAAACCAGTCCACCATCTGCCACAAATAAGACCTTTTTTGTCATACACTGTTATGCAATCTTTTGAGAACCTATAAATAGAAAGATTGATTAGCAGCCTGAACTGGTAGAACGAACTCCAAATGCACTATCCGTCTCACATCAAATAAACAAATGAACATCATCTTGATCTTTGGTTTCACTTGACAAGCGTTTTTTTTGGGGGGGGTGAGGTGTTGATGGTCTTCCACTGGCCGGATTGGTGCTTGCTTTGGGGTCGTAAGAATCCCTGCATGTCTAGTCAGCAGTCATGACTTTGCGGGGAAAGTCTGGGTCACTTCAGAGGCGTTCTTTCAAAGCACGTCATGTTTCTACTCTGCACTTTTTTTTTCTTGCTCTGTCAGAACCTGAGGCACAAAATTTGCAGCGACCCTTTTCATTCCCATATTTTCCTTTAAAAGTTGCTGAACTGAGCTCCAGGATAGTCCAGATAACCTCTCCATCACTTTCATGGTCCGTCATTAATCTTTGACCACAAGTGCACGAATTTTGTGCTTACTTTGTCCGGGAAGTTGATGGACATCCAGAACTAGGTTTGTCATCAATCAACAGTTCACCTTTTTTGAAATGAGAAGGAACACTCTTACATTCGAGGTTTTCCCATAGAGCTGTCCTTGTAAGCTGTGTTCAACATCCCAACAGTTTCTGCGGCATTCACCCCCTTCCCCCCCCAAGCAGAAAGCAAAATTTCACAGCCACATGCTTTTCTCTTTAAGTCGGCCGTCTCTAAGAACAAGGTTCGAGCAAAACTGGTTTTATGAAAAAAATTCACTGGGACCAGAGAGAACCTTCCTAGATGATGCTACTCGGTGCACTAACTCAGAGTTGCTTGATGCTCACAGATAAAATTCATACTACAAAAGGTCTGCCTAGCAGAGCGTTTCTCTTATTATTATTTTTTTTGGTGGGGATAGGATACCCTTTCGTATGTGTTTTCAAATCCTATTATTTTTGTTCATTTACGCTCAGGTACTTTCAACATCATCCAACAAATGAAATAATAGAACCTTTTCACAAACATTTGAAAAATTAAGAGTAATTTTTACCACACTCCAGAATTTTAAATATAGGAATTTGAGTATAACATTTTAGACAAAAACCAGTGAAGTAGAGCTTTTCAGTTTGATTTTGCCCATTCATGTATTTACATAATGTTTTCCTTCCATGTAAGATGAGAATTTGTCTTCCTTGCCACAAATGTGAAAATGTTGGAATATTTGAGAGCAGCTACTTAAGCCCCAAAATAATTTGAGAAACTCTTGTGCAAATTTTTTCCCCAAAACAAAATATCAAATTCACACATAAATTAAATATTTATAAGAGCAGAGAGCCTTATCAGTCTCCCATGGGACTGCTGATAGGTTTAAACCACCTCGCTTATAATTAGCAGTCCAGACACATACACGTTCATATACACTCCGAGTCTTAAAAAGAACCCGAGGCCGGGGGGGGGGACACCATATTTTCAGAGGAGCATACAATAAGATTTACTTATAACTTCTCAACAGAAACAATGGCCACCACCTTGAAAGTCTCTAAAGGAAATACCAGGTTATCTATAATTCTACATCTTGCAAAACTATCCTGAAAAACGGAAAATGAAATAATCATTTCTAGCCAAAAAACCCAAGAGAATCTTTTTATCAGCAAATCCAGATTAAACGTGAACACCAATAAATAAGTCAACAGCAATAACAAAGAAAAGTTAAGTTCTTCAGGTGGACATAAAGGGATTCATTCTATCAAGGAATCACCTAAATGAAGAAAGAATAGAAGAGTAGTAGAAAGGATAAATAAATGAGTAAATAGAAACCGATCTTGACTAAATAGGGGCTGTGAGAAGAGACAAAATATAAGGACAGTAAGTCCTAGCAAAAAAGTTAAATTATTGAGAAGGAAACTGGAGTAATAAAATATATTCCATTAATTTAAAAGAAGACAAGAAAGGAGAGGTAAAGCTAACATTGGTAGGTAAAATACAAAAAGATAGATGTTACATACAAGTCTATAAATTTAAATGGTAGTAACATGTATTTTAAATTTCCGTACAGAAAAATGCGATGTTTCCTAGGCTAATCATGTTAGGTATTGTCGAGTTGATTCTGCTCATAGTGATCCTGTCTACAATAGAACAAAGCAATGCCACCCTCATAATTCTTACTATGTTTGAAGCCTAGTAATGTTGGTATGCACACAAACAGACTCAGTTGTGACTTATGGCAACCCTATGACAGAATTGATGTACCCTATAGGTTGTATATCTTTGTAGCTGTATACTACCTCTTCTTTCAACTGTGGTACAGCTGATGGGTTTGAACTTTCAACCTTTTGACTAGCAACTGCCTAGCCCACTGTGTCACCAGGGCTCTTAAATGTATAGGAGTGGACAAAAAATATACAGAACATATACATGTGCTTGTTTTGTTTTTCTTACAGCTTCTTTGTGATATTGGCTACAGTGAAGAAAAATTGGGTTTTAACTATGAGGATATAATAATTTGGTAAGTGCTCTTCTGTTACCTGCTTTCCCTTCCCGTCCCTTCCCTTCCCTTCCCTTCCCTTCCCTTCCCTTCCCTTCCCTTCCCTTCCCTTCCCTTCCCTTCCCTTCCCTTCCCTTCCCTTCCCTTCCCTTCCCTTCTCTCCCCTCCCCTCCCCTCCCCTCCCCTCCCCTCCCCTCCCCTCCCCTCTTCTCCCCAATTTTAGTAGTGTTAAACTTGAAACATGGTAATACTGCAATTTCTGTTTTATTTTGTAGAAACAGTTTAAATATTTCCAAAGTTCAGAATCTTAAAAAACTTGCTACCATATGAATTTCAGTGGTAGTTTATAATGATCAAATTGGGTGAACCAAAGCCAATGTTGAAAATAGGTGGAGTCATATAATTTAAACTATTGTTTTAAAACCAGAATTTTCAGATTAGTAGTTCCCATATTCCTCTGCAAAGAGAGCTTATAAAATTATCTTTAGGCAGGGAGGAGACAAGCCAGTCAGGGTGCGATGTAGCAATGCTGAAAGATAAAACTTTTCTCTAGTTCCTAAATGCTTCCTCCCCCTGTACTGTCAAGATCCCAGTTCTAGCTTACAAATATGGCTAGACCAGAGGATGTACACTGGTACAGATAGGAACTGGAAACACAGGGAATCCAGGGCGGATGATCCCTTCAGGACCAGTGGTGTGAGTGACGATACTGAGAGGGTGGAGGGAGGGTGGGTTGGGAAAGGGGGAACCAGTTACAAGGATCTACATGTAACCTCCTCCCTGGGGACGGACAACAGAAAAGTGGGTGAAGGGAGATGTCGGACAGTGCAAGATATGACAAAATAATAATTTATAAATTATCAAGGGTTCATGAAGGAAGGGGAAGAGGGAGGGAGGGGAAAAATGAGGACCTGATGCCAGGGCCTTAGGTGGAAAGCAAATGTTTTGAGAATGATGAGGGCAGTGATTGTACAGATGTGCTTTACACAATTGATGTATGTATGGATTGTGATAAGAGTTGTATGAGCCCCTAATAAAATGATTAAAAAAGTTATGTTCAGGGCTTAACTAAGAGGAATTTGTGTATATGACAAACTTGATTTGCCGAAGTATACTAGTAGAGGAATAATGCTATTCAATTATCTAACACTTTATGTAGTATTCATAAGAATTAAAATGGATATGAATGGCTTATATACCTATTGCCTTTAGAGTCTTTTTATTTATTAGCCTAAAACCAGTGATTCCTTGTGAGGATAAAGAAGGAAGCCAATTTGAAGGGATTGGATTGTAGAAGCAGACATATATCTTGGAGTAGGTGGGGTGATCTGCTGTTTAACCTTGCATTAAGTAGCCCAACTCCGGGGTCCATATCTTGGGAAAGGCACATGTAATTTCCATTGTTAATAAAATACAAAGTATGAAAAGGAGAACTATGCTCTTAATGTATTGATTGGTATGACCTGACCAAGCATGTATGGGTTAAAAATTAATACTAGTAACGTTCCATGGAGTTTTATAGACTTAGCCATATATGACTAAAAAGTGTTAAATATTTTAGGTAAGAAAACAATACGGCTTTAAAATTTTACTTGTGTTGAAATGCAGGTAACAGAATCTCTCTGTGCTTGTTTTCATGTAGTCTGCGGTTAGCTTTACTGAATGAAGCTAAAGAAGTGAGAGCGGCAGGGCTGCGAGCGCTTCGATATCTCATCCAAGACTCTGATATTCTCCAGAAGGTGCTAAAATTGAAAGTGGACTATTTAATAGCTAGGTAAATTTTCTAACTATGTCCATGTTATTTATTTATATATTTTGGGGGGTATTGAGTTTTAGTGTTTATATCATATAACAAAGAATACAGATTTGTGGTTAAAGCATTGATGGTCTTTCGCATATATATATATATATATACATATATATATCTACATATATTGCCATTGAAAACAAGATAAGCATTTTCAGCCTCTCAGAAGTAAATACTCTGGCTTTTTCTCATTGTAGACTGCCTACTTTTTTTCTGTTCTTTTTGAGCGTCATATGTTGGAAATACTTGTATATAGTATGTGTTCTTTGTTTCAGTATTGGTGAGATGCATCCACATTGGCTGTTTCCTTTTTTTACTATGTGTTTTGTTTTATCAGTAGAACGTAGCTTATGTACTCATTGATGTTGATGAAATTGTTGAGTAACTGATGAATAATTCATCTCGTAGCGACTTGGTAAGTCTGATTAGAACTGCTCTTAAGAGAGCCTACTTTGTAATCTTTCCCAAGCTCCTGCCACGTCTGCATCCCTTGGAGGACTGCTGGCTTCACGCTGCCAGCCTTTTCATTAGCAGCTCTGCACTTCATCACTGCTCTGCCAGCACTGTTTGGATGATAACTAGGCGGGTGGTTTTCAGCATTTCACTGTTTAGGAAAAGCTGCCTGCCATAATGAACATACACAGTTATTTATCTTGGAGATACGTAAACGCACACACACAAATGGGAGCTTCAAAATGTTTGTGGAAAAATTACATCATCTGTTAGTTTCATTCTTCCCCAAATGTTTGGAAATCCCCTGTTGTGTGCGTGTGTGTAGGTGTCAAACTGCTTGGTATGAAGTCTGTGTAGTCTTAGTATATCCTACCAGTTTCCCAAAGTAATATAAGCATTATTCTCCTACCAGCAGTATATGAAAGGCCCAGGCACTCCGCATTTTCATCAGCACATGCCATTTTCAGTTTTTAGCTACAGCTTTTCTGATGTGATTTTAATTGTGAGTTCTCAGTAAGGTTTGCATTTATATTTCCCTAATCAGTAATGATTTAGATGAGGTTTCATATGCCTAACTGTTTGTATAGCCACTCTACTCTGTCTTTTGCCCATTAGTAAATTGAATTGTTGTTTTAATGATTTGTAGAAACGAGTTCTTAAGTGTGCTGGATATACATTTTTTTCAGGCATATGTGTTGACAATATCTTCTCCAAGTCCGCCTTGCCTTCTCTTTTAGTGGGTCTTTGATGAACAAAAATTCTTAATTAATAAACTCAGTTATATTGGTCTTTTATTTTTCGTTAGGGCTTTTGGTCATTTGGGAAGATGTACTGTGTTTTCTTCTAAAAATGGGTATGAAATTCCTGTCAGATTAGTACTATTTATTAAAAATAATTTTCATTGATGTTCAGGTTACAGTGTCCCCTTTGTTCGGAATTAAGCAGTTGTTATGTATGCCTGTTTTTCTGAATACTGGTTCTCCTCTCTAGTTGGTCTATTTGTCTTTGTGCTCATTTCTCACAGTTTTAATCAGTGCAGCTTAAATAAGTTTTGACCAGGAACCCAAGTGGAAGGTGAATTATGAGAATGATGAGTGCAACCAATGTATAAGGGTGCTTTACTCAATTGATGTATGTACAGACTGTGATAAGAGCCTTATGAGCCCCAATAAAAAGATTAACAATTTTAAAAAAAAGAGAGAAAGGCCCTTACCAAGATGGACTGACACAGTATCTGCACCAATGGCTCAGACACGGACAACTGTGAAGATAGCAAAGGATCTTGCAGTGTTTTGTTCGGTTGTGCATAAGGTCGTTATGGGTCAGAAGCAACTGGATGGTACTTAACAATAACAACACCATGGGAGATGCCTTGCACACATAAGTGTGTTTGTACAAATAAAAGTGTATTGGTTAGAAAAAAAAGAATAAAGTCATCTTGAGGTCAGAAAAAAAGTTTTGATATCTCTTCAGGTCATCCAACTTTTCCTATTTGAAACTAGCTATTTCTGACTATTCGGGACCATACATTTTCACAGATAATTGTCCATGTTCATAAAATTTGCAGGGAATTTTACGGGGATTGCATTTTAAGCTCTAGGTCAGTGTTTCCCAAAGTGGACGACACTGCCCTGAGATGCAAAAGATTTTGATTAGTAGTTGGGGCTGTGGGATGTGGTAATTGTTGTCTTTCTCAAAAGGGGACAGAAGGACAAAAAAGTTTGGGAACCCATGCTCTAGATCAATTTGGGTCAAATTCACATCTTCATGGATCTTCCAAGTGTTTTATTGATGAATTTAGCTTTTTTAATTTTAAAGTTTTCGTTGTAAAGATTTTACACATATTTGTCAAATCCAGTGCATTTCTTTTTCAGTGTATTTTTATAGTAGTAATGTAATTAAAGTTTTTTTACTGTAAGTTTCTGAACTCAAATGAAAAATGCTCAGTACTCACCATTATATATGATACTTGCTCTGGACTTTTCGTATCTTTTCCATATATATTAAAGTTGTTCCTTTTAATTTTTCTTGACATTCCTAGAATAAATATTACTTGTTTCATGATGCCTTGTTCATATGTATATTTACATAAAACAGAATTTGATTTGCTAATATTTTACTCAAGATTTTTACAACTATGTGCATGAGAGACATCTTCCTATCTTATAACATCCTTGTCTAATTATGATGATTTTTTCTTTGTTAAACATTTATGAAAGTGTTGCTTAATTTTGTATTCTCTGAAACAGTACATCTAATTCACAGTTTGAGTTCACGGTCCACACGCTCTGGAGTCTCTGGGTCACCCTCATTTCTGACTTTTATAACTTAAGGGTTCTCACTCTCCCCACTCAGATTTGATTAGTCACCACAGTGACTCATAGATCTCAGAAAAGCATGTTCGTGCGGATTATGGATTCATTACAGCAAGGGCTAATTTGGAAACAGCCAAAGATGACGTTTAGGGGGCCCCACACAAAAGATTCTGTTGTTCTCAAGGACATGTCACCTTACTAGGATTTGAGCTGTGACAGTGACAATATTAGCCAAGGAAGTTCACCTGAACGTTGTTCACCACTGTGGCTTTTGACAGGAGGATGGTTTGGTCCCTGCCTCTCTTACAGAGAAATTAATTTCTTTTTCTATTAATCTTCAATAAAATTTCCAGAGATTAATAGTACTCAAATAGAAGAAAGGCTTGTTAAGTAGCAAGCAATATAAGTTGTTGATTTCAACAGCAAGCTGCTTAAACATAAATACAAACGGATTATGCCGCCACATGCATAGATCAAAACTTTTTAGAAATTTAATAATTTGATTAATTTTACAGAGATATGTCAGTAGAATTATTTAATTAAACATTACTTTTGAGGTGAATTCAGATTAGGATTATATTTAGATAAAATAGAATTAAGTAGTTTACACATGATTTCTAGTTTTAATTTCACCTTAGAATATTATGTTTAGGCCAGGTTACTGTCAGAATTCAACTAATACATAAGCTTAAAATATTCTCCATGCATCATTTTTATTAAAATGTCTTGAGTTTCAGCAAACACAAGCGAGTAGTATTTTTCAGTAGATTTCACGTCTAGTGCTTTGTTCTATATTATTTCTGTATAGATAAAAGTAGTCATGTAAATTATTTGTTATATTTTTCTAGAGTTTAAATGAAATTGTTGTTTTACTACAACAAGCATTTATTACTAGAGCTAGATTGGTTGCCAAATAAATATTTCTGCATCTTGAAAAATTGCATGTATTAAACTTTTTAAAAACATACAGACAATAATGAAGGTGGATCTATTTTAATAGAACTTGCATACAACAAAATTTCACTAAGATTTTAATGAATAATATTTTGTGTATTTATATAGGTGTATTGACATACAGCAGAGCAACGAGGTAGAAAGGACACAAGCACTTCGATTAGTAAGAAAGGTATGCTATATGTCTAATAAAAATGTCTAGGATTTCTGTTAAGTGTTTGACATTTTTAGATTACACTGTCTTGTGAAAACAATAAAGATGAAATATACATTAAGCATTTTAATTTTGTTTAAATCACATATAAATTAGATTGAGATAAGTACACATTTTTATTTAATGATGTATGGTTGGGTATAGTGAGAAGATTTCTTATAAAATGGCCACTACAAAGAATCTTCCTTTCTGTCGATATGTATATATTGTTTTGTTTTGGGAAAGAGGGTAACTTTTCTAACCCTGATTTCCTCTTAATTGTTATTCCTGGAGTTAAAACTATTAAATGGATGTTCCAAATAGTTACAAGCTAGTTACTTTGAAAATGAATTTGTTACAATCCATGTGCTAGTAGCAATAAACAATACAGGCCATTGTACAGGATAAAAGGTCACAGTCTAAATTGGACAAAAGGATGTTGAGAACAATCCATAATGCCTCTCATGAGAGTCCTTCAAGTAAAGAAAGCCTTTTGGTTGTTTACTGTGATACCCTAATGACAGAGGAACAGAGTGAACCAAGAATAAACTTGAGTAAGATAAGTATCATGTTTCCATCTCAGCATGCATGAGAATCATACATTGTATTTGTGTTTTATGTACAATGTCTAAAGTTATTTAGCAGTTAAATTTTTCCACTCTTTTCCTTTCCCACCTTTTCATTGAATTCATATTCTAACATGTTGGCTTATTGAGTTTGTGTTTCAACAAGCTCCCCCTTTATTCTCCAATGGTCTAGCTTGTGCATAGTAATAATACCCCAGGAAGGGCCAGTCAGAAATAGTGAAGGGATGAGTTTGATCTTAAAACAAGTTTGCATATTTGTTAAGAGTGACATTGAGGACAAGATAGTTTGCTTAGAGGTAAACTTATATCGAGACCATGCATTAGTGTTCAAATTTAAATTGGAAAAATTAGAATTATGTTTTTTGCTTATTTATTTATATGAGGGGACTTCAAAAAGTTTATGGGGAAAAGAATTAAAGGATAATAAGACTTCCCCTCTAGGAGCTTTTTAAAACTCTCTCTTATAATTCTACCTACTGAAGGATTCATGTTATGAGAATTCAATATAAGGTGATTTGTTTTTGGAGAATCTACAATAACGTTTTGGCCTCAGAACTCCTTTTATCTACTCTTTAAGTTCTGTTGAGTTTTTGTTTAACAGATTGTTTGAAATTTTAAAATGATCTTTGATGTGATTTGGGGCATATTAGCATCACATTAGGAATTGGAGTGAGAAATAAAATTTATTATTAACAATCAATAATAAACCCATGACAGAAAATCTAAAAAACCTTTTAATAAACATGACTCTTTTCTAAAAGAAAATTGGGAAAGAATTAGTGAAGAGTGGCATTGTTTTGTTTTAGTTTCTACAAATCTCTTTAATGTCTCTCTTGATAAACGACTCCTTTTACATTTAATCTTTAGCAACATCACATTTAATTGAACCTTTTGAAATGTTCCTTATATGCTTTTGCTGGAATAAAAACAAAAAAGACAATCTCTGTGTTTTTGCACCAACAATGAAACCTTTACGATTGTGAGCATTATCGTGCGGCCTTCAGAATTTCCTGAGCCCCAAACTTTGAATTGCCGCCCTAGAGAGAAACTGATTTCAAAAGATAGACCAGCTCTCTAAGTATGCTTCATTAGAATTAATTCAGTTCAGCTCTTTTGGATTATATGTGAGATATTTTAATTTTAAGAATTGTTTTGTGTTGTGTACGGTGTTGTCATTTCCAATGACTAGTAGCCCTGTGCACAACAGAAGAAAACACTGTCCGGTCCTGTACCATCTGCACAGTTATTATATTTGAGCTCATTGTTGCAGCCACTGTTACTCTGACCTACTTGAAAGTCTTCTACCTTTTTGATGACCTTTTATGTTTCATATAAATTAAAATTTCACTTATAAACCCATCAGTAAAAGTAAACAATAAACAAACTCACTGCCGTCAAACAAACTCACTGTCGATTCCAACTCTAAGTGACCCTATAGGACCGACTAGAACTGCAGTGGTGGGTTTCTGAGGCTGTAACTTTTTTAAAAAATAGTTTTATTAGAGATTCATACAACTCATCACAATCCATACATACATCAATTGTATAAAGCACATCCATACATTCTTTGCCCTCATCATTTTCAAAGCATTTGCTCTCCACTTAAGCCCTTTGCATCAGGTCCTCCTTTTTTTTTAAACATTTTATTAGGGGCTCATACAACTCTTATCACAATCCATACATATACATACATCATTTGTACAAAGCACATCCATACATTCTTTACCCTAATCATTTTCAAAGCGTTTGCTCTCCACTTAAACCCTTTGCATCAGGTCCTCTTTTTTTTCCCCTCCCTCCCCGCACGCCCCTCCCTCATGAGGCCTTGATAATTTATAGATTGTTATTTTGTCATAAATTGCCCTATCCAGAGTCTCCGTTCCCCCCCTTCTCTGCTGTCCATCTCCCAGGGAGGAGGTCACATGTGGATCCTTGTAATCAGTTCCCCCTTTCCAACCCACTCACCCTCCACTCTCCCAGCATCGCCCCTCACTCCCCTGGTCCTGAAGGTATCGTCCACCCTGGATTCCCTGTGCCTCCAGCTCCCATATGCACCAGTGTACAACCTCTGCCCTATCCAGTCCTGCAACAGGTCCTCTTTTTTGCGACTGTAACTCTTTATGCGAGTAGAAAACCTCATCTTTCTTCTGTGCAGTATTGGTGATTTTAAACTGCTGACTTTTTTGGTGAACAACCCAGCACGTTGAAAGTTGTGTAATAGCACCATAACAGAAATGTTATTCTACTGTCTCCTGAAGTGTAGAGATATTCGAGGCACCATTCCATTTATGAATCTCAGAGTCTGGACAGTTATTTTTGCTCTTGGTGTTTTGATACCTGCTAGGGTGGTTCAAAGGAAGAATTGTGATACAATGTTCCCCTTGGATTTAGTTAGGGGGGAAAAACATTTTCATGTATCAGTAATGGCTTCTTGCAGCAAAAACCTAATTAACGTTTTTTTAGTAACCAAACGATGCATTTCTGTTTGCCAGAAATAGTTCACAACCAAATAGTATAAATACATGTTAAATATTCTGATTTCTAGGTCACTTTTTATGCATTTATCCAAAATATTTTCCCCAAAATTTTAAATCTTTTAAAAGGAAAGCAAAAATTTGTAACTTTAGGAGTGCTATGAATAATTAGGAATATTCATGTTGCTCTTCCTTTTCTTTCATCCATCAATGTTTGACATCACTCAGTATTATTTTTCCTCTGTTGCACCTGATTGCCTATGTACATTCTAGCTTCCTTCCGTCCTGTTGTTTTCCTCTTATTTCCCTGTAGTAATTTCCTCACTTGTAAACTGTTATTACTGTAACCTTTATTCTAAATTTTAGTTACTTCCCATCTAATTTATTTAAGCCACCTTATTCTTCATGTATCATTTATTTAGTCACATATTAAGGGAGGGGAGGGTCAGGCTTTTTAAAGTTGCAAGGAAATTTTTCAATACAACCACTTGCTCTTTATACTCAGCTAAACTCACTATCCTCAAGTTGGTTCCCAACTCATTGTTGGGACCCTTTAAAACACTGTAGAACTGTCTCTCTTGGGCTTCCAAAGCTTTACATTTTACTTGAATGTACAGCTTCATCCTTCTGCTGGAGCACCTGCTAAATTAAAACTGCTTGACCTGATTAGCAACAGTTCAGTGCATAACCCACGACATCACTGGATTCCTTATATACACAGCTCCATAGTGACAAAACTAGAACGAGACCCCAGCTTACTTCCTGTCCTTTATTGCTTCACAAGCCCTCTTGGAATTAAGTATAACTTGCATTGTTTGGCATTCAGAGTCCACTTACAGGCGATCTGGCTATTTTTGTCTCATCTGCCTTATAATGCAATAATTGTTATTCCCCCTTATTCTTTTCATTGCTCTGCCTCTAATATTCGTCGTGCATGCTCAGTGTAATTTTCAGAAATTCCACTTAGAGAACTCAGTTCTTTTCTCACTCTTTTCTATGAATTCAACAAATGTATTACCTATTGCTTATTGCTGGTCTTTGTTTTGGGTCACATGTGTCTGATTTTTTGTGGCAAAAAATTGTTTTTATGGCTCGAACTTTTGTTTTAGTCTAACTCCATTTACAGCCTTTTCCTTACTTAATCACAAAACTTTCTGGGAACTACTCAGAATTTAAGAATTTCTTTGCACATACAAGAGTGATTTGATTTGTAAATATTTAAATTGTTTCCCCTTAAATAGCACACATGATGAATTAGTTACATATTAATAGACATTCGAGATTCATACAGTATAAAATTTCATGCTTAAAATTCTAGGTACCTGGTCATATATACATCCTCATTTTATTAATAGTTACAGTTAAATCTGTGAGAGCCAGAATTCAGAAAACACTTTTTTTGTTTTTCTAAATCTCATAAGTGCTACTCTCATGTCAGTGAAATCTTGCTTATTTCTAGTGGGAAATAGTTGAACTTTTCTTGCTCTGACTGACAGAGGCTTTGGCTTTCATAGGTTTTACAGTATATTCGACCTTTGAAATGTCTCTATAAACCACCGACGAAAATAGGTGTCTGTAACTTATAAATATTCTGTGGTCTAAATACCTCAATCTTCACAAGTCATTTTTTAAAAAGTGCATTATGAAGTAACTTCTGTTTCTGATTCTCCCTGTTACAGATGATTACTGTGAATGCTTCCTTATTTCCTAGCTCTGTGGCCAACTCGTTAATAGCAGTTGGAAACGATGGACTTCAAGAAAGAGACAGAATGGTTCGAGCATGCATTGCCATTATCTGTGAACTAGGTCAGAATTTTCTTCAATTAATGAAAATGTAGTATTTTAAAGAGAATGCTTAACATTTCTTAGTGGCTTTAATACATGGCTTTTTTTTAAGCTATTGGTGTAAAAGTATGAAAAAGTAAGTCATTATGGTGAAGTAGAGGACTTGTAGCTTAATAATTCCAAATAACATTCATTTTCCACATTTTGAGACTTCATTTAGAAAGTTGTTGCTAATTTGGAAAAATTATTTCTACTTAGGGAAAATTATCATTTTAAATTTTAACCCAGTATGTTTTCTCATCTAAAGTAGAAATTATATAGGGTACATTAACTTTGGATAGAACTAAAAATAAAGTTGACAGAAACAGAAATAGAACCAAGCCCTGCCACTGAGGGTTTTAAATGCTGTTCATATCATAATACCTTTTGTTTTTAGAAACATGGTCAGAAATGTCACTTCATAAAATTTAGAGAAATAATAATGAAATTATATGTTAGTTAACTTCTATAGTTATATGTTATAAATATGTATACATACTTTATTATAACAAACTAATGCAAATAAAGTGAAGAAATTCAAGAATTGGAGAAAAGTCATTTTCAGGCTAAGGAGTAACACAGTATAAGGGTATGAGTCTTTTTTTTAACGTTTTATTAGGGGCTCATACAACTCTTATCACAATAAGGGTATGAGTCTTAATGAATTAAAAGCAAGGTAGATTATTATTAAAGTTGAAACCTGTATTGAATGGAAAGAAAAATGAAATGCACAAATATTATTGATGAAAATTCAGAAAAAATTAATATAAATATGAAGAGGATGAGGTAAACTTTTTAAAAATTATAAGATAATTGACATATTAAAATATCATTGAAATAAATTATGGGGGAAGTATAATTTTCACTTGACCGAGAAACTAGAAAATCTAATTTCCTAGGTAGATCCACAAGTGGATCTTGGACTCCCACTGTCCATATAGCCTTCTGCAAACCACATGCTCGCACATTAGGCTCTGATCCGAATCCCTCCTTTGACGTGGGTCATATACTTCAAAATTGAGGTGGCCAGATGTCATGCTTTTGGCAGGACAGTCCCAATTTTTAACAATTTGTCCCGCGTCATTTTTTAAAAGTCCCTATTTTTGGAAAGAATGCACGACAAGCTAGGGAGAACGGAAAGGGAATATACGCTTATCGGCTGCCATGTGGCTATTTCGCCAGGATATGAGTTTTATATTATTTTTGTTAATTTTATAATGTTGAACTTTAATAATAAATAATTGTTGAGAACAGATTATCGAGAACTGCTTATCAAAGTTCGCATTGCTGATCAGTTGTTAGAATTCGACCACCATTGTTTGGACTTAATCAACAGTGGCAAATTTTGGCATCGGCAATGACGAAAACGGTAATCGAAGTAGCAAATGAAGTTAATAATTTAAAATTTCAGTGTCAAGAGCAGTTAGAAAATAATTTTCTTCTGTTAAGTATCCATAATAATATAAGCCAGCTAGAAGAACAAGGTGTAATAAATTGTGCAGATATCATGAATCACATTAAAATGTTCTATAGTAACTGCATAGCTTATTTAGAAGAGTGGACGGTACATTACAGTGATATTGAACATTTTCATTGGGTTACATTAAAACAAGAACTTAATTGGAATGATGTGCAAAAATCATTCGATCATATTACTCAAAATTTCCAATATAGTAATATTTCAAAAATGATCATTTTAATGAGGTATCATTATTAAAAAATATATTGATAAGGAAAAGGTTAAATCTTGGGCATCAGCAAAAATCACAATAGAGAACAAATGGTTAGAAATATTTCATCATTTTGAAACAAACCATGTTCCATACAATAATGCACTAAAAATTGTGGAAATACGCGCTGTCTTTACCAGGAACTAGTGCTGCAACTGAACGTGTTTTTTCTGTGGTAAATAAAGTGTGGACATCGGAAAAATCACAATGAAGGGTTGAGACTTTGAAAGCCATTTTATGTGTGAAATATAATTTAACAAAATCTTGTGAAAAATTTCATGATCTTTTAAACGACCGCAATCTACTAAAAAAAGTCACTCACATGAGAAATATGCCAAAGAATAAAATACTATACATATTTTTAATGTATTATATTTGTAAATTGTACTTATGTTGAAATTTAAAAATATATTATTTTTGCATTTTATGAAAATTTTTGTTGCTCCATATAGACCAAATTTTTTATCAAGAATACTTCTCTCTCTACCCCCCCCCCACCGTGCCCCCTCCTCTTCCTGTCAATAGTGTCCTGCATCCCACTTTACCAATGTTAAAATCTGGTCACCTTATTCAAAATCCTTCAGTGTAAGTGATGATGGTGTGCTTCTTCCATGTGGATTTAGTTGACATCTCACTTAGATGGCTGCTAGTTTGGAGACAAACTTTTAAGATCCCAGACAGTATTATATCTAATAACTGGGCACCATCTAATTAATTCACCGCATTTTTCTATAGCACCTGTCTCTGTATTCCCTTCCTGAGGACGAGTAGTGAGCAGAGTCATGATGTAAGAACTAATTGTTCTTAAGTTGGAGCTGGAATTTAGTGTAAGCCCAAAACTTATTTCTGGATCTGTGTTTTTGTTTTTTTAATTTATTAGGGCTGAGAAAATAAGTCTCCAGTGAACCACCTCTATCCTCAGTTGAGTGATAGGTGAGTGGTTACTAAACATGGTGCATTAGAGAGTTGAATATAGGAGAGCAAAGGCATGAATTTGACTTGAACAGTTCAAACTATGTCAGCAGACACACACACCCCTGCGCAGGCTGGGCCTGATCTTGTTTCCAAAATTTTCTGTTTGTTTTTGTTTATACATATTAGGTTGTATCTCAGAGGCATTAGGTCATTGGAGGTCACCCTCTTGAAGTTGTGTTATATGTATTTTTGTTTTTCAGTATATGAAACCCAGGATTGATGACTCTATAGTGATAGCAAATAGAATAAGGATTAGGGGATGGGGTGGGGTAGGGTATAGTGGTGGTGATGGGGTGAAATGGAGACGACAAGGAGTCCATGTAGAACAAAAATGTTTGGAAACATTGTGGTACATTGTGGTACAATGTATAATTCTACGTGATTTGAAATATGGAATGATATATATATTACATACCATATATTAATTCCTAATTAACAATAATTTTTTTAAATAGAAAATCTGCTAAATAAAAGATTCTTCGAGGTGACTTTGTCTTAATTTTTTTCTAGGAATAGATAACTAATGTGGAATAAATGTGTTTTAGAATATTGAAAAGATTGAACCTACTCATATTTTAAATGAAATTAATGTTTATACATATATACCATATATCCATACAGATGTGAAAAATTAAAAGTGAGAAAACTATTTTGTTGACATAGAATATTTTGCTGAAATCTTTGGTCTTAATCTGAAGGTAAACAAACTATAAGTACTACCTCCTTTTGACTCTTGATCAGAATTGTTCTGATTAACTTCTCAGGAAATTAATAAATAAAATTTTCATATTGAAAAGGAGGTACAATTCCAATCATATGACATAGGAAATGGGATTAACTGAAAAATAATTTATTTAATAGATAATTTTTATATATTGGAATGAGTGGTTTATTTTGTTTTCTGTAGTATTCAGTAAATACAATAGAAGAGTGATATTTTCCAAACAGAAAAAATTAATTATATGCAGCATGTAAACTTAGTTTAAAGAATTGTAAGTGTTTGAATTAGATAGTTTTGGGTTTTGAACTTTCAAATGCAGTCTTTTAATGGCATAACGAGTCAGAATGGAGAACTCTGTGATGGAAGGAGATGGCACCTTTGGAAAGTGAAAAAACTATGCTGTGCCCTGGCCAGGGCATCGGTTACAAGGACATGCCGTGTATTTACTGTCAGCATTAAGATCATTGTACTGTTGGCAGTTATATAGTAATTTAGATAAAACAGAAAACACAAACTTTTGAAATTTAGCTTAAAGAATATACGAGAGTGCTAACTGTAAAAGAGTAAATGGAGGGTAAAAGGAAGTTGTTTTCAGATTTAAAAATTAAAAGTTTATGGAGTTTTGTCGACCATAATACTGAAAACGAGTTTACAAAAAAGTACAATATTCATTTTAGGAAGCATGCTGAGATTATTGATCAAACATTTGACATGTAAATAAAATTGATTATCTGAAATCATTCTCAATTTCCTGACCATTGAAAAAAGAAATGTCAATTAAGCACTCTTTTAAAATATACACATAGGCATAGAAGGAAATGCCTAAGGGAATAAAAGGAGTTTCAAGCTTAAAATAATAATTAAAGTGGGTGTATATCATAACAGTAAAGATAGAGAAGTAAAATATTCCAATGTAGAACAAATTTAAAGTTAAGTAACAGGCCAGATAAAAGGGGTGAAACAGCAGATACAAGGTTATTATCTTTGCTTTGGGTAGCTTTTTGGGTAGCAGTAGTTCTCAACCTGTGGGTTGCAACCCGTTTGGGGGTTGAGTGACCCTTTCACAGGGGTGGCCCGATTCATAACAGTAGCAAAATTACAGTTAAGAAGTAGCAGCAAAAATAATTTTATGGTGGTGGGAGGTCACCACAACATGGGAACTGTATTAAAGGGTCACGACATTAGGAAGGTGGAGAACCAGTCGGTGAAAGCATTGGACTCCTCACCACAAAGCCCTTGCCATTTCCTACCACCAACTGCTCCACAGAAAGCAGTCTGCTTCCATAAAGCCCCACAGCCTAGGAAGAAGAGCTCTGTGGAACAGTTCTGCTCTGACTCTAGAGGACCAGTTTGTGTAGGAATTGACTTAACAGCTCTGAATTTGGGTGATCCCTGCCTTAAAGTAGCTTGGTGCAACTGATAAGCAAAGTCATTTCAGGAAAATATTGACCAAGAATGTTACAAAATAACATAAATAAATTGGGGAAATAATTCAGTGACTTTTTAATAAATTCACTTTATCCAGATGCCCTGTTAAATGTCATTAACTAGAAAGCTTTCAGACAGGAAACGGAATTTTAATGGAAAAGTCTAGACTTCTGATGATTTTTTATTAATTCCCCCCAATATAATATTGAAGTTTTTTCTCTTTTATTTTAGCACTTCAGAATCCAGAGGTGGTGGCCCTTCGAGGTGGACTAAATACCATCTTAAAAAATGTGATTGATTGCCAATTAAGTCGAATAAATGAGGCCCTCATTACTACAATTTTACACCTTCTTAATCATCCAAAGACCCGGCAATATGTGAGAGCTGATGTAGAATTAGAGGTAGGAACTTCATATTCTTTTCAGTTTTAAAATATGACTTTAAATAAATAGTCTTTGAAATTCAAAAACTAATAAATGTAGCACAGCATTATCAAAACTAACTGAAACTGGCTTATTCCAGGCAATATTATATAGTCCACCCAGGTTAGCTTAATAATGCCCTTGAGAATATTTTATCAGTGTGTAACCTGTAGTTTATTTTCTTATTATATATAAAAATTTTGCTAAGCAAATTAGAGTACACATTACAGAAGGCATTTTCCTATTTAAGAAAACTGTTGTAAGGACTTCAGTACCTTGTGTGTTAATAGACCCTCCTAGTTAATCACTGTTCATTAAGCCAGACTAAAATTCCTCAAATGTGGAAGTGCTTTCTTAGCAGCTGTGATTACCTTATCTAATAGAAAGAGAATACTTATCTTTTAAAAATGCTTCACATTTTAACTTTTTAATTAATTCAAATAATACTGTTTACAGTCAGTCTAAAGTTCAAAGCTATTGTGTACTCATCTTTCTGAAAAGGTTTTACTGAGGGTGGAACAGTTATCACAGACTAGTCTTACTTGATTTGTGTGAGTGCATTTTATTGCATATCATGTTCAGGATAGATTTAAATAAAGAATTTCTTTGGGTTTGTATCTGGAACTATGGAAGGTACACAAGGATTTTTGTTCTCTAATTTTATAGGAAAGGCCTTTTATGAATGAAACCTGTTTTAAATGTCATATATTACTGATTTTATTAGTGCAACTAGGAAAATTTGGGATTGTAAAATTGACAATAGCTTATAGCATTAATGAATCAATTAAATACAATATTCTTTTTAATAAGTGATTTCAAATGTGTTATTTACAGTAGTAGGAAATAAACAATTTTCAAAACTTTTTAAGTGTATATTTAGATTTTCTTTATCAAGTAAAATTCTAATTTTAAAATTGGATAGATAATTGTGTGGCAGATTAGTAAAGCCTTTATACAAATGAAAAAACCTCAAAGGTTGTTATGGTAGACTTTTTAAGTACACTGATAACTTTTCCTTTAGAATCACAGAAATTGGTTCTTTTTATCTTAATAAGATTCCCAAGCAACAGAAATTGAGAGCCTTGACTTTGGGCTCAATAGATCTTGGGGGTTTTGTTTGTTTTTCTGTCTGTCTGTTCTTGGTTTTGCTCTACAACATATTAATTTTATGACCTTGGTCTCTCTTGGATCCATGTTCTCTATAGGTAAAACGAAAGTCATGATTCTTACCTCAAAGAAAAGTGATGAAGAAAAAATACAATAATAATAAAGTAGTAGTTGTTGGAGCAGCTAACACTTAGGTAAAACTTACAAAGAGTTAAGTAGTATTCCAGGTGCTTT